>NW_027494040.1:0-319434 GCF_021521415.1 Bidens hawaiensis
ATTATAAGTTAGCATAATTATAAGTAAATTATTATATATAATATATATATATTACCGGAAGAGCAGGACAGAACAGGGAGGAAGACGGAGGCAGAGAGGGAGGCGGCAGAAGAGAGCAAGGAGAACAGGAGAGATTAAGTGTTTTGTGTGTGTAGTGTTAGGAAAAATAATACTATTATTTATAGAGAAACCCTAGGGAACACAATCCCTAGAAAAAGGGGAAAAGATCTCAAAAAGTAAAAGATTCCAAAAGCAAAAGATATCAAAAGATATGGCAGCAGGGAAAAAAGAGAAAAAGCTGACAGGGAACAGTAAAAAGGCATGGGCAGGTCAGTTAAAGGTACTGGTCAAGCATGGCAAAAGCAGATCTCAAAAGATAATGTCAGTCACTTTTTCTGCCAACCAATGGGGTTGGTGCGCATGCTGCGCCGAAAGTAACTTTTCAGACATAAAGCAGATTAGGTCAACAGCACAAAAGATAAGACAACACAAAAGCAAACGGCTAGATTAAACAGAAGAAAACTCAAAGGGTTTAGCGCGAGAAGGCTCGAGCGCGAAGGCAGACACAGAAGGTCAAGAGAGCGCGAGCGCGAAGGCAGACAGAACCAACCTTTACGCGTCGCGGGAAGAACTACATTTCTAAGCGCGCCGCGGGAAGAATCACATTTCTTAGCGCGCCGCGGGAGGAACTAAAATTCCTAGCGCGCCGCGGGAAGAACTATAATTCTTCGCGCGTCGAGGGATGAACTACGATTCTTAGCGCGCTGCGAGAGAACTACAATCCTTAGCGCGTCGCGGGAAGAACTACCGTTCTTAGCGCGCTGCGAGAAGAATTACAATTCTTAGCGCGCTGCGAGAAGAGTTCGTCTCGCGTATCGCTGAAACAGGTGGTCTTCACGCAGGATTCCTTGTAAGGGGTCTGGCGCGTGGAGCTGCGCAGACAACCTTAGGCGGGAAGGAACAAAGGACAAGCAAAGAGTTAGAAGAAAAAGAGGGAAACAAGGCGTAAGGGCGGGACGGCGACAAGAGGGAAAAGAAGGCGGAAAGAGAGGAGAGGGACGGGACGGCGGAAAGAAAGAGAGAGAAAGAGGCGGGAAGGAAAATATATTATTATTATTAAAAGTAAAATATAAGTATAAATAAATATTAAATCATAAAAGAAAGAGATCGGGTCGGAGAAACGGGTACCTGGGTCGGGTCGGATCGGGGCAGATGTTACAGTCTCCCCTACTTTAAGAAATTTCGTCCCGAAATTTATCTCGAAGTAGGTTGCGCAGAGAACAGGTGCGGGTACTTGATCTTCATTTGATCTTCCCTTTCCATGTAAACTCGGCTCCGCGCTTGGACTCCCAGCGAACTTTCACGATAGGGATGCGACTGCGCTTGGTTTGCTTAACCTCGCGATCCATAATCTCAACAGGCTTCTCAACGAAATGCATAGATTCATCAACTTGAACTTCATCAAGTGGAATGTGAAGGTTCTCGTCAGCTAAACACTTCTTGAGATTGGATACATGGAACGTTGGATGCACATTACTGAGCGCGGGCGGCAGGTCAAGTCTGTAGGCAACTTTTCCCACACGCGCGAGAATCTTGAATGGTCCAACATATCGAGGAGCAAGCTTACCTTTCTTCCCAAAGCGGACAACACCTTTCCAAGGCGACACTTTGAGGAGAACAAGATCACCAACTTGAAATTCGAGAGGCTTCCGCCTGACGATCTGCGTAACTCTTCTGTCGGCTTCTGGCAGTCAGCAGATGATCACGGATCTTGGCGATTTTATCGGTTGTCTCTTGAACAAGTTCGGGTCCTGTGATTTGAGTTTCACCCACTTCGCTCCAACAGATCGGGGAGCGGCACTTACGACCGTAAAGTGCTTCAAATGGGGCCATACCGATACTGGAATGATAGCTGTTATTATAAGAGAACTCGATCAAAGGCAGGTGCGAATCCCAATTACCTCCAAAATCAAGAACACAAGATCGGAGCATATCCTCAAGAGTTTGAATAGTTCGCTCAGACTGACCGTCAGTCTGGGGATGATATGCCGTACTCATGTCCAAGCGAGTTCCTAGCGCAGATTGGAGAGATTTCCAAAAGCGAGATATAAAACGGCCATCGCGATCGGATATGATGCTCAAAGGAGTACCATGGCGGCAGACAATTTCCTTGACATAAAGCTGCGCGAGTTGCTCAACACGGTAGTTTTCACGAATGGGCAGAAAGTGAGCAGACTTAGTCAAACGATCCACTATTACCCAAATGCTATCATGTTTGCTTGCTGTCAAAGGTAACTTGGTAATAAAGTCCATCGCTACACATTCCCATTTCCACGTAGGAATTTCTGGTTGTTCAAGCAAACCAGATGGGCGTTGGTGTTCAGCTTTCACTTTAGAACAAGTCAGATATCTAGCTACGAACACAGCAATATCCTTTTTCATACCGGGCCACCAATAAGTAATGCGCAAATCCTTGTACATCTATCAGCGCCAGGATGAATAGAATACCGAGATTTGTTGCGCTTCACTCAGGATATCAGCGCGAAGATTTTCATCAAAGGGAATCCAGATGCGATTAAGATAGCAGAGAATTCCACTCAGATTAGGGACAAAGTGCGCTTCCGCGCCACACGCTAACTCGGCGCGAAGGTTACCATTACTGATGGATGCGCGCTGCGCGTCACGAATACGCGATTCAAGGTTGCCTTTGAATCGGCGCGAAGTGAAGCTGGGTGCGCGGGAAAGATACAGTTAAGCTGGCAGGGTTTTCGGCTGAGCGCATCGGCTACCACATTAGCCTTACCAGGATGATACCGGATCTCACAATCGTAATCGCTGATGAGTTCGTTCCATCGGCGTTGCCTCATGTTAAGTTCCTTCTGATCAAAGATATGCTGAAGGCTTTTATGGTCAGTGTAGAGGATACACTTAGTACCATAGAGGTAGTGTCTCCAGATTTTCAAGGCAAAAACAACTGCACCAAGTTCGAGGTCGTGAGTTGTATAATTCTTTTCATGAACCTTAAGTTGCCTTGATGCGTAAGCGATAACCTTGCCTCGTTGCATAAGAACACAACCGAGACCTTGGTTGGAGGCATCGCAGTACACGACAAAATCATCATTACCCTCAGGGTAGCGCAAGAACAGGAGCTTCACACAACAATCGCTTGAGCGATAGAAAGGCTTCTTCTTGCTTCGAGCCCCAAATATACGGTTTACCTTTGTGCGTTAGAGCTGTTAAAGGCAAAGCGATCTTCGAGAAGTTCGAAATGAAGCGCCGGGTAATAACCAGCTAAGCCCAGAAAGGAACGGATCTCAGAAGGAGGAGGATGGCGTAATCCAGTTCTTGATTGCTTCAATTTTGGATGGGTCGACATGAATACCCATCTTGTTCACAACATGGCCAAGAAACTGTACTTCATCAGACCAGAATTCACACTTGGAAAGCTTAGCATAGAGCTGCTCGGTTCGAAGCTTCTGCAACACCAACCGGAGATGTTGCTCATGCTCGGCCTTGGTCTTAGAATACACCAGAACATCATCGATAAACACGATCACGAATTTATCCAAGAAAGGCCTACACACCCGATTCATTAGATCCATGAAAACGGCGGGTGCGTTGGTTAAACCGAAGGACATGACCAAGAATTCAAAATGGCCATAACGAGTTCGAAAAGCAGTCTTCGGAACATCTTCATCGCGGATGCGCAACTGGTGATAGCCAGAGCGGAGATCAATCTTGGAGAAACAAGAGGCACCTTGGAGTTGATCAAAGAGGTCGTCAATACGCGGTAAAGGATACCGGTTTTTAATGGTGAGTTTGTTCAACTCGCGGTAATCAATACACATGCGAAACGATCCATCTTTCTTTTTAACGAACAACACCGGAGCACCCAGGGCGAAGAGCTAGGGCGGATGAATCCTTTAGCAGTCAACTCTTGAAGTTGGCTTGCCAATTCTTGCATCTCAGCGGGCGCAAGACGGTAAGGAGATTTAGCTACGGGGGAAGCACCAGGGACAAGATCAATACGGAACTCGACTTCACGAGCGGGAGGGATACCAGGAAGATCATCAGGAAAAACTTCAGGAAAATCAAGCACAACAGGGATATCGCGAAGCTTCTTTTCTTCAGCAGGTTTGACCACATGAGCTAAGAATGCAATACACCTTTTCCGCATGAGCCTTCGGGCTTCGGCGCAAGACATAAGCTTAAGACCACTGGAGGGTTTTTCGCCGTAGATATGAAGATCACCATTTTCTCGAGGTATGCGAATCATCTTCTTGGCACAAATAACTTCGGCGCGATTATGCGTAAGCCAGTCCATACCAATAATAACATCAAAGCTCCCAAGAGGCATGGGGATGAGGTCGATCAGAAAATCGTTTTCGTTAAGGTTAAGCGTGCAATCTTTAATCACCGAGTTAATTAAAACAGTTTCACCGTTAGCCAATTCAACTGAAAAATCTTCTTTTAAATCGCTGCGCGGTCGCGCAAGCTTCTGCTCGAAGGCGCGAGAGATAAAACTTCGATCGGCGCCAGTATCAAAAAGTACAGAAGCATAAAATCCGTTAAGCAAAAATGTACCATTAACTACGTCATTATTCGCTTGCGCTTGGTGCGCGGTTATGTTAAAAGCTCGTCCACGCGTCACTTGGTTCGAAATCTGGTTCACCGGATTCGCTTGTGTAATCTGAACTTGTAGTCTTGGGCACGCGTTCCGGAAATGACTGGGATCACCGCAGTTAAAGCACGATCTGGGTCGTGGGTTTTGGTAGGTTGGTTGTGGATTCTGCGGGTAGACTGGTGGTGTTGGCGCAATTGGGTTGGCGAGAGGAACTCTACAGTATTCAGCAGAGTGACCAACGCGGCCACATCGGTTACATTGTCGACACGGGGTTTGGGTTGGGTGGTGAAGTCTACAGGTTGGGCAAAAGGGTTGATTTCCTGTGTAAGGTTTCTTAGTTGGCGGGGCAGGGAGTGCTGGATTGGTTAAGGCATAGTTGTGGGCTACAGGAGGTGTTGGGTAGGCTAACAGAGGGTTAGGCGCGTAAACTGGAGGTTGGTAGATGGGTTGCTGGACAATGGGCGGGTTGGTAAGCGCATAGGCCTTGCGCCTGCGCTTGAGGTTGTTACGGTTTGAGGGTTCGGGTTTGGTTTCTGTTGGTTCAGGGGCAGTCTTGGTGGGTTTGGTTTTCTCAGCTCCCCGCAGGAACAGGGTTCCTGCTCTGACATGGTTGTCGCTGAGCACAGCGGCCAACTCGATGGCGTCAGAGAGGGTTAATGGGTTTCTGGCCCATACAGAATCTTGAATTTCCATGGGGAGACCCCCAAGGAATTTCTCGATTGCTCGACGTGAAGGGGTAACAAGGTGAGGGACCAGTAAGCTTAGCTCGTGGAAGCGCGTCGCGTACTCGCGCGCTTCTCCACTGTATTGCTTCAGGTTCCAAAATTCTTCCTCCAGGCGCTTTACTTCGTTGGGAGGGCAGAATTCTCGCGTCAAGAGATCCTTAAATTCCTCCCAGAGTATGCTGGAAGCAGCTTCTGCGCCACGCGCATGAGCTACTCCATTCCACCATGTAAGCGCTCTAGATTCCAGGACACTGGAAGCATATAGGGTTCGTCTGTCTGAGGGGCATTGGGTGTGGAGGAAAGTGTTTTCTATTTTCTCAAGCCACTGGAGCATCACGGTGGCTCCTTCAAGACCTGTGAACTTTGGAGGGTTACCCGCGTTAAAGGACTTAATGTTATAACTGGAGGTATTGTTTTGGCTCAAGGCTTGGGCTATCGCGGCGGCCATTTCCTGGGAACGTTGCTGTCTACGCATGCGCGAGGCTTCTCTTCTCTGAAATCGGCGAGATAGCGGAGGCATTCTATAAAAATTTTAATTTTAGTTAATATCTTGGTTTTATCGCAAAGTATAACCTCGAAAAGCTTGGTTTCGCGGAGTTAGATACTATCAAAAGTTAAAGTAAAATAAATGACCCTAAATGCAGACTTAATAAAGGTAGCAAATTCGAATCAAGAATCGACAATTCATGTATCACCATGACTTTCCGAATTCCCAATTTAAAATATACGAGTAAACGAGTATTGGAGATTGACGATTCATGTATCACCATGACTTTTCAATCTTCAATATAAAATATACAAGAAAATGAGTATTGGAGGTTGACAATTCATGTATCACCATGACTTTTCAAGTCTCCATCCTCAGAACATAATCGTAAATGGAAATTGAAAATCAACTATTCATGTATCACCATGACTTTTCGGATTTTCAAACCCAACAAACGAATATGTAAGTAAAATCAATAAAAATCGAAATTCAATCAAAAATCGAAATATCGCGGAATAATACATAAAATCATATACTGCGCAAGCGCGAGCATATTCATAAACAACGAGTAATTAACAATAAGCGCGCAAACATGAGATTTCTCTCATGCGCGAGAAGGGACTCTTAGGTATTCTAGGCCGTTACGTCTAACCACCTATCCTAAAGTCAACGAGCTCTGATACCAATCTGTAACACCCCCGACCAAAGGCGGATTATACATCGGGGCGCCACATATTGTTTCATTACTCGTGACACTATTGGGTGTCAATATTTAATAAATACATTCATTCGCGCACGCGCAAGGTAAACACAAGATAACATAAATCAATATATTATAAGACAAAATATTCGAACAACAAATAACTTGTCTTGATACATTTTAATCTAGGTCCAAAATAAAGAAAACTTCCTACGTGTCCACAAGCTCCAAAACAGCTACTGCAAACCTGAACATGTGTTAAAATAAACGTCAAACACTTGCGTGTTGGTGAGAAATCAAGTTTAATACAATACATAGATAACAATAAATCTGCGCGCAACACGTGTATGTCTGGTGTTTAACAAGGGTGCAATCAGATTGTGATCAAGCCTAGATAGATCATAGCTCATAGTTCATAGTTCAATCCGTGCTCCCAATTGAGCACAAAAACGAGAAAACATCTGTGCAAGTGTAAACAAAGAAAACCGTAAACGATAGGTCTCCCGTGTTCATCTAATGGATCCATGAAAACTGCGGAATAGGCCGAACAAAGCGGTTAATGATACACACATACAAATAAACAGCCAAGTAAACGTCCTCAACACATGGGATACTGCGCGACTAAAGTTCATAAACAAGTTTAAGACTCTAAGTTTGTATGAACACATGAACATCCCAAAACATTAAAAGCAAAAAGGGATTAGGTACGAGATTACTCACTTGATAAACGATGCGGTGTAAGATAAAGCAAGAACCAACTTTAAACAAGCACAAGTTAACCTATAATTAAAGATTATTGTTTTAACGATCTGTTTTAAGTCTTGATTATAAGTTAGCATAATTAATAAGTAAATTATTATATATAATATATATATATTACCGGAAGAGCAGGACAGAACAGGGAGGAAGACGGAGGCAGAGAGGGAGGCGGCAGAGAGAGCAAGGAGAACAGGAGAGATTAAGTGTTTTGTGTGTGTAGTGTTAGGAAAAATAATACTATTATTTATAGAGAAACCCTAGGGAACACAATCCCTAGAAAAAGGGGAAAAGATCTCAAAAAGTAAAAGATTCCAAAAGCAAAAGATATCAAAAGATATGGCAGCAGGGAAAAAGAGAAAAAGCTGACAGGGAACAGTAAAAAGGCATGGGCAGGTCAGTTAAAGGTACTGGTCAAGCATGGCAAAAGCAGATCTCAAAAGATAATGTCAGTCACTTTTTCTGCCAACCAATGGGGTTGGTGCGCATGCTGCGCCGAAAGTAACTTTTCAGACATAAAGCAGATTAGGTCAACAGCACAAAAGATAAGACAACACAAAAGCAAACGGCTAGATTAAACAGAAGAAAACTCAAAGGGTTTAGCGCGAGAAGGCTCGAGCGCGAAGGCAGACACAGAAGGTCAAGAGAGCGCGAGCGTGAAGGCAGACAGAACCAACCTTAACGCGTCGCGGGAAAGAACTACATTTCTAAGCGCGCCGCGGGAAGAATCACATTTCTTAGCGCGCCGCGGGGAGGAACTAAAATTCCTAGCGCGCCGCGGGAAGAACTATAATTCTTCGCGCGTCGAGGGATGAACTACGATTCTTAGCGCGCTGCGAGAAGAACTACAATCCTTAGCGCGTCGCGGGAAGAACTACCGTTCTTAGCGCGCTGCGAGAAGAATTACAATTCTTAGCGCGCTGCGAGAAGAATTACAATTCTTAGCGCGCTGCGAGAAGAGTTCGTCTCGCGTATCGCTGAAACAGGTGGTCTTCACGCAGGATTCCTTGTAAGGGGTCTGGCGCGTGGAGCTGCGCAGACAACCTTTGGCGGGAAGGAACAAAGGACAAGCAAAGAGTTAGAAGAAAAAGAGGGAAACAAGGCGTAAGGGCGGGACGGCGACAAGAGGGAAAAGAAGGCGGAAAGAGAGGAGAGGGACGGGACGGCGGAAAGAAAGAGAGAGAAAGAGGCGGGAAGGAAAATATATTATTATTATTAAAAGTAAAATATAAGTATAAATAAATATTAAATCATAAAAGAAAGAGATCGGGTCGGAGAAACGGATACCTGGGTCGGGTCGGGTCGGATCGGGGCAGATGTTACACGATGAAGCCTTGTACAACACACAACCTTATAGTTTAACTACACAAGTTTTATACATCTAATATTCATGATTTTTAGTGTATTGAGTCAATAGAAATAAAATGATTACAATCATATAAGGGTTTTGGTTTGAGCGGAGGGAATACCTCGTGTGTGTGTGTGTGTGTGTGTGTGTGTGTGTGTGTGTGTGTTGTGTTGTTGGGCTGAGTTTTTTTTCATCTACTAATAAAATGAAGTCTTCTTATTGACTTTCTTTTTTCAACCCATATAAAATTAGTTTTCTTATTGACTTTCTTAAACCCTCTTTTTTTACTCCACATTAAAACATTTATCTTCTGAAAATTTATTCATATTTCATAGTATATTGTATGGATATGTTTTGAAATGAAAATAATAATAATGATTTATCACCTAAATATATAACTTTAAGCAAACAAACAAAATAGCCCTTATAATTTCACTTATAGTAAAACTATTAGCAAAATAATAAGCACTTAAGATTCCTTTAAATCATGAAAGTAAAATTGTATTTAATATAACAAAATTTGTATTTATTCAAGTGTTTGGTTTGTAAAATTTGTTGGAATCAAAATCTTACTTAGTAGGAAGCACATTGAAATTGGATTAAGTTTCATTAAATTCCGTCATGTATCAAACATAATTTTATTCTTTTACGTATACATTGTCTCAAAATACGTGTAACCTTTTATTTTCTCAAAAAGCAAGAAGAAGCCACTATTCAAAACCCCTCAGCGGCAACCAATAATAAAATGTTTTCCACCCGCCCTTATTTTACAAATTTAATCTAATAATAATAATCGTCAACGGCCCTCTTTTGTCGTTTCCTTCCTTACACACACGCACGACCACCTCATCTCCGTACCACTCTCTATATAAATAACCACCCATTTCACCACCTTCTTCTTCATCTTCATCTTCATCTTCACTCATCCCAATTCTCATACTCATTAATGGCAACTCCTACATTCATCGATTCCAACTCTCACATGGACAAACTCACCTCAGAAATCTTCTCCATCCTCGAAAACAAATTCTTATTCGGCTACGACAATAACAACACTAATAATATTAATAGTCCACCCACTAAAGACACAGTTGCTGTTCCGATGGAAGAACTGAAGTCCGGCAGACACGTCACCGGAAAAGTCAGAATCCTTTCAATCGACGGCGGTGGCGCCACCGACGGAGCACTCGCCGCCACGTCAATCGTACACCTTGAATCATTCCTCCGTCGGAAGTCTGGAGTTCAAGATGCTCGCATTTCCGACTTCTTCGACGTCGTCACCGGCTCCGGCGTCGGCGGCGTACTGGCGGCGTTGCTCTTCACCAGAGGAAAAGACGGTCAACCCTTGTTCACCGCTGCCGACGCCCTGCGGCTCGTGGCGGAAAAAGGGAATAAAATGTCAAGGGTTTCGAAACAAGGAATATTCCGGCGGGTTTTCGGGTCTCCGGCGACGGGTGGGAAAATATTCCGTCGGACATTTGGGGATTTGACTTTGAAAGATACATTTAAAGCAGTTTTGATCCCATGTTACGATCTTACTACCGGGGCGCCTTTTGTGTTTTCTCGTGCGGATGCTGTTGAAATGGACGGTTGTGATTTCAAGATGAGTGACGTGTGTGCTGCCACGGTGGCTGGTGGGCCCGTTGAGACGGTGTCGGTGGACCGGAGGACGAGGATCTCGGCAGTTACAGGGGAGCTAGCGATGAATAATCCGACGGCTATGGCGATTACACATGTGCTTAATAATAAGCAAGAGTTTCCGTTTTGTAACGGCGTTGAGGACTTGCTTGTAGTGTCGTTAGGTAACGGAGAACCCGGGTATGGCGTCGCTGGGAATCAGACGCCGTCGAGAACGGCATTGGTTAAGATCGTTGGAGAAACAGTTTCTGATACGGTAAGAAAATTTATTAAATTATATCATACATCTTGAATAAGTCATCACCGTTGAAAAAAATTAAATCGTACATAAATATCAATCCGTAAATAATAAATGTGTCATTTTCTGAAAATTCCATGCATTTTTCTGACGTTAAAACTCAAATAAAATAAGTAAAAGTGTAGATTAGTTAAAATATTAATTAAGTATTTAATATTAAAAATTTAGTTAAATAATATTTTAGGTGACACACTATTATTGCAACTACCGTAATGGGACCACGACAACTATTGTTGATACCGTCGGTAGGGGGTTTATTGTCATTATTGTATTTAGATTTTAGAAGCTACAAAATTGAATGACAAGTAAAGCTAAAAGACTATTTTAGCCCTATTCAAATAAAAATAATTGGATAATTATGGTTTTTGTATGATGTCTATAGGTTGATCAAGCGGTATCAATGGCATTTGGGCAATCTCGAGCTAGCAACTATGGTCGTATTCAAGGTAACAAAGGTTTTGTGGATTCAAACAAAGGAAAAGAACAAAATGTCCTTAAGTTGGCCGAACAAATGTTGAGACGAATGAACGTTGAGTCAGTGTTGTTTCAAGGAAAGAAGTGCAACAAAACAAATCTTGATAAGTTGGAGCTTTTCGCTGAGGAAATCGTTAAGGAAACTGAAAGGCGGAAGTTGAATATATTACCCACGGTAGTGTTAAGGCAGACAACTACATCGTCCTCGCCAAGGACATCCTCTGCCACAACCTTATCCGTCACATCTTCAAATTAGTTTTCAAATTTGGTATGATTCAAAAGTGAACCGTATGCTGTGGAGGAAAGCGGGGTTAAAACACCCATAAGGAAGATTAATTATCTTCTGGTTTGCATTTAGGGTACAATGTTATGATTGATAGTTTTTTAATTGTGTATATAGAAAGACTTGATGATTTGTATTAGAAGAATTTAGTTGGATCCCGAGCAATTGCAATGTATGTTAGGGTGTGGATTTAGTATTAGAGATTTGAGTGGAAATATTTTATCTGAGGTGGCATTTTTTAGAAATTATTATGCTTTTTTATGATGTCAAAAATTTAAGTAGGTAAAATCACCATTCACCTTAATTACTAGCAGGCTAAGATGTCCTAAAATTAGGCACATCACGAGAACACTATTGTACTAAGTACTACCAAGTACATATGATTAAAAGCACGATCAACCAACCAAGATAGAGAATTAGGTGAAGCGAACCTAAACTATTAAAAATTGATCTCATTTATGATTTATCATGTCGTTCAAAAAAATTATGATTGATCAAGATGCCTACTTTGCTGGGAAAACGTATATCCTTATAGATATCAAAGTAACAATAACATACGAATAAAGAACTTGATAATGAGAACGTAAAAATGTCACGTGTGCAGTGGCGGCGGATCTAGACATAAATTTTATGGGTAACATTCAATTTTTTTTGGGTCGTATTTTATATAATGTAAACGGAACAAAAATAGAACATGATACATAAGTTGCAAATATCTCTAATTCGGTATTTGAAAGCTTGAAATCGAGCCATTACATCATGTTCTTAAACTTATCGAACGACTCTCTTTCGACTAAAAAAGTTAAAGCATTGTTCAAATGCTCAACACGCATTCTCTTACGTAAACCCATATTGATAAGCTTCATTTAGAAAAAACATATTTCAATGGTTGCAATTGTAATCGGTAAAACCAATGCTAACTTTAATATTTGATAAGCCAAAGGAAAAGTTGTGTACTTTCCGGTTTCCACCATTACACGAGCAATGTCACACATTCACCCAATTTTTCAAATTTATCATCTTACTTTAAAGTGTGATAAAATGTCGTACGATCACCCGAAATACACCTTTTTCTTCATTACTAAAATCATTCTGATACATTTCCGAAAATGCCACTAACTTAGATATTTCAAACTTGGAAAACGAATCTCAAAATTTAAGCCAGACATATTTTCTAACAAGCTGGTTGAGACCTTACTAAATCTATTTTCAAGTTCTTGAATTTGCATATCCAAAATCGTATTAAAAGTTTCAACCTCAAAATGATGATTCTGTAGACTTGTTTCTGCTTGATGTTTCTTTTCACACCCCCATCTTAGGCCTAGGAGTGTGATCAATAGTTGGTACCACTTTTGTATATAAATCAGAGTTACGTTTGTAAGCGGAAGTCTTATAAAACTTTAATGATCAAAATGTAATATATACATATATTCAAAAGACGGGATTATAAAATACCCATTTAAGTCATTAACAAAACATAACTTGTTATAATTACAAGCCATCTATTTTAAATGTTTTACAAAATAAATCCGAGCCATCAGATTAAAGTATAGAACTTCGACATTTCCAAGCGCTAAACTTGTTCACCTGCAAAATGTTAATAAAATACGTCAGCAACGAATGCTGGTGAACACGCTGACGCAAAAATATTTCTTTTACTTTATTACCCCTCGAGACTACGCCTGCCTCGGCCCAACGTGGCTTAGGAATAACAAAGTCAAATAACACATTATAAACTTGAGCCTCTACTCTAGGTCACCTCAGCAAACACCGCAGCGTTCGACTTAGTTAAGTACCCGTAAATATACACAACGGTCGTACTCCCTGCATGAGAGCGTCCTACGACCAAGGGTGGTGCGGCGTGCCCACCGCGTAGTACCACCTATGTAAGGATCCAGACACACGAATACCACAGCCTGAGGGCTATGTTTATACCCTTATTTATAATGGTTTTAAACAATTTTCATATAATACATGTTTGACTTATTTAAAACAAGTTTATAAAAGTTTGGGGGCGTATTCACCTTTTCACTTTAGGATCGGCTTCACTCACCGTCCAAGGGTCTTTCCCTTCTTTATCTTGCACCTATAGTATGAGTATAAATATTTGTTAGTCGGATATACAATCTGGCTTAAGACCTTTAGTCTTGTTCTATACCTCGATGAACCTTTAGTTCATATATCTCATTTACTTCAAAACCTTTTGTTTAAAAGTAATTATAAACCTTTAGTTTATATTAAAAACCCGACGTTTCTTCTTCTCCAAAAACGTATTCTTTTTCTTTTATTATTTAAGAATACTCTTTATTACTGAAATAATAATTTCGTAACAAAGAGTATATATACTTACACACATATATATACATATTTACAATACATTTCTTTGTTATGATTATTTATCTTTTATCGAGGTATCGAGTATAACTTCGACTTAAGGCTTAAGCCTTTTGATATAACATTATATTATATTAATTTGTCGTTTCGCCTAACCTTTGTTGGCGTTTCGGAAACCCTAAGGACTCGAGTAGTACTCCAATGCCGCTTGATCTTCTTTGTCGTCAAACGATAACGCCAATCTTCAATACTCGTTGGCACGCTTATCGAGACTCATTGCCATAACAACAAACCCCTTATTGGTATGTGGGTGGAGGGTGGCGCGTACTTCGAGAAAACATCAACACGGAAATCAAGGGACTGGGTACGCAAATCAAGGAATTATGGCATGTTTATCGAGGAATTTCTAGAGAGAGACTAGAGAGAAGTGAGAGAGCAGATTTGGTGTGGGGAAATGAAGTGCCCTTGGTCGCTATTTATAGGCAAAACTCGGAAGCCCATCGCGGTACGTGACCGCCTTCAGGGCACCCGTCGCGTACCGCGACGTAGCCCTGATGACGCATATAGTAGGTCTACCACGTGTCGCCATGTGGCAGACGGTGTGCCACGTGTTGACACCCCATCGCGGTACACGATGGGTCTCTCTTCTGATCCATCGCGTAGCGATGGGTCAGGAAATCAGAATTTTCATAATTAACCCTCAACTTTGGAATTTGGCAATTTTGGTCCCTATTCTTTGGAAAGTTTACTTTTTGAACTCGAAATTTTCACGATGTTACATCCTCCCCACCTTGAAATAAATCTCGTCCTCGAGATTGCTTTACAAGAACAAGTGGGGATATTTCTTTCTCATTTCAGATTCGAGTTCCCATGTATATTCAGGCCCTCTACGCGTGTCCCATTTTACTTTTACAATTTTCAACGTTCTTCTTTTTAATTTCTTTGTTTTCAAATCTTCAATTTGAATTGGACGTTCTACGAATTTTAAGTTTTCATTTATTTCAACGTATTTTAATGGCATAACGAACGATTCATCGGTTAAACACTTACGCGGATTCGAAACATGGAATACATCGTTTATCCATTGCATTTCCTTGGGCAGTCGCAAACGGTATGCAACAGTGCCGATTCGTTCAAGTACCTCGAATGGTCCAACGAATTGAGGACTCAACTTTCCTTTCTTACCGAAGCGAACAACGGCTTTCCAAGGCGAGACTTTTAATAATACTTTGTCACCAACTTTGAATTCCAACGGCTTACGACATACATCGGCGTAAATATTTTGGCGATCACGTGCCGTCTTAAGTTGTTCTCGGATTTGAATAAATTTTTCGGTGGTTTCTTGGACTATCTCGGGTCCAGATAATTGATTGTCTCCGGTTTCAGACCAACACACGGGCGTTATACACTTTCTTCCATACAACGCCTCAAATGGTGCGGTTTGAATGCTTGTGTGATAACTATTGTTATACGAGAATTCCATTAGGGATAAGTGGTCATCCCAACTTCCACCTAAGTCTATCACACATGCGCGGAGAATATCTTCCAACGTTTGGATTGTCCTTTCGCTTTGCCCATCAGTTTGTGGATGATAGGCGGTGCTAAGGTTAAGCTTCGTACCGAGAGCTTGTTGGAAACTTTTCCAGAAATGAGACGTAAAGCGACTGTCTCGATCAGAAATTATGGACAGCGGTACTCCATGTAAGGCAACGATATTGTTCACATAAATACACGCTAGTTTATCCATTGAGTACGACTCATTGATGGGTATAAAGTGTGCGGACTTTGTTAATCGATCCACAATCACCCAAATAGCATTGTGTTGTCGAGTCGTCTTCAGGAGTTTTGTAATGAAATCCAGAGTTATTAACTCCCACTTCCATACGGAAAGTTCGGGTTGCTGGAGCAGTCCCGAAGGCCTTTGATGTTCAGCCTTGACTTTCAAACAAGTTAAACATTTCGCAACATGCGAAGAAACATCCCTTTTCATCCCATTCCACCAATAATTTGCTTTGAGATTATGGTACATTTTATCGCTTCTGGGATGCATCGTATATTTGGACTTATGGGTTCGTTTATGATTTTCTCACGCAATCCTCCAACGATTGGTACCCAAATCCTATTTCCAAGTCTAAGGATACCATTGTCACCCTTGACTAGCGAGTCAATGGTGCCGTTACGTTTTTCTTCGGAGATTTGGTTTTCGTTGATCGCTTGAGTTTGCGCGGATTTGATTTATTTGAAAATATCAATTTGAAGTTCTAAACGCAACGCTCGGACTCTTTTAGGCTTCTCATGTTCCTTGCGACTTAAGGTGTCGGCCACAACGTTGGCCTTGCCTTCATGGTAAACGATCTCACAATCGTAATCATTGAGCGTTTCCATCCATCGCCGTTGACGCATGTTAAGCTCTTTTTGATCAAAAATATGTTTCAAGCTTTTATGATCAGTGTACACGGTAAATCTTACTCCATAGAGATAGTGCCTCCATATCTTAAGTGCAAAGATTATGGAGCCTAACTCTAGATCGTGAGTCGTATAGTTCTTTTCGTGTACTTTGAGTTGACGAGAGGCGTAAGCGATTACCTTCTTTCGTTGCATTAGTACACATCCCAAACCAGAATGGGACGCATCACTAAAGACCACAAAATCTTCAATACCTTCTGGCAAAGCCAGTGCGGTTCTTGTGTAAGCTTGTGTTTAAGTATATCGAACGCCTCTTGTTGCTTCGTTCCCCATTCATACTTGATGTTCTTACGAGTTAAGGAAGTTAGGGGAACGACGATTCGAGAGAAATTTTCAATGAATCTACGGTAATAGCCGGACAAACCTAAGAAACTTCGGATCTCGGTTGGCGACTTCGGGATTTCCCACTTAGAGATAGCTTCAATTTTAGCGGGATCGACTTAAATACCGTTGACGTTGATGATGTGCAAGAAATTGTACCTCGTGCAACCAGAACTCGCATTTTGAGAACTTGGCATACAACTTCTCGGTTCTAAGAATTTCAAGCAACGTTTGAAGATGGACTTCATGATCGGCCTTTGACTTAGAATAAATAAGTATGTCGTCGATGAATACGATAACGAATTTATCCAAGTAAGGCTTGCACATTTGGTTCATCATGTCCATGAACGCGGCCGGGGCATTAGTAAGTCCAAACGGCATGACCGTGAACTCATAATGTCCATACCTTGTTCGAAAAGCAGTCTTTGGAATGTCTTTGGATTGGACTTTGAGTTGGTGATAGCCGGAACGAAGGTCGATTTTAGAAAAGAAGCTAGCACCTTGAAATTGGTCGAAAAGGTCATCGATACGAGGGAGTGGATATCGGTTTTTGATTGTGACTTTGTTTAACGCACGATAGTTGATATAATGCTAAATATATATGTATCCCTTGTTTATTTTATTTAATATTTTAATTTTTTTTGTTCGTTTTTAGTCAAGATTTGTATACTACTAACGTTTTTGTGTGTCGTAGGTTCCGGGATTTGATCGTGATTAAAAAGGGCGAAAAACGAGCTAAAACGAGCCGAAACGGAGATCTGGAACGCGTCAGGAAGAACTAGAGCAGAGAACCGGTCAGATCGGGCCGGTCCGACTGGCCCCCATGGAGAAGCACGCCGCGCCGCGCGAAGGTGGAAGGCCAAATGCCCTCCGCGCGGCGCCTAGACAACACTGGGCTTAATTAATTACGTTTTCGCTCAATGACGGGCCTTGTTTTGGTATTTAAACACATTTAACTTAAACCTGACATAACCTGAAACCCTTGGCCGATTTTGGAAAGACTTTGGAGCCATCTTTCGCGTTTGTTGGTGATTTTGAAGGCGAGAGAACATCCAGTGAAGAGCTACACGTTCACGTTCGATTTTACGGGTTTTATCATCTTCGATTCCCCGTTTCTTATATTTTCACCATGTTTTCATTATTATTTGTTTTGTTTGATTTAGACTTTAAGATTCTAGACTAGGTGGTTTTTCATCATCATCTGAGTCAGTCAAATTTTAATCTCTTGTGTTTTATTAATTGTCTTTTCTTAATTAGTTAATTTATTAGTTTAATATTTAATTATTTTAAAACCCCCTTTAATAATATAAAATAAATAGTCGTGTCAGTTAGTCGAGTCTAATTAGTTAATTTACGTAATTTAAAGAGTCTGTGGGTTCGATATCCGGACTTACTAAACTGTACTAGAGTCGACCGATACACTTGCCGGTTAATAGTTTTAGTTAAGTTTACGAGTCTAGAATTTATTACTTAGTTTCTAGATTAGCGTGTTTTTATTTGACTACTTTTAGCACATCAAGTTTTTGGCGCCGTTGCCGGGGAGTCTTGGCGATTGCGTTATTAGTTTTGATTGTACTTACTTGCTATATACGTCCTATTGTGTTTTTGCTTTTGAGTTTTAGTTAATTAGATATTTACGTGTTTATTTATTTATTTATTATTATTTTTTTATTTTTTAATTTTTTTTATTTTTTTTAATTTTTTTTTGCTTTGAGTCGTAGGTGTCTAATTGTCCGTGTCTTTTGCTTGTTTAGATTCTTGTAATTTATGTGTGAAATTTGTAATGGACCTCACTTTACTATTAAATGTCCATACTACAGTAACCTTAATTGTGATACGTGTGGTGATCCTCATTTACACTATGGTTGTCCATACAAGGGTTCTTGCTTTATTTTTTATAGATGCGCTGGTTGTCATATGACTCGTGCATGTCCATATAATCGTACTAACCCTTCTGTGCAGCCGGTGCAAAATTTTTCATAGGGACCTTTTCCGTATTATTTTGATAATTCGTATCAGCAACCTCAGCAAAACCAAGAGCAGTGTTATGATCAATTTTCTAAAAGCCTTTCTGATGAGGATGTAGCTGCTATGGGTAGGATAGAAAAGATGTTGGTCCAATACATGGCTACATATACCCAAAAGATGTTCGTTAAGCATGATACCATCTTCAAAAATCACCAGGATATTATTACAGATCTCCAACGTCAAGTAGAAGAAATTTCTAGGAGACTGGATGAAGAAGATGAAATGGAGAGGTTGAGATCCTTGGAATATGTTGAGCAGTAAGATGAGGAAATCACTTAAGTAACGGAGACAAAAATGGATGTTGAAGTCCCACCTCCGGTTTCACATGCTATTATTGATTTTTGGAGTGACTCTGATGATGAGATAAACGAAGAAGAATGGGCTGCTTATCAGAGGTCGTTAGTGAAGGAAGAAGAGATAGAGGATGCCGTGGATTTGGGGGATTCACTTGAGTTGATGTTTGACGTTGAGGAAAAGGTTATGAATGAATTGAGTGAGGAAGATAAATTCCTTGATCTGGAGTTGGATGGATTGTCAGAGTATGACGAGGGGGTACATTGGACGTTAATGAGGATGTTGGGTTTTTCGAGGCCCTACGTGTAGAGGACAGTGTAGATGATGTTGTGGTGTTAGAGTAAGAACACTATTGTCGGCCCGTGGACTGTGTTTTGAATGCTTGTCGGGAATCAAAACCACGGGAGAAGGCCGAGGATGATAGGTTACCTGAAAACCGAAGTTGCGTATACTTTAGAAGATGGTTTACGGGAGTGAAAAAGCCATTAAAAGTCAAACACGACCAGTCTTCTCGATACTTACAACGTATTCGGCTGTTTCCAGGTAAGTTTAAATATAGGTGGTCTGACATGTTATTGATTTTTAATTCTAATTTAAATTTTTGCGGTTCCACCATTGATATATTACTGTTTGATAAATTCCGGGTGGAACTAAACGGGTTGGACAGGGTCCAAATCAAAGAGAAACCTCCTGATTAATTTCAAGTGTGGGGAGGTTTCGCAGAGTTTATATAATTCATCGAGTCACTAACGTAGTTTTTTATAGTTCTTTTTATTTTGTTTTGTGTTTTTAAGTTATGCTAGTTTAAAGATTGTATGAGCTAGAGAGACGATCCCCAAGGAAGAATTTAATGAAAAAGACAAGTGTGGGGATGGAGTAGCAGTGGAGCTGTATACTTTATGTTTATTATTATTTGCTGCTAATTATTCATGATTTATTTGTCGGTTGATGTGAAACACTTTAATTGCTTAATATCTATCATTATGATAAGATACATTTTTAGATATGTTTGTTTTGTTTTGCTGCTTGCGTTCGTGTGAGAGAGAAGGAGTTACTATTTGCTGAGCACGTTCGTAGTTGGAGGGCATTCTTGGAAGAAGACATTGGCATCATATTTCATGCGCATATTACGAGCTAAGTATTTTCTTTTATCTAGCTTGTTAATTTTTTTTTAATTTTTTTTCTTTAGTTTTTGGTTTTTTGTAGTCCGACTTTATTATAATTTTTATTTTTATTTTGAGTCGTCCTTATCCTTGCATTGAGAACAATGCAAAATTTAAGTGTGGGGATATGATATTTGAGTCGTAGTTTAAATTGAGTTTTTGTTTGAAAAAAAAATTAAAAAAAAATTGAAAAATGTTTAAAAAATGTCCCTTGAATATAGTTTTTTGCGTTAAAGTGGGAGATGATTATATTTATCGGAAATTGGTTTTCAAACTACTAATAATATGAGATAAATAAAAGAAATCGCACTTAACTCGGGATGTGTCGGTAGGCTTAGCCTTGAAAATGAAAGGGCAAATTTGATAAAATGGGTCGGAAATCTCTTGTGAGTAAAGCGTTTTGTCCGTAGAAAATAAATAATGAAAGGTCAGCCATACTCAAGCCTCAATTCTTGGTATGAAAAGTGAAAATATTATAAAGTTTGAAAAGTTTAAAAAAATTTGAATACGTTATCATATGATGCTTGGGTAGGTTTAACGTTAGAGTATGCCGTGTAGCTTGTGATATGAATCTTAAACTGCTAGTTTTAGTGTTTTACACATCATTGGCGTATGGTTTTATAACCTTAAATCTTGTATTGATGGGATGCCTCGGGTCCGAAGACCATGGGTCTGTATGCGGTCTATTCATCTAGGTATTCACAATTCCAAATGGGGTTGTGAATATTTAAAATAAAGCTAAAAAAGGAGCAAACCCGCAGACTTCTGCCACATAAGTCTTTAAACATGATCACAAAAAGTACAAAAGTACAAATGCATTACAGACTTGATCATCCACGCGGTTAGCCATGTGGAGTCCCCTTGCTCGCGTCTCATTACCATTAAGAAACGGACCACAAGGGACACGCTACATGTAAGCCCTACAGATAAAATTTTGCATACTCACCTATGGTGATGGTTTCGGTGTATTGCTTGATAATGGGGGTATGTCATGTTGTGGGGAACACTAGCTATAAATTAATTGAACCATAATCATATCTAATGGCTTCTTGGTAGACTTTGATGCTTAAGCTTAGGTGGATAAACAATACCCTTGATCATCTTAAATATTCATGAAAACATTAGAGCAACAAAGTTTTAAATCTGCTAATTTTGAAGTTTAAGTCAAATTGGGGTGGTCTGGTCCGGTAAAAGCTGAAAATAAGCGGGTCTTAATTGTGTAAACCACTGAGTAAAAAAATTGTCGGATCATATTTGTCCTGGTAAAGATTAAGGCATGGGTTTAAGCGGACAACAATATCGGTGATCGAGGTTTTTGCGTTTTTCTAAGCTTTAAAAATTAACCTATATGTTTTTAAGATTGCATTTTCCGATTCTGATCCAATTGGCATTAGACTTTTTAAGGGATGAAAAAAAAGAATAAGTGTGCGGATATTTGATATAATGCTAAATATATATGTTTCCCTTGTTTATTTTATTTAATATTTTAATTGTTTTTGTCCGGTTTTAGTCAAGATTTGTATACTACTAATGTTTTTGTTTGTCGTAGGTTCCGGGATTTGATCGTGATTAAAAAAGGGCGAAAAACGAGCTAAAACGAGCCGAAACGGAGATCCGGAACACGTCAGGAAGAACCAGAGCAGAGAACAGTCAGACGGCCCCCATGGAGAAGCACGCCACGCCGCGCGAAGGGGGAAGGCCAAATGCCCTCCGCGCGGCGCCTAGGCAACACTGGGCTTAATTAATTTCGTTTTCGCTTAATGACGGACCTTGTTTTGGTTATTTAAACACATTTAACTTAAACCTGACATAACCTGAAACCCTTGGCCGATTTTGGAGAGACTTTGGAGCCATCTTTCGCGTTTGTTGGTGATTTTGAAGGCGAGAGAACATCCGGTGATGAGCTACACATACACGTTCGAGTTTACGGGTTTTATCATCTTCGATTCCCCGTTTCTTATATTTTCACCATGTTTTCGTTATTATTTGTTTTGTTTGATTTAGACTTTAAGATTCTAACCTAGGTGGTTTTTCATCATCATCTGAGTCAGTCAAATTTTTTTCTCTTGTGTTTTATTAATTGTCTTTTCTTAATTAGTTTAATATTTAATTATTTTAAAACCCGCTTTAATAATATAAAATAAATAGTCGTGTCAGTTAGTTGAGTCTAATTAGTTAACTTACGTAATTTAAAGAGTCTGTGGGTTCGATATCCGGACTTACTAAACTGTACTAGAGTCGACAGGTACACTTGCCGATTAGTAGTTTTAGTTAAGTTTACGAGTCTAGAATTTATTACTTAGTGTATAGATTAGCGTGTTTTTATTTGACTACTTTTAGCACATTAATAGTCGATACACATCCTCATGGAACCATCTTTTTTTTTGACAAATAGAATTGGCGCTCCCCAAGGCGACGAACTCGGTCGAATGAAACCCTTCTCTAGTAGCTCATCGAGTTGTTTTTTTAACTGCTTCATCTCGGTTGGAGCTAAGCGATACGGAGCTTTGGCGATCGGAGCGGTACCGGGAATAAGATCGATCCTAAATTCTACTTCGCGGTCAGGAGGGATTCCGGGAAGTTCATCAGGAAAGACATCAGAAAATTCAGAAATGATAGGAACGTCTTTGATTTCTTTTGGCTTAGATTCTTAAGTGACGTAGGCCATGAATGCGAGGCATCCTTGATTCAAACACTTTTTAGCCCAAATCATGGAAATTATACTAACTTGGCCAGCGTCTTTGTCCCCTTCAATTCGAATCGTTCGTTTATCGGGGGCTTGAAGTTCATCGGTTTTGCTATTGCAGATGATACGGGCATGGTTATCGGATAACCAATCCATACCGAGTACAATATCAAATCCAGCCAGACTCATGGGCAACAAACAGATAGGTAAAATATAACCAGCTAAAAGAATTTTTCCGTTTTCAAGGGCTTCGGAGATCTTAATGATTTCGCCACTAGCAGTCTCGACGCTTAGAGTTTTATCTAACTTTATTAAAGGTTCGTTTAATAGACAACAAAAACTATAATCTATAAAACTCATATTGGCACCTGAATCAAATAAAACTCTAGCATAGGTGTCGTTGACTAGAAACGTACCGGTGATGGTTTCCGGCAAGTCAGCGGCTTTTTTTGTGTCGAGTACGAAGACTCGAGCGTTTCCTTTCTTGTTTTGGCCACTTCCACCCGCACCACCAGTCGCGGGTTTGTTCTTTGGGCACTCGAAACTTAAATGGCCCATCTCCTTGCAATTGTAGCAAGTCATCTTCTTTTTCCAGCAATCAGCAGCTGCATGCCCCGTACGGTTGCATGATTCACAAACTTTTTGAGGCGGGGCAAAGTTGCATCACCCTTGTGATACCTCCTACAGGACTTGCATGGCGTAGAGTTGTTTCGATTTACGCCTTTGCCTTTGAAGTTGGCACTTCCTCCAACTTTCCCTTGTGCAGATGTTGTTATCACTTTCTTGTCTTCTTCCTTGTTGCGGACCATGCCGCCCATCAGGTAACCAGCCAACTCCATTGCAGAGTCAGTGGTTTGAGGTAAGTGTGACCTTACCATGTCGCGGATTTCCCACGGCAGTCCCCATATATATCGAGTGACTTTGCTGGATTCAGGATTCACCAGCTGGGGAACCAGACGGCAGTATTCGTGAAACTTGGTGTTGTATTCACGAAGATTCGTTTCCACGACCTTAAGATTTATAAATTTCGTTTGGATTTGGTCGGTTTCATGCATGGGACAAATTTTGCCATCAACAATGCTTTGAATTTACTCCAACTCAAACTATACATCATCTCTCTTCCTTTGCTTATCAACAAAGCATTCCACCACTCGGGGGCTTCACCCTTGAACATGAGGGAAGAATATTGGATCTTTTCTTCCTCAGAACACTTACTCGTTATCACAATCGTTTCCATCTCCTCAAGCCACCTCACAGTTGTGATGGCTCCTTTATCTCCATGGAATTATTTTGGTCCATAATATTTGAAATCTTTAAAAGAACACCCACTAATCTTAAGTTTCTTGAACTTTTGTCTAACTCCTCCATCAGCGTTAGACTCATGCACACTCTCCTCGACTCGAGATGGATTAGGACGAGATTTAACGGATTTAGAAGGATGAACGGAATGAGAATTTCGAGATTGTCTAGAGTGAGTTCTATTCATAGATTCTTCCCTAACCGCATCCTTAATCATCTTTTGAATTTTATTCATGTATTTTTCGGGAATTTCTTCCTCTTGTTCTTTCTCGAGGCCTTTCCCATTTTCTTTTATCTCTTTTTCTTTTCGAGCATACTCGTTATTACTTTGCTCAGACATTTTCTTTTAATTATTTCTTTTAACTGAAATTTAACAAATTTCTTATATTAAACATAAGTCTTGTTAGGGCAGGAATTTTATGCTGAGGATCCTTAATCCTTAACTATCTTATGGATATTTTATCCTTGAGATATGTATCAGGTTATAAAGGATCAAAGATCCTCGGTGTTATTTGTTACTAATGACTGCATTTAGTATGGTGATGTGTTAGACAGGTATAACAATTCTGAGATGCATTCTACTATGTGTTCCACTACGAGACGTCTATAGCATATGGTCAATATCGAAGACTAAGCTAACGAAAGAAGTAACGAAATAAGAAGATCAATTGCTGAGTATTAAGAGACAAGACATGAAGACGTGCCCGCACCAATTATCCTCATGGAGTATTCTTTAGCTGGAGTGTGGTTCCAGGATCCTTGTTCAGCGTAACTATTAATGAACGATTATATATGAAGACTAATAACAATGGTATCTAGACCTGGTCCACCACTTTATTCGCTAATGAATGGCTATCAGCACGTGGTCAAATAGCACGTTGGGGAAAAGTGGAAGACTAGCGGATTTGTAGGATGAAGTTGTTAAGTTAGTTAATTATCTTTTCTTTATATACCGAGTTGTGATCGACGTTAGGCACATCAGTATTCACACATACACTAGCTACTAAGATTACTTGTACACACATAGCATTCGTTGATCAACAACTCCAATACTTGTAACACCTTTTTATCAATATATTTGACGGTGATAGTTTTCACTGTCCGGGGGTTTTTTGTGCCGGAGATTACTATAATCCCGTACTATCCGACCAAAGGTTACCTCGTTGATCCTTGACCGAAGTGATTCGACCAAAGATTACATCGTTAATCCTTGACCGAAGTCATTCGACCAAAGATTGCCTTGTTAAGTTTTGACCGAAGTAAGATTATCGTAATTAAGGGCTTTTTCCCTCGTGATCAAATCATTGTGTTCATCAAGATTACGATTACACATTCATTATTATCGTGTTAGCACTATACCTCACTTGACAGATTTGGATACATATGCTGTTAAAGTGATGAAGCCTGTGGATGGAGAATCCTTATATCTATATTTAGCTGTCTCAGGAAATGCAGTAAGTGCCGTCTTGGTAAAGGATCATGAAGGTGAACAACATCCCGTTTACTATGTAAGTAAAAGTCTTCTAGATGCGGAAGCCAGGTATTCTCATTTAGAAAAGTTAATTCTTGCACTCATTATGGCTTCTACTAAGTTAAGACATTATTTTGAAACTCATCCTATTATTTTGAGAACTAATTATCCTGTAAAGAATGTTCTTAGAAAACCAGAGTTATCATGTAGAATGGCCAAATGGGCTGTGAAATTAAGTGCATGTGATATCCAATACGAGCCAAGAACAGCAATCAAGTCTCAAGCACTAGCGGACTTTGTGGCTGATTTCACTAGTGACCTACAAAAAGAAGCTGACTTGGAGGTCCAACAACTAGAGAAGACTAAGGATCCTTGGATCCTCTTCACAGATGGAGCATCCAACGTAAGAGGAACAGGATTGGGATCCTACTGAAATCGCCACAGGGGGGACATATTACCCCAGTCTATAGCCTGTGAGTTTCAAGCAACAAACAACGAAGCGGAATATGAGGCTTTGATCGCAGGTTTGCAATTAGCTAAGTGCATGAGGATCAGGTATCTTCAAGTATATATAGATTCATTATTGGTTGCTAACCACTTTAATGGCTCATATGCTGTTAAAGGAGAAAAACTAATCAAATACCTAGATGTTGTGAAGGAATTGGCAAAATCCTTCGAATTATTTAGCATTGTACAGGTACCAAGAGAAGAAAATGCCGGGGCAGATGCTTTGGCAAATTTAGCCTCATCCTTGAAAATTCCAGAAGATATTAAGATCCCAATCATTCATATTCTCTCACCAGCAATAGGAGAACAAGAAGTTGGGGAAATAACAAACGACAAAGAAATTGTACTCAGGGATCCAATATCCTCAAATAATCGAGAATCATGGATCCTTCCAATCAAGAGGCACATCCAAACATGACAGATTCCAGCAACAGAGAACCCCAAATCCTTCAAACTCAAGGTATCACAATACATTTTATTAGATGATATGCTATACATGAAATCTCTTGCAGGTCCATACTTGAGGTGCGTCGAGGATCCTGAAATTCAAGAGGTGCTCAAAGATTTCCATGAAGGTGACTGTGGTAATCACACCGGAGGTAGAGCCCTATTTTCTAGGATTCCGAGAACAGGATACTTCTGGCCAACAATGAAGAGAGATGCAATTGAATATTCAAGGAAATGTGATGCTTGTCAAAGACATGCAAACATCCTCCACCAGCCAGCAGAGCCTATGTATCCTATATCCTCTTCGTGGCCTTTCATGTAATGGGGTATGGATATTGTAGGCAAACTACCCAAGGCACAGAAGGAAGAGTATTCATGCTTGCAATGACATACTACTTTTCAAAATGGATAGAAGCAGAAGCTTTTGTTCAAGTATGCGAAAAAGAGGTGATATCTTTCATTAAAAGAAATATTATTACTAGATTTGGTATTTCCTCGGAAATTGTTTGTAACAATGGTTCCCAGTTTATCGGGAAAAGAACCACTAACTTTTGTGACAGTTGGGGTATTAAGATGATAACTTCTACTCCAGTACATCCTCAAGCTAATGGTCAGGCGGAGTCTAGCAACAAAATTATCATCAACAATCTGAAGAAGAAAATAGGATCCAAGAAGGGAAAATGGGCCGAAGAACTACCTTATGTTCTTTGGGCAGACAGGACAACACCAAAGAATGCAACAGGCCAGACACCATTCTCGTTAGTATTCGGCTCAAAGGCAGTAATCCCAACAGAGATGGTGGTTCCCACAGCATGAACAAGCATCCGTGATCCTGAAGCCAATGAAGAAATCCTTCTTGAAGACTTGGACACTGTAGAAGAACTCAGAGACCTAGCCAAGATCAGAATGGCAGCTTATCAACAAAGGGTAGCTGGGGCATACAACAAGAATATAAGAATAAGAAGATTTCAAGAAGGAGACTTGGTTTTGAGGAAAGCCTTCCAAAATACTACCAATCCGGCTGATGGAAAGTTAGCACCCAAATGGGAAGGACCTTATCAGATTGAGTCGGAGGCAGGAAAGGGGGCATATCATTTGCTCACAATGGAAGGCAATAGATTACCAAGAGCATGGAATGCTATCCACCTCAAGAAGTACTTTTTCTAATCAGTATCCAGTATCCTGAGAGGATATATTATCCTTAAAGGATCAAGGATCCTAAAATTGGTAATATCTATCTGATTCATTTCATACTCTTGTTATTTTAAGGATAATGTATTCTTAACATTTATCTTTTCCAAGTTTTTAAGTAACAATGCAGATTTCTATAAGAGGTTCAATATCTAAGAGGTTGGCCACCTCTCCCTTACATTCAAGGTACTATCCTATTTCTCTCGGCTTAGCCCACGTTTGGATATGACCCCCGATGGTCATGTCCTCTAAGGTTTAAAGGTTTTCACCTTTCTTATAAATAGAGTTTCTACACTCTCGCCTGGAGCGCACGTTATCCAACGTATAGTCCGGGGCAGCGGGACCAGTACACGCTTAGTGGCTGACATTATCGTTGTTTTCAGCTATATGGAGGATCCTATGAATTATGGTAGACGTACCATACCACCGGTTTATAACGTTTTCACGTTATCTCAAGACAAAGGTTTCTAACATTTTCATGTTAGCTAAGGTTTATAACGTTTTATTGTTATCTTCATTTGGGCTAACTCCCGGTTCGGGCGAGTCCCCAGTTAACATCCAGTTTTGGGCTTGTCCCCAGTTCGGGCTTGTCCCCAGATTACACGGGCTTGTCCCCAGTTGCACGGGCTCGCCCCCAGCTTAATGGGTTTGATCCCAGTTAACACTATGAATTGTATGCAACAGATTCTCTAAGTTCTTGGTAAAGATCAAAATTCTAAGGATCTCGAATCCTAAAGCTATTCCTTCAAGGATCACTAAGAGTTCAATACTTATGGTAACTAAGGTCTATCTAGACCTTCTGGTATGATCTATGTTAATTAACTTATGTATTATATTAGTTGCAATAATTTTGGATATTTCAGTTTAGAGGTTTATCCCCTTAAAGTTGTTTTATTACTAAAATTTTTACCTATCTTTAAGGATACCTTATCCTACTGTTTGCTCTTTAGAATATTCTATCATAAGTAATTTTCATAAGGATCTTTTATCCTAAAATCTTTACTTGAAACTATTTTTCAAAGCTATCAACAATAATAAGGTTATATCTAACAAACTTTTATGAGTAAATAACAGGCAAATAGTCAAAAGATTTATATTAATTAAAATAAGCCACCAGGACTTATTCAAAATTCTTAACCCGGACTTCACCATGCAAAAGATGGACCATCCATCCGGGTTAAGTGAGTACTACTAACAGTTCATAAGTGCAGGAAAATAAAAAACAGGGGTAACAAAGGCTTCATCCCCACAAACAGAGGATCCCTCCACCTTTGTCACCCCGCCAATTGTCCTAAGGATCATGGATCCTTTACTTTAGTTACTATTGTTTATTACAGACAAAGTAATTGTTCATAAAAACATCATAAAAGCAAAATAAAACGGGCTTGGGCCTTGTCTTCTGTATCCTTCATCGCCCGTTTATGCGGTTGCTTCTACCTCCACCGTTGCCTCGTTGCCTCCTTCAGCCTCATCATGGTCCTTCACACCGCTCGTCCCTGCTTCACATGCATCAACCATCACTCCTTCAGCTTCATCCTCGCCTCCACCCAAGTCGATCAAGGCTTGCTTCCACTCCTTGATTTCCCATGAAGATTTGTCAAAGGATGGATCATTGGCTTCAGTCACCAGTTTGATCCTAGCCTAGAGGACTGACTTAGCCGCCCATACCTTTGCCTCTTCTGTGGCTCGATTGATCTCATCCTGCATGTTGATTGCGAGTATGGAAGCACGATCTTTTGCCTGCTTCTTCTCCTTGGTCATTTTGGAGAGGGATTTATCTTTAGCAGCAGCCATAGATCTCATTGCAGCAAGGGTCTCTTCATATTCTCCGACAGTCTTTTCGTAATGGCTTCGGGCAGCAGTGATGGCCTATGAGAGGAAACAGGATAAGCATAGTAGGATACTTGGATAATAAAAATCAGAAGAATAAAGGATCCTTACAGTAGAAAGCATTTCCAGAATCTGCTTTTCGACGTCAATGGGGTTCTCTGGCTCTGAACTCTTCTTCCTCTTAGTTCCTGACTTGGCTCGAGTTGTGATTGGACGAGGCTCGGACGTAGGGGTTGATTTCGGGGTCTCTTTCTTGGTGAACATGCAGTCGATATCCTTGAGGGAGAACTTGGAAGTAGATTTTCCTGATTTCGGAGCGCCTGTAAACAACAAATGACAGATAAGTTTTCAACTCTAACACCTTTTAATACTAAAACTTATTACTCTTACTTGACATGATTAACTCTTAGTTTGATCGTTGAAAAGCTTCAATAAACTTGGCTTGAAAGGTTCTGATTGCAGGATTCAGTGATAAAAACTTCTTGACTCCTTCCTCGACTCCAGGAAGATCAGACAGCAAATCAAAATTTTCAACTACACAAGCAATGAAAATTATTAGCAGAAGAATAAAGTATCCTACCTTGGTTACCTATGGATCCTAAATCCTACCCTTTGGTATCCACTTTTTGGGAAGGTTAATTCCACCCGGAATGGAATCTCTTCTCACGAAGAAAAATTGGTTTTTCCAGAGGGTATCATTAAGGGTGACTTTGAAAATGGGAATTTCTTGGTGAGATTTCGATTTGAAGACGAATCGTTTGGAACCGTGGGTAACAAGATTGTACAAGTATGCTAGTTCTGCTAAACCAAACTCGACTCCATCTTCTTCGGTTACCCTCTCTATGGTATGAAGGGTTCTCCATAACATCGGCATGGTCTGTATATAACTGATTCCCGTTAGGGTGAAGAACCTTTGGGTGAAATCGGGAAAAGGATACTTGTAACCTATCAGAAACGGTTGGACCGGAAAGCAAACCCAGTTTTTCGAGATAGTACCGCTACGGGCTGAAGAATCAAAGGGTCGGAAAACTGTGTCGGCTGGAAAGTGTGATCGGTTTTCTTCGATTTCCGGATCTGTGAATTAACAGATCTCAGAAGAGGGGGATTGGAGGATACCTTTTGGATAAAGATCATCCGGATCGATATGATTGAAAGAGGAAGACGAAGAGGGTACAGAAATGGTCAACATGTTAAAAGAAAATAAACAAGAGGAAAGAAGGACACCTGAGAGACGCCTGGATCTATGGTTATAAGAAGATTATAATTATCACATATATAGGCGGCGTGTAATTTTGATTTGTAGATATTAAACTGCCTGACACACGTCTAATCACCTTCTATTTTGCAGGGATTCGAAATTCAAAATGACAGCTGTTTTACACAATTACCCGCCATTTTGGGGGGCAATTTTTAGGGTAGGAATTTTATGCTGAGGATCCTTAATCCTTAACTATCTTATGGATAGGTTATCCTTGAGATATGTATCAGGTTATAAAGGATCAAATATCCTCGGTGTTATTTGTTACTAATGATTCCATTTAGTATGGTGATGTGTTAGACAGGTATAACAATTCTGAGATGCAGTCTACTATGTGTTCCACTACGAGACGTCTATAGCATATGGTCAATATCGAAGACTAAGCTAACGAAAGAAGTAACGAAATAAGAAGATCAATTGCTGAGTATTAAGAGACAAGACATGAAGACGTGCCCGCACCAATTATTCTCATGGAGTATTCTTTAGCTGGAGTGTGGATGCAGTATCCTTGTTCAGCGTAACTATTAATGAACGATTATATATGAAGACTGACGTTTGAATAATAACAATGGTATCTAGACCTGGTCCACCACTTTATTCGCTAATGAATGGCTATCAGCACGTGGTCAAATAGCACGTTGGGGAAGAGTGGAAGACTAGCGGATTTGTAGGATGAAGTTGTTAAGTTAGTTAATTATCTTTTCTTTATATACCGAGTTGTGATCAACGTTAGGCACATCAGTATTCACACATACACTAGCTACTAAGATTACTTGTACACACATAGTATTCGTTGATCAACAACTCCAATACTTGTAATACCTTTTTATCAATATATTTGACGGTGATAGTTTTCACTGTCCGGGGGTTTTTTGTGCCGAAGATTACTATAATCCCGTACTATCCGACCAAAGGTTACCTCGTTGATCCTTGACCTAAGTGATTCGACCAAAGATTACATCGCTAATCCTTGACCGAAGTCATTCGACCAAAGATTGCCTTGTTAAGTTTTGACCGAAGTAAGATTATTGTAATTAAGGGCTTTTTCCCTCGTGATCAAATCATTGTGTTCATCAAGATTACGATTACACATTCATTATTATCGTGTTAGCACTATACCTCACTTGACAGATTTTGATACATTATCCTTGGCTGATTTTTATCCAAAACAATTTGGCGCCCACCGTGGGGCAATGGTGCTATAATCTATATTATTTCTATCATATTCAACCTTTTTCATACCCATATTACTATCAATGGTCTCTCAATCAACCTCTGCTTCATCAACCATGCCATTATCGGTTTCTCTCTCATCAAGGACTTTGCCACCGATGCATCCGCCAATCACGGGAGCACAACGGCCTGTCGCTGCTGGAAGCAAGACGGAACTACCAGTCTTCCAGAGCTCAAAAACCGCTGCTGCTGCCCCGGTGGTTAATACTAACAGTGATGTTTCATCTATGTTTTCGCAGGTTAAAGCATATATGGAGCAACAGAACAAGACCAACCAGGGAATCCTTCGTGAGATAGAAGATCTCAAGAAAACTAAGAGGCCAGCAGAGGATCTCACCCCCTGATGCCCAGGATGCTGGATTTCAACAGTACAGAATCCATGGCTCAGTCCTCACAAGGATCATCTATCCTCATCCTCCAACAGGGGTCCATGGGCCAACAGGCTCAAGGATCCTCGCAATTTCAGCCAGGATCATCTATCCTCCAACAGGGTCCATGGGTCAACAGGCTCAAGGATCCTCGCTATTTCTGCCTGGATCATCTATCCTTCAACAGAGGTCCATGGGTCAACAGGCTCAAGGATTCTCATTAGATCAGCCAATGTCATGAAACTTCCATCAAGGATCCATGGGTCAGCAAAGTCAAGGATCCTCATATTATCGACAAGGATCAACCATCCTTCCGCCAGGATCCACTGGGGCGTATCCTCAAGGATCCTACAATTCCCAACCTCAAGGATCCTTCTTTCAGAATCAAGGATCCTCAAGAGTCCAACATCAACGATCCTCAGAAGTCCATGAAGGAGATATAATCCCCATACAGACCATATCATCTGGAGGACCAACTCCTATCGCTGACTCTTCTTATCCCAGATACTCATCCGAGATGCCAACCTTCACTCAGCAAAGAGGTAAATTGTGTGATCCTTTATCCTTAGATGCTAACCGTGGTCCCATGCAGGATACAGGTATCAACCAAGCTATGGCCAAGGAGCTACAAAAGCTCAATGATATGATATCTAGTGTTCCCGGAGTCATACGACCGATCCCTGAGATACCTGAGGGAAGCCACAAGCTATCTAGATTTGCTCCACCTATCTGTGATGCTGAGATCCCAAAGCGATTCCAGACTTCCAATATGAAGACTTACGATGGGACCACTGATCCTGAAGAGCATGTGGTCCAGTATAGAGAGAGGATGGAAATCAACCCCGTTCCTGAAAGACTCAAGGATGCATGCTTGTGCAAAGGCTTTTGATCCACATTGACAGGATCTGCGTTAAAATGGCTGCTAAGTCTTCCTCCCTTTTCAGTTACTTTTTTTTCTCATTTAGTTAACTTGTTCAACAGCCAATTTTCCTGTAGCAGGAAATTTGAAAAGTTAACTAGTGACATATACCGAGTTATCCAACCAAGTGATGAATCCCTTAGGGACTTTGTTACGAGGTTTGGTAGGGAAGCCTTGGAGATCCCTAATCTTGATATGGCTACAGCTGTTGAGGCCTTCAAGATGGGACTTCAGAGGGGTTCCCCATTTTATGATGATCTTATCATGACTCCTTGCAGATCTTTAGATGAAGTGAGGAACAGGGCGCTCATATTTATACGGTTAGAAGATGACAAGAGGATCCAGGATCGTCTGGGGAATCAACCAAAATAAGAATCCTCCAAAAAGAAGCAAGGATTCTCGTTCAAGAACAATAACTCGAAGCCGTATAACAAGTTCAGCAACCAGAACGTACGATCAGTCGAAGACGCAGATGATGATGAAGACTATCCATGCATCTCCGACTACTGTTTTTCCGTGGATACTCATGGCTTAGTCTGCGCCATGAAGGATCTAGGAGAAAAGACAAGGTGGCCCCGGAAGAATGAGAAGACGACCACCTTCAAAGATAAGTCTAAGTGGTGTGCCTTTCACGAAGATTTTGGCCACATGACAGATGAATGTATAGGATTGAGGAGGGAAATTGGATACCTCCTGAGCAAGGGTCACTTTAAAGAACTCTTAGGAAGAAAGAGATCCAGGATCCTGAAGATCTTCCATAAAAAGCAACGCCACCACCACCAGACGCTCATGTGATCAATTTTGTCTCCAGAGATTACGAAATGTTTTGAGATTCTTGTGTTATAGAAGAAAATCCCGCAGAAGAATACGAACTAGACGATGAAAGAAGACCGCTCATCCCCACTACTCGCGTGACTGATCAGAGAATCTTCTTCAACTCAAGGATCCAGGATCCCCACCAAGAAGAGCTGAATGTGCAGACGGTCAATTTCATCTCCGGAGGTTCTGACATATGTGGAACTTCTTTCTTTGCAGCAAAAAGACTCGCCAAAGAGGTCAAGATGGATAACGGAGACCGACCGATAGTATCCACCACTTTAACAACAGACAAAAGGATCTTTTTTAATGAGGAAGACAAGCTAAACATCCAGGATCCTCATCATGACGGTTTGATTATTACTTTATTTATCTCTAATCATTATGTACGCATGATCCTAGTTGAGGGTGGGAGCTCGGTCAATATTATCCAACATGATGTCCTCAAGAAGATGAACATTCCAGATTCAGAGATCATTCCTAGAACATCGGTGCTAGTCGGTTTCAGTGGTGAAACCAAGAAGACATTGGGGGACATCAACCTCCCAATCTATATCGAAGGGTTAAATTCATATCAGAAATTTTGTGTTATAGATAACCTTTCTTGCTGCAATGTCATTTTAGGTAGGCCATGGCTCCATGGAATGAAAGCAGTAGCCTCAACTTATCACCAATGCATCAAGCTGCCTACTCCTTGGGGAGTTGTAAAGATAATGGGTGATCAAGCGGAGGCTAGAAACTACTATTCTTCATCAATGAAGCCAACAGCCAAGCAAACCATAGCATAGCAACTACAACAACATCCTAGGGACGTGCTGGAAGCTCGGGAGAAAGACCTTAAAGAAGTATCATTGGACCCCGAAGATCCAAAGATAAAGGTGTTCCTAGGATCCAGTATCCCCAGAAAAATCGAGGAGGATTTAGTATCCTTCTTGAGGAAAAGAAAGTCTACCTTCGCCATTAAGCACTCAGACATGACATGTATTTCAAAAGAGGTAATCACTCATAAACTAGGCCTTGATTTATCTGTTAAACCCGTCCATCAGAAACGAAGAAAATTCGTTCCTGAGAGGAACAAGATCATACAAGAAGAAGTTGAAAAACTTTTTAAGGCCGGTATGATCAGAGAGGTTCAATATCCTTGATGGCTAGCTAATATGGTCGTTGTTTCCAAAAAGAATGGAAAGTGGAGGGTGTGTGTTGATTTTACTGATTTAAACAAGGCATGCCCCAAGGATCCTTTCCCATTACCACATATAGATTCCATGGTTGATGCAACGGCAAGACTTGAAATGCTTACCTTTATGGATGCCTCCTCTGGATTTCAACAAATTCAGATGGAACCATCTGATCAAGAGGATACAACATTCATGACTCCTACCGACATATACTGTTATACTGCTATGCCATTTGGACTAAGAAATGCAGGGGCAACATACCAAAGACTAGTCAACATGATGTTCAAGGATCAGTTGGGTAAGACTATGGAAGTCTACATAGATGATATGGTGGTGAAATCAAAGAGAGTTGAGGATCACCTCAGAGATCTTGAAGAAGCATTCAATATCCTCGACCAGTATAACATGAAGTTGAACCCGTCAAAATGCCATTTTGGTGTTAAGGCTGGAAAGTTTCTAGGATACATGGTGACTAAAAGAGGGATAGAAGCAAACCTTAACAGATTGAAGCCATCCTCAATTTGAAATCTCCTGCAAACGCAAAGGATGTCTAAAGGCTCACGGGAAGAATAACTGTTCTCAATAGGTTCATCTCAAGGTCCTCCGAGAAGTGCAAGGACATCTATGACATCCTTAGGAAGAATAAGAAGTTTGAATGGATGGAAAAGCATGAGGCCGCGCTTACAGCCTTAAAGGATTACTTATCCTCAGCTCCAGCTCTGATGAAGCCTGTGGATGGAGAATCCTTATATCTATATTTAGCTGTCTCAGGAAATGCAGTAAGTGCCGTCTTGGTAAAGGATCATGAAGGTGAACAACATCCCGTTTACTATGTAAGTAAAAGTCTTCTAGATGCGGAAGCCAGGTATTCTCATTTAGAAAAGTTAATTCTTGCACTCATTATGGCTTCTACTAAGTTGAGACATTATTTTGAAACTCATCCTATTATTTTGAGAACTAATTATCCTGTAAAGAATGTTCTTAGAAAACCAGAGTTATCATGTAGAATGGCCAAATGGGCTGTGAAATTAAGTGCATGTGATATCCAATACGAGCCAAGAACAGCAATCAAGTCTCAAGCACTAGCGGACTTTGTGGCTGATTTCACTAGTGACCTACAAAAAGAAGCTGACTTGGAGGTCTAACAACTAGAGAAGACTAAGGATCCTTGGATCCTCTTCACAGATGGAGCATCCAACGTAAGAGGAACAGGATTGGGATCCTACTGAAATCGCCACAGGGGGGACATATTACCCCAGTCTATAGCCTGTGAGTTTCAAGCAACAAACAACGAAGCGGAATATGAGGCTTTGATCGCAGGTTTGCAATTAGCTAAGTGCATGAGGATCAGGTATCTTCAAGTATATATAGATTCATTATTGGTTGCTAACCACTTTAATGGCTCATATGCTGTTAAAGGAGAAAAACTAATCAAATACCTAGATGTTGTGAAGGAATTGGCAAAATCCTTCGAATTATTTAGCATTGTACAGGTACCAAGAGAAGAAAATGCCGGGGCAGATGCTTTGGCAAATTTAGCCTCATCCTTGAAAATTCCAGAAGATATGAAGATCCCAATCATTCATATTCTCTCACCAGCAATAGGAGAACAAGAAGTTGGGGAAATAACAAACGACAAAGAAATTGTACTCAGGGATCCAATATCCTCAAATAATCGAGAATCATGGATCCTTCCAATCAAGAGGCACATCCAAACATGAGAGATTCCAGCAACAGAGAACCCCAAATCCTTCAAACTCAAGGTATCACAATACATTTTATTAGATGATATGCTATACATGAAATCTCTTGCAGGTCCATACTTGAGGTGCGTCGAGGATCCTGAAATTCAAGAGGTGCTCAAAGATTTCCATGAAGGTGACTGTGGTAATCACACCGGAGGTAGAGCCCTATTTTCTAGGATTCTGAGAACAGGATACTTCTGGCCAACAATGAAGAGAGATGCAATTGAATATTCAAGGAAATGTGATGCTTGTCAAAGACATGCAAACATCCTCCACCAGCCAGCAGAGCCTATGTATCCTATATCCTCTTCGTGGCCTTTCATGAAATGGGGTATGGATATTGTAGGCAAACTACCCAAGGCACAGAAGGAAGAGTATTCATGCTTGCAATGACATACTACTTTTCAAAATGGATAGAAGCAGAAGCTTTTGTTAAAGTATGCGAAAAAGAGGTGATATCTTTCATTAAAAGAAATATTATTACTAGATTTGGTATTCCCTCGGAAATTGTTTGTGACAATGGTTCCCAGTTTATCGGGAAAAGAACCACTAACTTTTGTGACAGTTGGGGTATTAAGATGATTACTTCTACTCCAGTACATCCTCAAGCTAATGGTCAGGCGCAGTCTAGCAACAAAATTATCATCAATAATCTGAAGAAGAAACTAGGATCCAAGAAGGGAAAATGGGCCGAAGAACTACCTTATGTTCTTTGGGCAGACAGGACATGTAACATCCTAAATATTATAATGTTAAATAAAGAAAGTTACGTTTAATGATTTCGCGTTATTAATTAAATTAATATCGAGTAAGGAACGGATCATGGACTTAGATTAACTAAGATGGGTTAAATGAGAATGGGCCTTAGGTCCATGGGCTTTAAGGGATATAAATATCCCCTAAACCACCCTTAAACCCTAAACCATTATCCATTTCCATCTTACTCTCTATACATCCAAAACACACACACCACACACCACCAAACACGGCCGGCGGCCGAGAGAGGTGATATCCGAGCAAGAAAACGTGATTCAAGATTTATACAAGATCCAAAGTTCATAAGCTAGCTAACTGAGACCAAAACGAAAACATAAAGGTATGATTTCGATCTTAAAAGTTCATGTTTTAATAGACGGTTAGCCATGAAACTTGAAACTATAATAGATCGGGTCTAAACGAAACGTAAAGTAACGAACTTGATGCTAGGACGAATCCAATGAACCCATAAACATATACGGTTCATATAGGATAAACCATAAATCTTGTATTGAGCGTTTTTGAACTTAAAGTTCCAAACTTTACGTGTTTTCGGGTCAAAACTTATCCAAAAACGACCATAGGAATGATCGCGGGTTAGTCAAATACCATACCCATGGATTTCTCGGTAAAACGATGAGGATTTTAGGGATTAAAGATGAACAGCGGCGGCTGCTGACAACTTCGCCTACAAGCGAACTTCGCCTGCAAGCAAGTTCGCCTAGCTGATAACTTCGCCTAAGGCCAAGTTCTCCTAACTGATAACTTCGCCTAAGGCCAAGTTCGCCTAACTGATAACTTCGCATGGTGACAAGTTCGCCTAACTGATAACTTCGCATGGTGACAAGTTCGCCTAACTGATAACTTCGCCTGGCATATGTTCGCCTAGGGTTAATTCGCCGATCACTAACTTCGCCTATGCTTAAGTTCACTTAATGGTAAGTTCGCTTATCGTTAAGTTCGCTTAATGATAAGCTCGCTGGAGTTAGCAAATTAGAAAATAAACTTTATACGAGTCGTGTAATGAAGGAGGATGTCATCTTTGCTGTGTGTCAACTTTTTATTTTGTTTCATATGTTGTATCCTCACTTTCAAGTTCGTTTGATCCAAGTATACATGTTCTCTCTTCTGTGATGTCTCCCTGAAAATTAATCTTTTTATTTCTTCAATGTCACCTCCCGGATCAAATTGCGTATCATCTAATTCCATAGAGGTATCCTCCACAAGCTCTTCATGACAACCCTCGATATCAAAGATAACCACATTCGCCTTCTTGACCTCCGTCAAAGTAGATGCAATGATAGCCGGCAGCTTCCTCTCTTCATCTAAAAACGCATACTCAAGGTGGTCAGGCGAATCCTTAATCTCTAAGGAAGAAGGTCGGTCAATCGGATCGTCTCGTACGATCTTAGCAGACACACAAGATTCAGGGTTATGCGACTCGGTATCGTCATCAAAGGACTGATTAGTTACGGCAAACATCTCAATCTCTGGAATCACCCTATCGATAATCAGGGTGTCGGAGGCAGATCCTCCGCAGATTTCGCTGAGAAACTCCCCGACATGCTCCATGATGGTATCAATGAAGTATAAGGAGTCATCAGCAGACTTAGGGTGTTTAATTGACTGTCGAACGTCAAAACTAACGTTCTCATCCCCAACTCTTAAGATTAATTTACCCTCGCAGACATCGATCAATGCCTGTGCAGTGGCAAGGAATGGTCGGCCCAAGATGAGTGGGACACTATCGTCATCGTTCATGTACAGGATGACAAAGTCCACCGGGAAGATGAACTTGTCGGCACGAACAAGCATGTTCTCGACCACCCCTCGGGGGTATTTCACAGAACGATCAGCAAGCTGGTACTCATACGGGTAGGCCTCGGTTCGCCTGAACCCAACTTGTGATACACGGAATACGGCATGAGATTAATACTGGCACCAAGATCTGCTAGTGCATGAACAACCGTATTATCACTCAAGATGCAGGGAATCGTGAAACTCCCAGGATCGGACATCTTTTCTGGTAACTTTCTCTGCAAGACTGCAGAGCAACCAGCACTCAGAGGAATGGAAAAGACTTCGGCTAACTTCTCTTTGTTCGAAAGAATATACTTAAGGAACTTTGCATATTTGGGCATTTGCGTGAGTGCCTCAAGGAATGGGACATTAAGATGAAGTTGCTTCAGAAGATCAAGAAATTTGGAGTTCTGCTCCTCGTCTCTATCTCTACGGACTCTCCCGGGATACGGGAGTCTAGGTTTGTAGACTCTCGGTGGTGTGCTGGGTGGTGGTTGGTTCTCGGCCTGTGCTGTACTTCCTGGGCTGTGCCTCTGATGCACCCTGGCCGGTGGAGACTCCAACTGAATCTCCTCGTCTACATGCTCCTCAACATCTACCGCAGGCTCGTTAACGACTCCTCTCGTCGCCTCTCGAATCACGGGCTCGCTACGTGCCCCCGCACCGCTCCTTGTCGTCACAGCCTTCGCAAACGCCTTCGGATTTTGTTCAGTGTTACTTGGAAGTGTACCTGGCGACCTCTCATTTAGACGACTTGCTATCTCTCCCATCTGACGCTCAAGATTTTGAATTGACGCTCCTTGATTTCTCATGAACGACTCGTGCTCCCGGAATTTCTCTTGAGTTTCTTTGTGACGGGAGTCCTCTCGAGTCATGAGTTGCGACAGCATCTGTGTCTGCTGTGCCATCATCTCCTCTAACATGGGCTTCTTCTCCCCACTACTCGGTCCCTCACCGGAATCCTGGAATAGGCTCTGACGTTGCTGGAAGCCGGACTGATTTCCGTTCCTCCAGTTGGAATTTTGGTTACCTCTCCACCCCGAATTATAAGAATTAAAAGAATGTTGATTTCGGTTTGGATTATTAACGAAGTCGACTGCCTCCTCCTGGAAACCTACGGGGCATTGAACGGTATCGTGTCCCCCTCTACAGATCTCGCATAACTTACTTTTCACCTACAAGTCCTTCACGATCTTTGCTAACGCTTCAACTTGTGCCGCAAGTGCGGTGCTCGTGTCGACCGAATGCATGCCGCGTGATAGGGAATCGATGGTTTTGGTACTCTTAACTGGTGGTCACTGGTATCCACTCATGGCTAAACCGTTTAACAAGGCAATGCACTCATCCGTATCCTTCGTTGTCAGTAGGTTACCTCCTGCAGCTGTGTCGAGCATAATCTGAGTTGCGTACGTCACTCCGTTGTAGAACTTCTCAACAACCGCCCAGTCTTGTAGGCCGTGGTTTGGACATAAAGCAAGTAGATTTTTGAACCTTTCCCACGCCTCGTAGAAGCTCTCGGTGTCCTCCATCTGGAAAGAATGAATTTGATTACGCAAACGAGCGGCCTTAGCCGGAGGATCGTATTTTTCAAGAAATTGGGCCTGCATGGCAGCCCAAGTAGCAATGGATCTCTGTGGGAGGGACTCAAGCCACAGACTCGCATGATCAACGAGTGAGAACGGAAAGATTCAGAGTTTTATGGCGTCTTCGGATACGCCGGCAAGATGAAACGTGCGCAGATACGTGTAATACGAGTGAGATGAGAATGCGAGTTCTCGTGGAGCAACCCGTGAAATTGAGCAGAATGAGCAATCGTGTTCAGAACGTTAGATGGAATCTGCTAAGTCGTTTGAACTCCTATAGCTGGTGGAGCAATGCTGGATCTCGCGCCGGCGTCGACCGGACGGGCCCGGTCTGCAACTGTCCTCCTCGGTGGTGGATTCGCGTCGCCCATAATCCTATCCCTAATGACGGGTTCAGAAAAAGTAGGAGAAGAAAACGTATTACTGACGGACGTAGATGAACTGGAAGACGGTTTTGTACGACGTCTCTCAAGAAGCTCTCTCTCTGGTTCGGGAAATCCTTCAACTTCTGGTGGTCCTAGAGATCGAGTACGTCGCATACAACTATTAAAATAAATAAAAGAAATTATAATTAGCTAAACTATTTTAAACTAACAAACAAAATAAATAAGAAAGACAAGTAGTAAACAAGGCAAGTCTTAACTCGAGTTGTTCTTAATACGCCTCAAACCGTGTCCCCGGCAACGGCGCTAAAAACTTGATGTGCGAAAATATATATATAAATATAAAACACAAGTCGCAACTAAGCTTTAAAAACCAAACAATCTATCCTAGTTCACACAAACGGCAAGTGTACCGGTCGCGTATAGCACAGATGAGGAAAGTCCGGATATCGAACTCGAAGACACGTGAAAACGTTTATAATTACTAAACTCTAACCAAGACTCACCAAAATATTTAATTGATTTATTTTAGAATTTAATTTAACTACTTAACTTAACTGAATGAAAACTTTTGACAAAACTTTGAAAACTTTGGTTTAAATTCAATATATGAAGACGTCTACCTAGGAATGAATCATGTTGACAGAAATAACAAGACAACGGATTGAAAATATTCACGACACCGATTATAAAAGATGACACAACTAAAACTTGTTTAAGAAAGTCAAATTACCTCTCAGTCTCTCTAACAAACTCTACCTTGTTTTAGTTGATTTTAAAGGATAAACCGGAAAAACAATTATTAACGTGTTCAAATGACGACTCTCCTCTCGGTCTCATCGACACACTATCCTAATGGAGACAAATACTATGTCACCAAGGATAGAGGAACAATTTAACTTAACCCAAATTAAACCAACTAATTGCACATAAACACTCAAACTTGACAAGACAAAAACCCGCTCTTGCGCGGTCTTAATTCTAACAAGTAAAAGCAACGAGACAATATTACTTCTTATCAACTCTCGGTCTCAAAGAAGGTGTATTTTAACTGATTTTAGATGATTTATATTACCCACTTATCCCTACGGTTGTACACCCCGCAAATAAACCCGAAACACCAAGTCAAGAGTCTAACAAGCAATCAATTAATCAAAATTAATTCAATTAACTAATGCAAGAGGATTATAAGTAATAAAACATAAAACACAGCCATCACACACAATCTAATTTATGGTTTAGTTAAACTTTACATCAATAATTCAAGTCTTGAACATTAACAATCCATTATACAAGTCTAAACTACTCAACAATCATCTATCCTAGGTAGAACAAGCAAGTTTAGCTACTCATAGATTTTGGACAGCCATGTATACTTAAGAAAAACATCATAAACATCATCATAAACATAATCAAACTCATTCAAGATTCAAACACAATAAATCACAAGTCAAACTATCAATCAATTGCAAAACAATTCAAAGTAAAAGACTAATTCAACAAAGTTAGGGTTCTTGAACAAAAAGTAAAGTTTATGAGTGTTTTACTATCAAGTATGGCTGAGATTTATGATTGTTATTGATGCCTAGCAGCTGCACAAGATGCCCCTTGATGTCCTCCTTCCTCTCCAGCCGCCACAGCCTCCACAGCCGCCGAGAATTCTTTTTTTTTCCTTCTGCTACAGTTGCCCCGATCGGAATCTGCCAAGGGGTTAGGGTTCTTTGAATTTCGGGATTAGGGCTGGCTTTTTGGCTGAATACTCCAATAATTAACTTCATATAATATTATAAAAGGCTTCTAAGATGTGGGCTTGGGTCGGGCCTTGACTTATAGGTTTGAAAGTTGACCAATTAAGCCCCTAAACTCTTCAATTTTAACTCTTTTTTCCACCAAACCTCATAACCTACAAGTAAACAATCAACTTTGTAAAATCAAGCATAAACAAACCATAAAACTTAATAATTAAACTAAAAAGCAATTAAAACATGATAAAAATGATACGGAAAGTAAATGTGTTTTACAACACATCATGGATGCAACGGCAGGACATGAAATGCTTACCTTTATGGATGCCTCCTCTGGATTTCAACAAATTCAGATGAAACCATCTGATCAAGACGATACAACATTCATGACTCCTACTTGAGGTGCATCGAGAATCCTGAAACTCAAGAGGAGCTCAAAGATTTCCATGAAGGTGACTGTGGTAATCACACCGGAGGTAGAGCCCTATTTTCCAGGATTCTGAGAACAGGATACTTCTGGCCAACAATGAATAGAGATGCAATTGAATATTCAAGGAAATATGATGCTTGTCAAAGACATGCAAACATCCTCCACCAGCCAGCAGAGCCTATGTATCATATATCCTCTTCATGGTCTTTCATGAAATGGGGTATGGATATTGTAGGCAAACTACCCAAGGCACCAGAAGGAAGAGTATTCATGCTTGCAATGACATACTACTTTTCAAAATGGATAGAAGCAGAAGCTTTTGTTCAACTATGCGAAAAAGAGGTGATATCTTTCATTAAAAGAAATATTATTACTAGATTTGGTATTCCCTCGGAAATGTTTGTGACAATGGTTCCCAGTTTATCGGGAAAAGAACCACTAACTTTTGTGACAGTTGGGGTATTAAGATGATAACTTCTACTCCAGTACATCCTCAAGCTAATGGTCAAGCGGAGTCTAGCAACAAAATTATCATCAATAATCTGAAGAAGAAACTAGGATCCAAGAAGGGAAAATGGGCCGAAGAACTACCTTATGTTCTTTGGGAAGACAGGACAACACCAAAGAATGCAACAGGCCAGACACCATTCTCGTTAGTATTCGGCTCAGAGGCAGTAATCCCAACAGAGATGGTGGTTCCCACAGCAAGAACAAGCATCCGTGATCCTGAAGCCAATGAAGAAATCCTTCTTGAAGACTTGGACACTGTAGAAGAACTCAGAGACCTAGCCAAGATCAGAATGGCAGCTTATCAACAAAGGGTAGCTGGGGCATACAACAAGAATATAAGAATAAGAAGATTTCAAGAAGGAGACTTGGTTTTGAGGAAAGCCTTCCAAAATACTACCAATCCGGCTGATGGAAAGTTAGCACCCAAATGGGAAGGACCTTATCAGATTGAGTCGGAGGCAGGAAAGGGGGCATATCATTTGCTCACAATGGAAGGCAATAGATTACCAAGAGCATGGAATGCTATCCACCTCAAGAAGTACTTTTTCTAATCAGGATCCAGTATCCTAAGAGGATATATTATCCTTAAAGGATCAAGGATCCTAAAATTGGTAATATCTATCTGATTCATTTCATACTCTTGTTATTTTAAGGATAATGAATTCTTAACAATTATATTTTCCAAGTTTTTAAGTAACAATGCAGATTTCTATAAGAGGTTCAATATCTAAGAGGTTGGCCACCTCTCCCTTACATTCAAGGTACTATCCTATTTCTCTCGGCTTATATGACCCCCGATGGTCACGTCCTCTAAGGTTTAAAGGTTTTCACCTTTCTTATAAATAGAGTTTCTACACTCTCGCCTGGAGCGCACGTTATCCAACGTATAGTCCGGAGCAGCGGGACCAGTACACGCTTAGTGGCTGACAATTTCGTTGTTTTCGGCTATATGGAGGATCCTACGAATTATGGTAGAGTACCATACCACCGGTTTATAACGTTTTCACGTTATCTCAAGACAAAGGTTTCTAACATTTTCATGTTAGCTAAGGTTTATAACGTTTTCACGTTATCTTCGTTTGGGCTAAATCCCGGTTTAGGCGAGCCCCCAGTTAACACCCAGTTTTTCGCTTGTCCCCAGATTACACGGGCTTGTCCCCAGTTGCACGGGCTCGTCCCCAGCTTAATGGGTTTGATCCCAGTTAACACTATGAATTGTATGCAACATATTCTCTAAGTTCTTAGTAAAGATCAAAATTCTAAGGATCCCGAATCCTAAAGCTATTCCTTCAAGGATCACTAAGAGTTCAATACCTATGGTAACTTAGGTCTATCTAGACCTTCTGGTATGATCTCTGTTAATTAACTTATGTATTATATTAGTTGCAATAATTTTGGGTATTTTAGTTTAGAGGTTTATCCCCTAAAGTTGTTTTTTACTAAAATTTTTACCTATCTTTAAGGATACCTTATCCTACTGTTTGCTCTTTAGGATATTCTATCCTAAGTAATTTTCATAAGGATCTTTTATCCTAAAATCTTTTACTTGAAACTATTTTTCAAAGATACAACAATATTAAGGTTATATCTAACAAACTTTTAAGAGTAAATAACAGGCAAATAGTCAAAAGATTTATATTAATTAAAATAAGCCACCAAGACTTATTCAAAATTCTTATCCTGGACTTCACCATGTAAAAGATGGACCATCCATCCGGGTTAAGTGACTACTACTAACAGTTCATAAGTGCAGGAAAATAAAAAACAGGGGCAACAAAGGCTTCATCCCCACAAACAGAGGATCCCTCCACCTTTGTCACCCCGCCAATTGTCCTAAGGATCATGGATCCTTTACCCTAGTTACTATTATTTATTACAGACAAAGTTATTTTTCATAAAAACATCATAAAAGCAAAATAAAACGGGCTTGGGCCTTGTCTTCTGTATCCTTCATCGCCCGTTTATGCGGTTGCTTCCACCTCCATCGTTGCCTCGTTACCTCCTTCAGCCTCATCATGGTCCTTCACACCGCTTGTCCCTGCTTCACCTGCATCAACCATCACTCCTTCAGCTTCATCCTCGCCTCCACCCAAGTCGATCAAGGCTTGCTTCCACTCCTTGATTTCCCATGAAGATTTGTCAAAGGATGGATCATTGACTTTAGTCACCAGTTTGATCCTAGCCTAGAGGACTGACTTAGCCGCCCAGACCTTTGCCTCTTCTGTGGCTCGAGTGATCTCATCATGCATGTTGATTGCGAGTATGGAAGCACGATCTTCTGCCTGCTTCTTCTCCTTGGTCATTTTGGAGAGGGATTTATCTTTAGCAGCAGCCATAGATCTCATTGCAGCAAGGGTCTCTTCATATTCTCCAACAGTCTTTTTGTAATGGCTTCGGGCAGCAGTGATGGCCTATGAGAGAAAACAGGATAAGCATAGTAGGATACTTGGATAATAAAAATCAGAAGAATAAAGGATCCTTACAGTAGAAAGCTTTTCCAGAATCTTCTTTTCGACGTCAAAGGGGTTCTATGGCTCTTAACTCTTCTTCCTCTTAGTTCCTGACTTGGCTCGAGTTGTGATTGGACGAGGCTCGGACGTAGGGGTTGATTTCGAGGTCTCTTTCTTGGTGAACATGCAGTCGATATCCTTGAGGGAGAACTTGGAAGCAGATTTTTCTGATTTCGGAGCGCCTGTATACAGCAAATGACAGATAAGTTTTCAACTCTAACACCTTTTAATACTAAAAATTATTACTCTTGACATGATTGACTCTGAGTTTGATCCTTGAAAAGCTTCAATAAGCTTGGCTTGAAAGGTTCTGATTGCAGGATCCGGTGATAAAAACTTCTTGACTCTCTCCTCGACTCCAGGAAGATCAGACAGCAAATCAAAATTTTCAACTACACAAGCAATGAAAATTATTAGCAGAAGAATAAAGTATCCTACCTTGGTTACCTAAGGATCCTAAATCCTACCCTTTGGTATCCACTTTATGGGAAGGTTATTTCCACCCGGAATGGAAACTCTTCTCACGAAGAAAAATTGGTTTTTCCAGAGGGTATCATTAAGGGTGACTTTAAAAATGGGAATTTCTTGGTGAGATTTCGATTTGAAGACGAAGCGTTTGGAACCGTGGGTAACAAGATTGTACAGGTATGCTAGTTCTGCAAAACCAAAATCGACTCCTTCTTCTTCGGTTACCCTCTCTATGGTATGAAGGGTTCTCCATAACATCGGCATGGTCTGTATATAACTGATTCCCGTAAGGGTGAAGAACCTTTGGGTGAAATTGGGAAAAGGATACTTGTAACCTATCAGAAACGGTTGGGCCGGAAAGCAAACCCAGTTTTTCGAGATACTATCGCTACGGGCTGAAGAATCAAAGGGTCGAAAAACTGTGTCGGCTGGAAAGTGTGATCGGATTTCATCGATTTCCGGGTCGTGAATTTACAGATCTCAGAAGAGGGGGATTGGAGGATACCTTGTGGATAAAGATCATCCGGGTCGATATGATTGAAAGAGGAAGACGAAGAGGGTACAGAAATGATCAACATGTTAAAAGAAAATAAACAAGAGGAAAGAAGGATACCTGAGAGACGCCTGGATCTATGGTTGTAAGAAGATTATAATTATTCATATCTAAGCGGCGTGTAATTTTGATTTGTAGATATTAAACCGCCTGACACACGTCTAATCACCTTCTATTTTGCAGGGATTCGAAATTCAAAATGACGGCTATTTTACACAATCACCCGCCATTTTGGGGGCAATTGTTAGGGTAGGAATTTTATGCTGAGGATCCATAATCCTTAACTATCTTATGGATATTTTATCCTTGAGATGTGTATCAGGTTATAAAGGATCAAAGATCCTTGGTGTTATTTGTTACTAATGATTGCATTTAGTATGGTGATGTGATAGACAGGTATAACAATTCTGAGATGCAGTCTACTATGTGTTCCACTACGAGACGTCTATAGCATATGGTCAATATCGAAGACTAAGCCTAAGAAAGAAGTAACGAAATAAGAAGATCAATTGCTGAGTATTAAGAGACAAGACATGAAGACGTGCCCACACCAATTATCCTCATGGAGTATTCTTTAGCTGGAGTGTGGATCCAGGATCCTTGTTCAGCGTAACTATTAATGAACGATTATATATGAAGACTAATAACAATGGTATCTAGACCTGGTCCACCACTTTATTCGCTAATGAATGGCTATCAGCACGTGGTCAAATAGCACGTTGGGGAAGAGTGGAAGACTAGCGGATTTGTAGGATGAAGTTGTTAAGTTAGTTAATTATCTTTTCTTTATATACCGAGTTGTGATCGACGTTAGGCACATCAGTATTCACACATACACTAGCTACTAAGATTACTTGTAAACAAATAGCATTCGTTGATCAACAACTCCAATACGTGTAACACCTTTTTATCAATATATTTGACGGTGATAGTTTTCACTGTCCGGGGATTTTTTGTGTTGGAGATTACTATAATCCCGTACTATCCGACCAAAGGTTACCTCGTTGATCCTTGACCGAAGTGATTCGACCAAAGATTACATCGCTAATCCTTGACCGAAGTCATTCGACCAAAGATTGCCTTGTTAAGTTTTGACCGAAGTAAGATTATCGTAATTAAGGGTTTTTTCCCTCGTGATCAAATCATTGTGTTCATCAAGATTACGATTACACATTCATTATTATCGTGTTAGCACTATACCTCACTTGACAGATTTGGATACATTATCCTTAGCTGATTTTTATCCAAAACAAGTCTTATTTCACATTTATATATATATATATATATCACAAAAGGATATATATATATATATATTTTACATATACACACATACGTATATATATATATTTATATATATATATATATCATTTGATATATATATATAGATTATCCTATCTTTATTTCAAGAACGTTTCAACGTTCTTGTTACATACATATTTCGCATAGCATACAAAGCTATTTTACACATAACTTCACATAGCATTCTCTCCACCATCTTCAATCTTTCAAGAATTTCTTCACAACCCTTGTTAATTTGTTGCACTTGTGAAGAAGCTTTTCTCCCATTTTCTTCTTTTTCTTTCCTTCCTCAGCCACCTTCTTTCTCCAGTTGTCGGTTTCGTGCAAAGCGCGATCCAGATGTTCTTCATACGAATGTGGGACTACGTTGGGGTATCCATATTATGGAGGTGGGTCATGGTAACCCAGTGTCACCATCTCGTAGTGATTCCTCGGTTCTGGATACGGAACGTAAGTCATGTCGGATGCAAGGTAGAGGTATGTCTTGGCAGCTTGGTTTTGCTCTCGGATCTCATCAGTTTGCTCTTGGATTGATGGAATCCTTCCTTGGAATGGTGGGAAGCTTGACGAAGCTTGCTTCTTAAGTTTCTCGAGATATTGGACATATGGGTCCACAGAACCATAGCTCGGGTTTTGAGAAGTGAGTGATCCTTCCATTGAGCTTGATATCTCGTTTGGGTTTTCAGGATGCTCTTCTTCCGGTTCTTCCTCGGATTTTTCCTCAGGATCTTCTTCAGGGTCCTCTTCTTCTTCGGGATCCTCCTCCTCTTCGGGTTCATCCTTTTCTGGTTCATCTTCCTCCATAGGTTGTGTAGTTTCATTTACCATTGAGGGCATTCGAAAAGTTTCATAGGGCATCATTATCCTCATTTTTGGTTTGTGGGACGGTCCTTCACTTTGGTTTGGTTGAGAGTTGACTTCATTAAAGGTGGAGCTTCCGGTATTCCATCGTCGTTGATCGGAGTGACATTTCATCCAGTCGGAGGATGGTGATTTTGGTTCTTCCTTGATGGGTAAATTGGAAAGGAAGGCATAAGACGGATGTGGGTTTGGTGGTATGTATCCAGTCGGGAAATATTGTGGTACCTCTGATGGTTGATAAGTGGGGATCTCCGATGGGTGGTACGTCGGTACTTCAGAGGGATGATACATGGGTATTGCTGGTGGATTATAACTTGAGTGTCTTGGTAGTTTGATTCGTTGCTTTGGCGGACTATCGGGAACGTCTATCGGATAGTGTCTACTTCCGGGATAGTATAAAGGTTTGGACAAGACTCGTTCCACGTCTTGGTCAAAGTATGCTTCATAATAACCATCGCTCATGTTGTCTTCGGGGTAAGGTTCGGTGATTCCGGCTTCCTTGGCCTTGCATACAAATTCTTCTATATGAGCTTTGAATGACATCTAACATTATAGGTGGTTTAGAATGTAAAGAGGGAAAGAAAGGTTACCAGCCTATCTTATCCTTAAACATATAATCAATTAATTCCTATACTTGGATCGAAGCTTGGGTATTGTTTTATGATATCCAATTCGCTAAGATCGATGGCTCTGATACCAACCTTTCACACCCCCATCTTAGGCCTAGGAGTGTGATCAATAGTTAGTACCACTTTTGTATATAAATCAGAGTTACGTTTGTAAGCGGAAGTCTTATAAAACTTTAAGGATCAAAATGTAATATATACATATATTCAAAAGACGGGATTATAAAATACCCGTTTAAGTCGTTAACAAAACATTACTTGCTATAATTACAAACCATCTATTTTAAGTGTTTTACAAAATAAATCCGAGCCATCGGATTAAAGTATAGCACTTCGACATTTCCAAGCGCTAATCTTGTTCACCTGCAAAATGTAAATAAAATACGTCAGCAACGAATGTTGGTGAACACGCTGACGCAAAAATATTTCTTTTACTTTATTACCCCTCGAGACTGCGCCTGCCTCGGCCCAACGTGGCTTAAGAATAACAAAGTCAAATAACACATTATAAACTTTAGCTTCTACTCTAGGTCACCTCAGAAACACCGCAGCGTTCGACTTAGTTAAGTACCCGTAAATATACACAACGGTCGTACTCCCTGCAGAAGAGCGTCCTACGACCAAGGGTGGTGCAGCGTGCCCACCGCGTAGTACCACCTATGTAAGGATCCAGAAACAGGTATACCACAGCCTGGGGGCTAGGTTTATACCCTTATTTATAACGGTTTTAGGAACACATAGTTCCTCGTAAACAATTTTCATATAATTCATGTTTGACTTATTTAAAACAAGTTTATAAAAGTTTGGGGGCGTATTCACCTTTTCACTTTAGGATCGGCTTCACTCACCGTCCAAGGGTCTTTCCCTTCTTTATCTCGCACCTATAGTACGAGTATAAATATTTGTTAGTCGGATATACAATCTGGCTTAAGACCTTTAGTCTTGTTCTATACCTCGATGAACCTTTAGTTCATATATCTCATTTACTTGAAAACCTTTAGTTTAAAAGTAATTATAAACCTTTAGTTTATATTAAAAACCCGACGTTTCTTCTTCTCCAAGAAACGTATTCTTTTTCTTTTATTATTTAAGAATACTCTTTATTACTTAAATAATAATTTCATAACAAAGAGTATATATACTTACACACATATATATACATATTTACAATACATTTCTTTATTCTTTTCTTTGTTATGATTATTTATCTTTTATCGAGGTATCGAGTATAACCTCGACTTAAGGGTTAAGCCTTTTGATATAATATTATATTATATTCATTTGTCGTTACGCCTAACCTTTATTGGCGTTCCGGAAACCCTAAGAACTCGAGCAGTACTCCAACGCCTCTTGATCTTCTTTGTCGTCAACGATAACGCCAATCTTCAATACTCGTTGGCACACTTATCGAGACTCATTGCCATAACAACAAACACCTTCTTGGTATGTGGGTGGAGGGTGGCACGTACTTCGAGGAAACGTCAACATGGAAATCAAGGGATTGGGTACGTTTATCGAGGAATTTCTAGAAAGAGACTAGAGAGAAGTGAGAGAGCAGATTTGGTGTGGGGAAATGAAGTGCCCTTGGTTGCTATTTATAGGCAAAACTCGGAAGCCCATCGCGGTACCTGACCGCCTTCAGGGAACCCGTCGCGTACCGCGACGTAGCCCTGGTGACGCATATAGTAGGTCTGCCACGTGTCGCCACGTGGCAGACGGTGTGCCACGTGTTGACACGTGGCGGACGACGTGCCACGTGTGGCCACGTGTCGAGACACGTGGCGACCGGTGTGCCACGTGTCTCGCTGTCAGACACCCCATCGCGGTACGCGATGGGTCTCTCTTCTGATCCATCGCGTAGCGCGATGGGTCAGGAAATCAGAATTTTCATAATTAACCCTCAACTTTGGAATTTGGCAATTTTGGTCCCTATTCTTTGGAAAGTTTACTTTTTGAATTCGAAATTTTCACGATGTTACATTTCTCGTTTAAACAAAAGCAAAAAAATGGTTAATGGTTTCTATTTGTTTTGGGCTATAAACTTTGTTCGAGCTTTCTTTTATTTGAACTTTTAGAAAAAGATGATTTTGTTGAATCTGTTGATATTTGAGTATGTTTGTGTTTAATATTTCTAGTTTAAACAAAAGAAGAAAAAAAGATTATTGTTTTTATTTGCTTTTGAATATAAATTCATTTGGGCTTTATTTATTTTGAACTTTTTAATTGATTGGTCTTCAAACAAATATGAGTAACACAATATTTTTTTTAAGGGTAGCGATATACGAAAACGACCCAAAAAGAAAAAAATTTACATTGACGATGAAAAGTTAAGAGATAGCGGATGCTATCCATAATTATAAGCTACATCCGCCACTGAACGTGGGTCATTTCATCTCTGTGAGCAGGCTATGTCTAGACTTGAACAAGAGAGTTGTTATGCAGCTTTGGAACTCGAAATTTGCTATAATTTACAATTCGATAACATGTCTTTATAATAGTCGAATTAGAATTACCAACATTTCATCATGTTCATTTAACGGAGGGTCTAAAATTTTTATAAGCCAAGTCGATGCTTCTAATTTTATCTGGCGGGTGTACGATTTATTTTTCTTTTAACGCCACATTTTTATTAGGTGTCACCCACTATATTTGAAGTCTCAAACTTTAGACAACACTAGTCACAACACTATACTAAACCAAAAAATTCCATATTTTTTTTGGAACAGTGAATTTCTTTTTTTTAATTCTTGTGGTCTATTTGACTTGAACTCAAGACCTTTCATTTCTAACCCAAATATTTAAAGATTTAGTCTTTATCAATGGATCACCACTAGGGATGGGCAAATTCGGGACTGGTACCGGTTACTGAAATCGGTACCGATTTGGTACCGTCGGTACCAAATCGGTACCTACGTTTTAAGTTTCGGTACCGGTACGGGACCGGTATTTCCCGAAATTTTACCTTAAATATCGGTACCGTCCCGGTTCCGTACCGGTACCGAACCGAATATTTCGATACCGGTACCAAGAATCTTCGATTTTCAGGACCGGGATTTTCGGGACCGAGACCGATCGGTACCGGTACGGTCCCGATGACATCCCTAATCACCACCCCGTTATTATATGATCATCATTATCATTGATATAATATTAGATTAAAATAATTAAATTATACCTTATTATATATTAGTTTGATAATTGTTGATATACCATATTACCATTATTAGCTAATAAATGGTTTCTCATTGTGTGTATATAAGAGAGAGATTAAATTAACATTATAACCTAATCACACATAAAAATTATTTTCGTGTTCCTCTCTCTCCTAAAATCGGTTTCCATCAAGAAACCATAAACCACATCCATAAGACCTTAACTACACACCCTAAAGGGGGGACTCGGTCAAGCTGACAATCATGTCGTCTGGATCATACTCATCTGTTATGACTACTTTCCATAATTTAACAGGTACACATATAATTATAGATTTATCATATTAATTATAATGTTTTTCCATTATTAACATGAAAAATTCATCAGCATACATCGCCTAAGAACATCAACTTGCACGATTCCTATAATACACAGTACTTGGATTTGTACAATTTCGCTAACTTCCAGCACATACTATTTGGCCATAAATAACCAGTGCTTAAATCAAGTTGCCCTAATGTTAGTTGATACATAAGGACCATTTGTCATCTTATTCTTGGCTTCACTATTAGATGTAACTTCTCATGTGTGTACGTACTCTATAAAATTTAACAACATCAAAATTGAATTTGTAGGTTTGTCCTTGTTACCTTATTCGAGTTCATAATGCTATTATACTCAAGCCAAGTGTTTCACTCACAACACCAAAACCGTTCATCTCAAAATCTCGTGAGAATCCTCTCCTCATTCTATTGATATCCTTCATCAATGAACTTGCAATAGTGTTTGTTTCATATCACATATGACATATTATATACAGCTGCCAAATTTCATATATCACAGCCATTTGCTTGTTTTTATTAAATGTAATCAACATTTGAATTCAAAGATAAGGGTGGTTCGTTAAAATTATTCAAAGTATCATATAATTTTTTTTAAAAAATAATTTTATGTCTAAGAAAAAAATTTACATGATACTTAAAAAATTCAAGTTTCAGACCATACACATTTAAATGTTTTAAGTTTCGGCCTAGCTAAATTATGTTTTCAAGTTTCGGCACTAAAGTAGTAGCATTGTTTTATTCAAACAAGTAGTTTGTAAAAGGAGATCAAAATATTGATATGTCTTAGGGGCTATTTGGGATTGCTTATTTCAGCCTATTTATAAGTTATTAATTTGTTGGAGATTAATAAGGTATTTGGTTTTACTTTTAATATGAGAGTGATAAGTAAATTATAAATTATATTTTTTTAACTTATTAACTTATTAAAAAGTTATTAGAAGTTTTATAAGAAACCTCAAACACCCCCTTAAATACACTTTCAATAAGTAGAGTAGCTACAAAATTAGAGGAAAAAAATGTAAATACGTAATCCTTTTTTATATAGATACTGAATGAATTAAGCATATCTAGGTTGATCTTTCTTAAATGTGTGTATCATTACCTTTATGAAAGGAAAATTGGATTTTAATAATCCCAACTTTACGCAGTTGGCCGATAATATCCCAACTTTGAATGTTGCTGTCACTGGTCCCAACTTTTCACCTTATTTGTTTTCATTGGACCTCCGTTAAAAAAAAAACTTAACGGCGTTAAGTTTTTTTCAAATTTCAAACTAATATTTTAGGGCATTTGATTGAAATGAGTATACGAGTCGATTAATGTAAAACTTAACTCGAAACAGCGCTTCAAACAGCTTGATTTTTGTTAATTAATAGTTTAAACACCGGAAATGAAGCATCCTTTAGTCGTTTGGACCACTGTTTGGAGGTAAATTTTACATCAATCGAATCGTATACTCATTCCGATCAAAAGCCCTAAAATATTAGTTTGAAATTTGAAAAAAACTTAATGCCGTTAAGTTTTTTTTTAACGAAGGTCCAATGAAAACAAATAGTGTGAAAGTTGGGACCAGTGACAGCTACATTTAAAGTTGAGATTATTATCGGCCAACTGCGTAAAGTTAGGATTATTAAAATCCAATTTTCCTATAAAAGACAAGCAATTTATTTAATGAAAGGATAGAATTCTAGTTGGGTGATCAGGAAGGTTTTCTCAAATGCCTTTCTTTTCGAGGTAGTTAAGAGGTTTGAGTATTAGAGGGAAAAATTTACCGAAACTATATTCCAAGGACAAATGTGTATTGCTGTAAAAAAATAAAAAAAATGTTAATAGCAAGTTACATTACGCTTAAACTTCCTGAACTTGTTATCTCCCACCAAGAAGAATAATGATAAAAGGAATGGAATGGAATGGACAAATGAATGAATGAAATAGATTATTACTATTCCTTTGTCTTGTTTAGTTAACATATGAGAATGAAATGAATAATTAATTTATGTTGTTTGGTATCTGAAAAAATTTTTAGGAATGAAATAGAAATAATAAAAATATTCCTATCCCAAAATATATATATTTTTACAAAAAAAAAAACCTGAAATGATAACGGTGGTGGTAGCTCTGGAGATGAAAATGGTGGTGGCGGTGGCGACGGTGGTGGTGGTGGTGGCGACAGTGGTGGTGGTGGCGGTCAGGCCACGGGGGTGGTGGTTGTGGTGGTGGTGGTCAAGTAATGGTAGCATTAGTAGTGATGGCAGTGGTAGGGTGGTGATGACAGTGGTGGTGGCCAGGGCAGTGATAGTGGTGGTGGCGGTTATGGTCGGGTGACGACGGTGACAATGGTTGCCGTGGTTATGGCGACGATGGTGGCGGTGGTAGCTTTGGTGGTAAGGTGGTGGTGGTGGAGGTGGTGATGGCGACGGTGGCGATCAGGTGTTGGTGGCGGCGACGGAGGTGGTGGTGGTGACAGTGGTGGTGGTGGTCAGATGATGGTGGTGGCTATGGTAGTGGTGGTGGTGGTGGCGGTGGTTGTTAGATGATGGTGTTGTTGAGAAAGTAGGTTGAAGGAGGAATGGAATGAAAAAAAAAGAAGGGGGGTGAGAAGTAATGGTTTTGATGAAATGGGATTCCATGTGTAATGGATGATTTCATTCCATTGTGCAACCAAACATCTCTTATTTCATTCCCACGTAATGAATCATTCCATTTCGCCTGTCATTACTGCATAACAAACGCTACCTAAGCCTCTATCAAGTAGTCAACTACCCAGACAAGCAATTAAACACAAAATTTGCAAGATAAAGACATTTTAATCGCTTCAATGACAATTTAAACTTGGGATTATGACCAATTAAGCTTCATTAACGTGATAATAAAGCTATTGTGTCTGTTATTAGTACTTTGAATCTTGTTAATTACGTTATATTTGGACATTAATGTTGTTTGAAGCATCGTCATAAAACACATCTTGAAACATGCTATAAGGTAGCAGGCAATAGAATGAAAGCATCATAACGAGATTGGGGTGAAGTTGGGTGGAAGGCCTTTCAAGGATTAAGAAATTTACAAATTATTTTCAACCCCATGTCAAATTGTGCAGGTTCGTGTCATGATTTAGGACATGTTTGAGCTAATATGGGTTATTAACATATTGACTTCAAGTCACAACAAGTTCAAGTCAATATTAGAGTGTATACAATTTATGGCTCTATGAATCGCTAAACAAGTTATATAAGCCAATTGATATTTGTAATTGTTTAGTTATTAGCTATTAAAAAACCAATTTGTTTCTTTTTATATTTATCAACAGCGAAATGCTACAAATTAAAGTATAAACCTTATATACAAGGAAGTATTTAGGGAGTTGTAGATACTAAATTTATGATACTTTTGTTAAATAAATAGTTAAATTGTATAGAATTTTCTTTATGTTTATTTTAAATTACACTTCAAGTAGTTCTTCCTAAATCTTGTAAAAGCACAAGGTACTTAAAATATCAAAAAAAAAAACACGAGGCTCACAGTTAGATGTCAATCCTTACATGTTGAAGAGATAAAATAATTTGCGAATTGACTATTGGATATAGGTGAAGGGAATGTTGGGTGGGGGTGGGGGGGGGTTCAAATGACGACAGATGAATGTACAAATTCCGATGATCTTCTAATTAACAATTCATTATATCCAATATCTGATTTAATAGACTTTGTCTATCCTTCGAATTTAGACAAGTTCTATTAACTTACTTTCGAGAACGAGAAATATTGTCGTTTGAAATTATATGTGTTTGTTAGACGATTTCTATATTTCCATCCGTGACGTCCACAGAACAATAACCTAGTTTATAGTAAATGGACACGACCTAAGGTATGGGTAATTATAATCAGATGACAAAATTTTCTTCCGTAGCTAATGAAATTAAAATGCATTTTATTGGATGAAACCATACAAGGATGACAACACAAGAGTGGGGGTTGAGAGCGTTCACTGCCCACTGGTCATGAGAGTTTGTTGGATTTTTATATATATAAATATGAGTTTTTTATAGGAAAAAACAAGGTTAGGACTCTCTAGTTTAGTCATATGAATGACCCAACAAAGAATTTATGGTTCCGCATTAACCGTCAATAAAGTGCTAGTAACAATGGCTAGATGAAGGCTTCAATATATGACGGTTATCAACATATTTAGGAAAAAAATGGTGAGTTAAAATGCATTATTGAAAGGATAACTAAGTCTAGAATATCACAACTAATGAGAGGGTGATGCATCAACAGAATGAATCTCGACACAATATGCGACGGAAGATTTGACATGCCACAAACTAACATGTAATGAATATGTTTGTAATTGCATGAACAGCAAGAACTTTTAAGAAGTGAAATTTAATATTATTAATAGCCCAACTAAAAAAACTGTAAGCCCAATATTCGAAATATAATATTGGAAACTACTCATAGAGGCATAGTCTTTGGGCCCATTAAAAGATGGCTATATATTATTGATTGGGCCAAAAATAACGCTGTCAGTGGCTGGACCAAAATATAGGACCGGTAAGCACAAATGATTTAATAAGCAGCATGTGTGGCAATTTCCATTTCTTTTTTTATATATATTTCTTTAACGAAAAGTGGTTTTAGTTTCCTTATAATATTTTAAACAATAGATGTTGAACAAATCCACCCTTTAAAAGTTTTTTTTAAAGTCGTTTTTCTTATTTTTAACCCCAGCCTCCTAAGTCCTAACCAACTAAGAAAAAGAAAACATGGCAGGTGAAGAAAACAAAAAATAAAAATAAAAATTAATTGGCACCTACAGATGATTTATATAACATAGATTTATTCATCAAAATTGAAGATTGAATAGTTCCAATTGCTTAGAAATATCTCTTGAACCTATTAAGGTAAGAAAAACGATACCAAAATATAACAAAGTTCAAAATATGTATTTAATCCTAGAGCAAAAGTAAGCTTAAGGCCTAGACCGAGCTCGTATTTATATATAAAGTCACTAATAGATTATATAACAAAAAGTTGCGATTATTTTAGGAGTATTTGAGATTGGTTGTTTAAACTACTTATGTTTTTCTAAAAAAGTAAACAACATATAGTATAATAGTAAAATGTAACAGAACAAACTAATTTCAGTTGTTTGAATGTTTGCGATTCGACTCATCTAATTATTTGAGAGGTTGAACATGTAAAAACTATATAATCAATATAAGAGCAACTTAATATAAACATACAAAATACAATAACCTCTTCTAGCCTAAGAGTACTAACATAGTGTAAATTTATAAGTAAGTTTAGAGAGTGTGTGATTTAGTTAAAACGTATATAAAAAGTAACCGCAACATCAGAAGTGTTTGTAATTGTTTGCTAAACCCAGATTTATGTTCGAACATAATACTATTTAAAATTATGATATTTTTTTTATTAACGACGACTTTCTTTGTGTTTGGCTTGGGCCTCCCCAAAAAACCACAACATCGACTACCATATGACAGTCGTTATTCTATCATGATAGCAAATTTTGTAGTTTAACACATGATGAAACTAAAACCTTATGAGATTTCTTACTGAGTAATTAAGTTATTTTATATAACCATGCCCCCTATTTATTATAACATAATAAAAATAAAAAATAAAAAATAAAGAAAGGAACAAATGACAAATCTAGACCCAGAATTAGAGCTTTAGGGCAAAGTTTTAGAATTGTTTTTGTGTTGTCGCAGGCCTATGACCGTGTCCAAAATCTCCCTCTTCGTTTCGTCTTTGAATCTGAATATTCTGTGATCGATTATATATATATATTCTTATTATTTGTTTGTCGCCGGCGGCGATTGTGTTCAACATTAGTACACCACACACATCGGGTACGATATGTTGGATCTATAATGTTGTTTGCTTTAAATGCGATCTGCTCAAATATATCTAGCTTTTATTTATCATCGCTAGATGTATCCGGCAATATTATGTATGTATATATATGTTTAATCTCTCTCTGTTAATGGGTTACTTTTCATCAAGATACAATTAAAACAGCAGCTAACATGTAGATAGAGATTGTAAATGCTATTGTCCCCTGCTTTAGAATTAGAATTACTTATGTTTCTTGACTGCTTTAGTATGCTTACATGATACTTGATACAGCGCACTAGATTATTAGTTTTTATAAAGATTCTTACCGACTTTTCTATGACACTTGGTTTATTAGAGCAACATCATTCCAACTGATTTGAAATAGCATGGGTAACATCATTGTAAAGACAAATGGGTGATCGCTTTTATTCTTATGTTAATTTGATAACGGGAGACTTCAATTTGTGTAAAATAGCAATGTTTGAGTTGATTTTTCGGGATTTATATATGCAAGAAACTAAATAAGCTTTCTATTTGCAGCTACTGGCTAATAAAGGGTGATGAGATTCCAATTCGACGCTGAAAAAGAGAAAAACAACTAACAAACACAAAAAGATGTCGGGCTTCTTTTATCACGTATTCACATCTGCATCATTAATATCACTAGGCCTTTACCACCTCATCTGCACCACCCGAAACCACCTCCGGTCCCCTCGAGAGTACTCCACAAAACCATACCACCCGTTCACATGTCAAAACATCAAATTCACCAAACACATTCAACTCTACCTTATCATCATATGCCTCTTCATTGCCTTCATCCACCAAACCGCCACCTCTTTTGAAACCGACCCGTTAGTCAAAGGCCGGTCCCCCGTCCACCACTTCACATCCCTCCAATCTGCTGGCGTTACCGCCCTTTTCCTCATTCTCTCCACCGCCCTCCTCATTTCCGAAACAACCAATATCCTCCCGTTCCCACCCGACCTCTTTTTTGGAATTGCCTCCGCACTCTTTTTCCTCCAATACTCGGTTTCTTCATCATCCGCTTCGCTACAAACGTCTGGCCTCGAAGAAAAATGTGACTCGGTTTCCGCCAACGTTTCAGCTTTAACAGCTGTTCTATGTGTTATTCTCGCTTGTCACCCGAAGCTGTTTGTGGCTGATGTGGGTCTCGGGGCGGCTATCTGTCTTCAGGGTTTGTGGTCACTTCAAACGGGCTTGTCGCTTTACGTGGATGCGTTTATACCCGACGGATGTCACAAGCTTTTGGATGTTGTTAATGGTGTTGAAGCGTCAACCAAGTGTGATCTTGAAGATTCTAGGCTTCGGGCCACTGCTATTTTGGATCTCTTGTTTGTGGTTTACGTTTTGTTTGTGATTGTGATTCTGATTGTGATGTATGCAGTGACGGCTAAGGTTGTTGGGGCGAGGAGATTTGGTGGTTATGAAGCGTTGCCTACTTCGTCTGGTTTGGTTGCTGAGAATAATCTCGTTCAAATGAAGGAAATGGCGGGAGCTCAGGCTTGATATTCGTCTCTCTGCATTTGATAGTAGTAGAATGGTTATCATTTTCTAATGTTTTAGTGTATACAAAGATATGAGTGATATTTTTGGGATGTTTAATGTTATAACATTTTATTTTCATTATTGGATGTTCTGTTGTTCTTGTGGTTGTGGGTTGTGTCTTGCTGTTTGATGCAGAATGTCATGCAATTAAGATGCTGAATTTTGTATTAAACATGCTAAATGTTTTTAGAAAATGTATTGCACTACAATATTCTTTCAACACTTCATCAATCTTCCAGTCTTACTGAATATGCCCTGCTCGAAGTAGGAGACAGATAATTAGTTTTAACTATTAAACTTATTATGGTTAAATATGCCCTGCTCAAAGTAAGGACCAAAGTGACCTGCATATTATACCTTAGTAAACCGAGTCCTAGCTACCGATTTCGTGAAGATAGAAGTTATATGATCATCACTGGATATAAACAGAACTCACACTTACGGAACCTTATGTGAATAAGTTGTATGAAACTCAAGTTTCATACGGGTATGTAACATTGGATTTACAGAAAGGTAAAGATAGATACGAAAATTATCTACATTTGACATTTCTAAGCCTTAAAAAATCTATAAACGTGTCAGGTACAAGATTATAAAAATCCAACTGACCAAGTCACAAATATCTTTACAAAAGTATTTATAAATTAAAAGGGCAGGAAACTTTCCTTGGCCTCCAAGTTTGACTTTATTTTTGTACATATAAACTACATTACTACTTCCTTCTATCCTCACAAACCATTAACTCAAATTATCACCTAATCTCATCTCCGAATTTACACAAATGGCCGAAGGATCACCACCATCATTCACATCCATGACGGTTAATAACTCCGATCCACACCCGCTTCAACTAGCCGAGCCTAGCCAATATGATCCACAAGACCACAACAACCCATCAATGTCAAAGATGAGATCTTACTCCTCGTTTGATGATCGGACACCTCGTGAGATAGTTCATGACGACGACGTCGTGCCACCACTCTCCATCGGAGATATGGCAAAACGAGGAACACAATTACATATTCCAGGTGCATCTTATAATAATAATAATAATAATAATGAACAAGCTGCAGCACCGTCTATGGGAGCTATAAGAGGTGACAGAGGGAATTCTCAGCCTGCTGCTGGTGGTTATTTTAGTTACCATGCAGCGCCGTCACACGGTGATTTGGTTCGCGGTAATGAGTCTCTAACAGGTGGATATTCCGGCAGTGGTCAGGATATTCCGGAAGGGAATTATGAGGGGATGAGTTTGACTGGACCAGATTTTGCAAGACTTTATCCAACTTTGTTTCAGTAGCTGGAAGAGGGGTATGATCCGATGTTATTTTGAATTTATCCTAATTTTTGACATTGTTTGATGACTATGCGCAATATTGTTGTGTATTTTTATATTTTATTTATATATTTGGTTTTTAAATTATATATCATATGTTGATTTTTATTTATTAAGTAATTATTTGTTGCTATAAATTTAAGCTAGTGATCAAAAACATAAAACCTATTCTTATGACAAAACTAGTTTCTTATAGGCTATAGCTAGGTTTGAAAATGATAGAAAATAACATTACATGACTAGTCAAAGCGTTTTTCAAAAGTCTAAAATAATGAGTTGTTAAAACTTAAAACGTGAAATCATAACACGTTCTTACATTTTTCAAATGATCAACTTTTACATTTATCTATTACTAGACGGGTGCCCGCGTGATACAGCGAGAAACACAGGCTTTGGTAATTACATTACAAGTTTACTTGTGTCATTATTCAGCTTGAAACCGAACCTTTCAAACCGGTCATTGGTGTTGAATCTAACACAAGTGAGCCAATATTAGTCAAAAACTAATCTTGATTGTGCTTAGAATATGCAGCACAAGAAAACAAATATTTATTATTGACTTTGTTACTCATAACTCAATTAATACCCATTGTTAGTCTAACCAAAAGAAAGCAGATGACAAACTTTTGTTGGGCTGCACAAATAGTAAATCTTCATTGTTGCTGTACGTACAGCAATGAAACAAGGAACAAAAAGACTTAGATGGGCTGCACACAGTGAACGAAGACTTTTGTTTGACGAACAAATAAACTTCAATATTATTAAGAAACGACACACGAAAAACTTAATAAACCTATGTGAACCAAGGGTTTATATAACACCCTTAATACGAGTCCTACTCGTACTCAAATACACAATTTGATACCAACACAAATAGGTTTTAGGATAAGACTAACTTAATTAAAGTAAGACTAACTTATTAATAAATAATAAACGAATTATTATTTAAATCTCCTCCAAGCCACCTCATGAGATTTACCGAACCGCCCTTAAATATCGTCTCGTTTAACACTCCCTCTCGATATTTGCTTCCTTCATTCCCAAGCGAGTACAAAACTTCAAAAGCTTCTCTTTTGGCAAACTCTTTGTGAACATATCAGCAGCTTGCTCCAACGTGTTAACGTACTTAAAATCAATTTCTCCATTTAACACTTTCTCACGAATAAAGTGATAATGAACTTCAATATGTTTCGTATGCGCATGAAACGTGGGATTCTTAGCCAATAAGATTGAAGACACATTATCCCCATACAAGGTTACCTGTCACACCCCAACCTACGATGAAAATGTCGGGGCGCGAACTGATTGTCACAGCTCTCAAGGTACTATCATGCAATATTTAAATGACAATATCTATTAATTTTATTAAATTTTCAAATAAATCAAATACAAAGTACAACTCATTAAACAAACAATAAACACAAATTTAATTCTTGATTTTATCTTTTCTAACATAATTCTTCACTAAATCTTCACAAAGTCTTGCAACTAATTCAAGCGATAACCTGCATATGCGTATAAAATAGAATTTTGTCAACAACACATGTTGAGTGAGCAACACACCAGTTGTACATATAGTATATATAATAAAATACGTAGCTGCAACAAGTCATATGTGAATAACAAAATAATCATATGAGCAAGTATAACTGAGATGTCGAGAAGCACAAAGGCTAACGGCTGACGTATGATCATACTAGACTGAGATTATGTTGGACCTCTCCGAATGCGGAAGCATACAAAGCAAATAAGCACATAAACGCGTATGGTATAAGTTGTTAACACATAAGACAATAGTTGCAGTTTTGAGTATAAGTATATATGAAAAGTATATTTACGCATATGTTCCCAAAACGTGAGAAAACAAGTAAAATAGGGGAATGTGGTACTCACCTGATCGGATGAACAATAGATAAATGATGATGATGAGAGAGAGGTAAATCCTTCGGGATATACCGTCAAGGATTCCTAGTTAAATAATATTAATATGAATAAATTAATAATGAATCAACGTGTATAATGAATTCAAAGTTTCGATGTGATTGGAGTTATGTTGTGATGAGAATGGTTATGATTAGACGATTGATTCCATTTATTATTATTGCAAACCAATATTAATGTTATCCTTGGTTTGGAGGAATTATTACAAATATCATCGATTTTATACTTGATAAAATAACTAATTAAACCATTTAAATAAATAAACTATTTAAATATATAAACATGGTTTAAGATCAAATAAATATAAGAAAATAAATAAATTATAATAATAATGTGTAAATAAAAATATACTTTGGATTGTCAACGAAGCTTTAAAAATAAAGTTTTATTTAACGTGTTTAATATGCTTATTATATTATTGTTTAAAAATTAATATATATATATACACACATACGTAAACGAAAGTTTTTACGAAATTTGACGAGAACACAAACTCCAGTATGCTGGTTTTTATAAAATAATATCTAATGTATACTTAGTATTAATAAAAATAAGTTATGAACCAATAAAACAATAATTAACAAAAATAAAAATAAAACCGCGTCCAGGGAGGTTTGAACACGCGCCCCTGGCTGGTTCATAGACCTGAACGCATACACCCTAGCCAGCTGTGCTAGGGTGTTAATTGGTTAAGAAATCAGTTTAGTTATTTAACTACAGCAGTTAAACAAATCCCCAAAATCACAAGAACCCTAAATCTGCAAATCCTACAATCTACGTTGTGTTCGTTCAATTAAGGTTAGGGCTTTTGATATACGTAGTACGAAGAATGAGAAACATAATTTAATTACCAGATACGTGATTGATTTGATGGTGAACGGCTAGCAGAACTCGACGGCCTTAGAGGGTCTTAAAACATCACGCAAACGACGAAGATGATATAATTAGATAAGAGGGATCAATAGGCGCTGTCTATGAGGTACTATATGCGAGGTTAATTGAATTATGATGGTCGTTCACTGGTATAATCATAAACGAATTGATGTCGGTTGTTATAATAAGAAATAAGAATCGCTTATTGATCAATTAACATATTAACGAGTATTGGCAGATCACATAAGGCAAGATTAACATATCTTTTGATTCAAGAGAAAATTACAATTTGACTCCCTGAATTATATCGTCGGGAGACGGAATAGCCCCTGAAAACTAATTTGCGAAATTTCTGCCCTCATGTTTTTTATAATTGTAATATAAGCCCCTGGTTGAGGGTACTTTAGTAATTAGACAAATAATAATAATATCTAATACTAATAATAATAATAATATCTAATAATAATAATAATAATAATAGTAATAATAATAATAATACTAGCAGCTCATCATTATCATCATCTCAACCATCATCATCATCTTCTCAACTCTCTCATCCCTTCCCCGTCTCCACTGATGTCGTCGTCGTCGTCCACCGAAAAACTTCCCACCACCAAACCCATAGGTTTTATACAAAAATTTTAACAAAAAAAAGCATAGATCTAGATATAAGGTGTGGATGAGATTTGAAAACAAATATGGTGATGCCACTTTGGTGAGCAAGAATGGTAGCGCATAGTGTTTGGTGAGTAGTGATGTGATGATGGAGGTTGAAGATGTGAAAATGGCCGAAATCCGATTTTCCGGCAGCCGGTGGCCAGAATCCGATTTTCCGGCAAAGAGGTACGGCGACAGGGACGGTGACGGGTTGCGGGTGAAGAAGATGGATGGTGGTGATGATGATAAAGATATGAGTAGTGGGTATGTTGATTTCCGGCAACGTGTTCGTGATTTTCCGGCTACGGTGGTAGTGGTGTGGCGAAGGAATGGTGGTGACGGCGGCGATGATGGGTTCCGGGTGAAGAAAATGAAGATGAATGATGAATGATGAATGATGAATGATGAAGATGAAGATATGAGTTTGTGTTTGAATGATGATGTTAATTTATGTATTTGTATAAGATTTATGGGTTAGGGTTCTTAGACGGAGATGATGTTCTTGATTTTTTGGGTTTGTGTTTGTGTTAGGGTTCTTGATGTTGTTGATTTTCTGGGTTTATGTGTTTTGATTTTCTGGGTTTATGTGTTGATGTTCTTGATGTGTTTGAATGTTAATGATGAAGATGAAGGGTATAATGGTCATTTAACAAATTATTTAACACTGCAGGGAGTCATCTGATCATAATAAACACTGCAGGGAGCCAAAAAAACCCGCCCAGTAAACACATGTGCGCAAAATGCGCAAATTAGTTTTCGGGGGCTATTCCGTCTCCCAACGATATAATTCAGGGAGTCAAATTGGAATTTTCTCTTGATTCAATTTCCATAATATCGGCGAGAATTAAGGTCCAAGTAACAAATTATTGAGTCGTGTACAAGAAATGGATGTGATAATGGGTTTGGGTAAAGGATATCCAGATTATACCATATAGGTTATAAGGTATTCGCAGTTTAGTCCTTGTTGTAAGAAGTTGGAAGCATATAAGGTTAAAACTATTGTTTAGGGTCATTTTTGTATATACTTGAAAGTTATTATAGTTAAATTAAATATATATAATAAATAATAAGAGTAAAATAATACTAACTCGATAAAGGTTACGTTTATTAAAATTTCCTGAAAATGAAAACGGGTCGGATAATATCGATTTGGAAAACCCGAGTTGTTACATTACCTTCTCGTTCTTACCTTGATTTAACTCGTTTAGAAAACGAACCAGCCACACACACTCTTGCGCAGCCATAGTCGCAGCGCGATACTTTTCCTCGGTAGTCGAAAGTGAAACGGTAGGCTGCCTTTTGTTGCACCATGTAACAGCACTTGAACCAATCAAGAATACACACCCGGTAGTACACCGTCTCGTGTACGGATCTTTAGCATAATCGGCATCACAAAACCCGATTAATTCTATACTCGTCTCCCTCTTAAACTTAACACCATAACTTGGAGTCGACTTCACATACCGCAACACTAACCGAGCAGCTTCAAGGTGCGGTTTTCTTGGAGCTTGAACGAATCTACTAAGCACACCAACGGCATACGCAATGTCGAGTCGAGTCAAGGTCAAATAAATAAGACTTCCAATTATTTTCCTATACATTTTTACTTCTTCCAACTCCTTTCTTTCTTCGGCTCGAAGAGACCCGTTTGGTTCCATGGGTACCCGTATCGGCTTGCAACTTTCTATACCGAATTTCACCAAAAGATTAACGACATACCGATTTTGGTGAAGTATAAACCCATCATTCTCGTACTCGAGCTCAAGACCCAAAAAGTGCTTTAATTTTCCCAAGTCTTTCATGAAAAAACGAGTGCACAGATTCGTTTTTAACTGCTCCACCACGTAGACTAAATCACCGGTTATAATTAAGTCATCGACATAAACGAGGACAACGGCGGTTTTGTCACCTTCGGCTCGGACGAACACACTGGTATCGGCTATTGTAGGAATAAATCCGTTGAGTTCCAAAAACTCACCAATCTTACAGAACCATGCCCGCAGTGACTGTTTTAAGCCGTAAATTGTTTTCTTCAACTGATAAACATAATTAGGAAAATTTTGACTTACAAAACCTCCCGGCTGATCCATGTATATTATACGATCCAAATCGTCATACAAAAACGCATTACTAACATCCATTTGCCATAAATCCCAATCTTTGCACGCGGCAATAGCTAAAATTACTCGAACCGAAATGAGTTTAGCTACGGGACTAAACATATCTTCATAATCGATCTCGTACTCCTGGGAAAAACCCCGTGCCACTAATCGAGCCTTATATCTTTCTATCGACCCATCGGCCCGTCTTTTAATTTTAAAAACCCACTTACACGAAATCGGTTTTACATCACCCGGCTTCGGAACAAGATGCCAGGTCTCGTTACTGGCTAAAACATCTAACTCTTGCTTCATGGCTTCCATCCACTTAGGATCCCGTAGAGCCTGCTCTATGGTTTCGGGTTCACGTTTAGTTTCTTGACTAACAAGTAACGCGACGTTTGCATACCTCGGGTTCGGTTTACTAACCCGTTCGGACCTCCGGACAGCTCGGTACATCACCTTCGGTATTAACTGGTACAGCTGAGGTGCTAGTTTGATCGTTCGTTTGACTAACTAACGACCCGGTTCGCCATGGATCAGAATGTGGCCCGTTTCGTGTTCCTGGAACAGGTTCGATGTTAAGTGTTTATTCAGATTCTTCTTCTAGATCGTTGCCACCAACCTGAACCGTAACATACTCATCATACTCTTTTTGTAAGTCATGTGTGACGTCGGGTAAGACTTCCTTACTTGGTGACCACCATGATGAATTTTCATCAAATATTACATCCCGAGACACATAAATTTGCCCGGTACTCCGCTCATAACATCGCCACCCTTTTCGTAACCAACAAAAATACATCTCGTTGCCTTTTTCTCCAACTTGTGTCTGAGATGACCCGGGATGAACACGTAACACACGAATCCAAAGACCCGAAAGTAACTAACATTCGGCTAGATTTTGAACATCTTCTCGTATGGTGACTCGTAGCTCATTCCTTGTTGCGGCAGTCGGTTACTTATAAACGCAGCGGTACTCATTGCCTCCGCCCAAAATCTCCCCGGTACATTTTTGTTGTGCATCATGCTTCCGATCATGTCGGTTAGGGTGCGATTCTTTCTCTCCGAAAACCCGTTTTGATAGGGAGTATTAGAACACGTTAGTTGGCGTTTAATTCTATTTTCTTTTAGAAACAAAGAAAATTCACGGGATGTATACTCGCCTCTGTTATCGGAACGAAGACACTCGATGCTTCTCTTTAGATCTCGTTCGGCTTCTAACTTGAAGTCTTTGAAACGTTCAAACGCCTCGGATTTCTCCTTCATGAAATATACCCACAAATACTTCGAATAATCATCAATAACTGATATCATATAACCCATACCTTAAATTGACGGTTGTTTCACCCGACCGAACACATCGGTATGAACTAGCTCGAGAGGGGCTTTAGCTCGATAACTAGAATTCTCAAACGGTTTCTTATGAGCCTTTCCAAACTGACAACCGCCACACACCACATCCGTTTTTACTTCGAGTTCGGGTATTCCTGCCACCAACTTATTTTTCACAATTAATTTAAGTTTATCATACCCGATGTGGTTTAAACGTTGATGCCACAAATCTGCGTTTAGATTCCTTTTCACCTTATTAACGTACGAAGTCCCGGCAGACAATACATAAACCGAGTCTTTCTTTCTCCCTTGAACCACCGGTATGGGTTTAGTTTCAAACTTATCGAAAATACTCACCTCGTTTGGCCCGAACAGAACATATCGTCCGGTGTCGGTGATTTGAGGAACCGACAACAGGTTCTTTTTCATACCGGGAACATGAAACACCTTTTTAAGAACAAAATCACTTTCCTCGGAATCTGATGAGAGACCAACCTCACCAATATGAGCTATGTCGTGTCGCGAATCATCGGCTATAACTACCACCTGATTACCCTCGTACTTAATCGGGTTCTTTAACCGCTTCTTTTCACCCGTTAGGTGATTCGAACAACCCGAATTCCCCAATCCAATCATTTAATAAATTTAAAGATGGTTTTACCGTAGCCGTTAACGCATGAACTTCTTCAATTCCGGCATAATGGGCCTCGGCATCCCAAGGCTCTTCGGTTCGATTTTGTGTTGTCGCGGCGTTTCCTTCTTCAGTTGCACTCGATGTACAGTACTTTGCGATGTGTCCTCGCATGCCACAATTATAACACTTAAAGGTTTTAAACGACGGACGTTTACCCTTTTATTGCGGTTCCAATTCTTTCGATCAACGCTTCCATCCTATTGGTTTTGTTCCTCAGGTCTATTTCGATCCCACGGTTTCTTTTTGTTGTAACCGTGGTTGGGTTTTAACTTTCCTTTTCCTTTGCCCGCAAACAACGCCTCATTTTCTTGCTTCGGTACAGCGGAGACCGACACACCAGCCATCTGTTTGGCTAAGGATTCCTGTCCGGATAATAAATTTTCAAATTCTGAGAGTGACGGTTGATTCGGTCAACCTTGAACAGCAGCGAAAAACAACTGAAATTCCGGCCTCAACCCGTGAATAATAATCCGTTTCATCCTCGCGCCTACGATCCTTGATTGCTGATCTAAATCGAAAATCTCGCGACAAAGCGATTTCACTTTATGGAAGTACTTTGGAATCGTCATATCTTTCTGAGTAACCGAAAGCAACTCATTTTCAAGAAGTTGTAATCGGGTGTCGTTTTTCTTCGTGAATAGTCGTTCAAGAATATCCCATGCATGCTTCGTTGTTTCGGATTCTTGAAAGTGATCTAACATCTCCTCTTCGACTGTTGTTTTTAACACGAACATCGCTCTCCCGACTTTTATTCGCTACTTCCCGATGGAACCTCCGGTGTCGTTTCTTGGCACCCGCGTTTCGGTTCCGTTGGTTACCTCCCAAAGGTCCTGACCTTAAAGGTATGACATAACACATGTCGACCAAACCCAGTAATTAGTTTGGTTCAAACGCTTGATTCCGGCGACAAACGACGTATCGGCCATCGTTCCGTCTTCGTTGGCTTCTTTTCTCACCACTTCGAGCGACAAAACTCGATTACGTACTGACGTTCGGTGACCGACTCTGATGCCACTTGTTGAATCTAACACAAGTGAGCCAATATTAGTCAAGAACTAATCTTGACTGTGCTTAGAATATGCAGCACAAGAAAACAAATATTTATTATTGACTTTCTTATTCATAACTAAATTAATACCCACTGTTAGTCGAACCAAAAGAAAGCAGATGACAAACTTTTGTTGGGCTGCACAAATAGTAAATCTTCTTATTGTTGCTGTACGTACAACAATGAAACATGGAACAAAAAGACTTAGATGGGCTGCGCACAGTGAACGAAGACTTTTGTTTGACGAACAAATAAACTTCAATATTATTAAGAAACGACACACGAAAAACTTAATAAACCTATGTGAACCAAGGGTTTATATAACACCTTAATACGAGTCCTACTCGTACTCAAATACACAATTTGATGCCAACACAAATAGGTTTTAGGATAACACTAACTTAATTAAAATAAGACTAACTTCTTAATAAATAATAAACGAATTATTATTTAAATCTCCTCCAAGCCACCTCATGAGATTTACCGAACCGCCCTTAAATATCGTCTCGTTTAACAATTAGTTTGATTTCAAGATTGATTCTTTCCTTTAACTTTTGGCCAACCGATTTCAATTTTTAACGGGGTGCTTTCGGTTTTCGATAACAACAAAACGATACTAACATTTTGGCTCACGGTTTAATTTAAAAATCATCAGAAGCAGACCCCAAACACCCATACATAAAATGTTATTTTTTTAACTGAAAAACTATTGCAATATAATACTCAAATTAAAGATAATAAAATGCTCGTTTAACTGAAAAACTATAACAACATCCAAAAGTTTGAGTTTCCGAAAAAAATATCTGAGTTTTCCAGCAAAAAATGTTTTTTCGGCAACCTGTTGTAACGTCCGTAAATTCATGGGACATGGAATCACTTGTAAGACCTCAATCATTACCGTGTACGTGTTTTGAAGGGTTAAACGAGATTTTACCAAATATAACGGAATGTGATTTAAAATGCAATGCATATTACACGGAAGATTATTAGTGAAACTTTGTGTTGGGCTAGTATTAATGTAGTTTGTACTTATATTTGGCTTATATTGTAAACCGAGATCTCTTGGATCTCATTGGGCTTTTGGGTTGTTTTTGACTTGTATGTAGTATATATATAAACCATGTAACTAGGTTTAGTATAGAGTTAGCCGTATGAGACGATATATATATATAGAGAGAGAGAGAGAGAAAGAGAGAGAGACGAGTAAAGTATTGGTTGTATTGTAACTCATTGTGCTTAAGCACCAGTTGTTTAATATACGTGTGTTTTGAAGCATATTCATCATGTTCTCGTTGTGTTTGTTTACATAATATTGAATCATCTCAGGTTAGTTTCCGCATAATCACGAGATTGTGTGATATCACATTGAAAGATCCATTCTAAGGACTTACACTTTGGGAGAAAGGATTCGGTATGAGAACTAGAGGGACCAAATTTAGAACTTGGTGAAGTAAACACCAAGGAAAAGAAACCATAGATCATTCATTTACGAATGCTTGACGACCAAGAAGGAGAGCATGAGAAAGATGATGCACGATAGAGGTGGTGCGATCAGTGATTTCATCAATTTACCAGTTTTAATTGGTGGTATGGAGGATTGGGGATGCTTGGATAAGGAAGGGTTCGATCAAAACATGATTCCGGCGAATGAGGCAAGAAATCCGGCAACTGTTTGCGTCACCGGCGACGGTTCCGGCGGCGTCCAGAGGAGCTGATTCAAAGTAGTATTACTCGGCAATGCGGTCGCGTGGATATATTTTTTGCTTGATTTCGAGTTCGTATGGCCAAGTTATGAGCAAAACAAGAAAGGGTTCGCATTCCGGCTAACAATTTAGTTTTCCGGCGATAGTGGTGGTAGTTTCCGGCAGCGGGAACTAGTATCTCTGGTGGGGCTCGGTGAGATGAACACGTAGATATATTATTTTCCCAAAAAGGAGTTTGTTTGATATGGTTTTGAGCTATTCGACTGTTAGCGTGCAAAACCGAACGAACCAATGGACTGTTTTGGGTTCTGGAAGCTGTAGAGGTGGAGGTAGACCATAATAATAATTTTCTAAGTTCCGGCATGTTGAGACGAGTTCATGGATATGCGATTCGCTCGAATTGGAGTTCGTATGGTTAAGTTATGACCATTATAATTTTCGGTTGTGTTAGAATTTTCGGATGTTGTGCGTATGGGCTCAGAACGAGTTATACTCGAAGGTATGACTCCGTACATCTTTTTTGTATTGTTTGGTGTGAATCATGGGATATGAGGCAATTTTTCGATAGTGATGTTTGAGAACATTTTTCGGTAACATTTATAGGTTATTTATAAGCGAGCGGACGCGTCGGTTTTGCAAATTGGGAACCTTGTGAAGGTTTAAATTAGGGATTTTGCTTCTATTTACTTTTAAGGTATGTCATTAGCTTCATATTCAAATTCCATGTCTATTGGATTTGATTTTTTCGGTCATTTGTCGATAGTTTGAAAACTGGGGTTTATCGAGTGATTAGCCGTTGATTGTTGCAATTCGCGTATTGTATGAGGGAATTGCCAACTGATCAGTTCATGTAGTTTTATATTTATATAATGGCTAGAATAAAATTAATTTTATTAAATTGTCGGCCCGTTAGAGCGCGAATTCGCGTTTAATCGTTAATTAGTTTGTCGAATAAGGGAATTGCCAACCCAATTAGCTTGTGTAGTAATAGATTGATGTGTTGGCTGTAAGAACACCAAATTTTATCAAAAAGGGGATGGTTCGGTTGGTGGCTAATTAAATGGTTCCTTAGGGCGTAAATTCGGTACAGTTAACTTAAAGCGGGTATAGTTTGTGACCCGTTGGCCCTGGTTTTAATTGAGGGGAAGTATTGGGTAATTTCGGGGGGCTGATGTGAATGAGTTTAAGTATGGACGAGGCTTCGGGTCAACTCAATCATGTAGGAACGTCTCGTAGGGCGAGTGAGTTAGCACGGTCTAGTTAATGATTTGGTGTGCTATAACTTGGCAGGCCTTTGCTTGTGAGTGTTCACCTAGCCGTTCCCCAGCTTGTTGATTTTTTTGTGATCCGTATCAGGTGAGTTTCATGATGCCACTTGTAAGGCCCTGTTCCCGGTGCCCTACATTGGCGTTGGATTTACTCATAAACACGGTTCTAAATATCAGAGTAAGTTTAAACTTTCGCGGAAATAATAAAAGCTAATCAATCATTACAAACATTCAATACTTGTCTTTAAAATACAATATAAAATATTGGTTCAAAACATCATGATAACTTTTCTTCAGATGCTAGCCTCTTCAGATCATGCCATGTGTCTCCCTCAAGCCAGCTGCTTAAATCTATTCACCTACGTGCATACTAAAAGTCAGCTACGCTGAGTAAGTTCTAGTTAAATCAAATAACATACAATTCGCACACTTACTTATACATATGCATCTGAAGACATATATTAATACTTAACTTGTTCATAATTCGTTCGTACATACATAAGTATGTACCTTCATTCTTTCTGTTCTTTCATTTTCATTCTTTCTTTCTTTCATACTTTTATATTTACTCTTACTTTACATACTTATAAGTTTCTAGAGCCTTTCGCCCTATAACCTCTCGTATATTTTAAGGGTCTGGTCCCTATCCGCTCATATATTATAAGGGTCTGGACCCTATCCTCTTAGATATTATAAGGGCCTGGCCCCTCTTTTTCGTTTCCTCATATCATCATACATATTTTTCTTCATGCTATGATTCATACAATTTCATACATACCCTGTTATATCATTCATACATACTTTATAAAACAATCACATCTTCTAACGATTACCTTCCCTAGCGATACGTACAATATCCGAAGATCATTCACGTACCAACAAGTATTCATTCATAACCTCAATAATTATCTCATAAATAATATATGGTATACACTTACCACTTAAGGTAAGTGTATTAACTATTCACATTGAGTATGCACACAGTCCCAAAAAACATAAGAAGAAAATAGGGCTAGAAACTCACATGTAAGTGATTCCTTTCGGTATTTACGGTTATGACCTTCTTGAGTTGTGCACGGCTAACTGTATATCAATTAACAAGCATCACTTTACTACTCCTAATTATATTATATTTCTAAGTCATTTCCCGTTTTAAGCGTTTCCTTATTAATTAATTACTTATCATTAGCTCATATATCATATAAGTCATTATCGTTTACGTACGTATACATTGTTTATCTTTCGTTTATTTTGGAAAATCACTTTGTCCGTATAAGTTCTTTTGGCGTGTAAGTCGTCTAGCGTGTAAGTTCCTTAGCGTTTAAGCCATACATATACGTCCATATACATACACGTTACGTACATACATATGCGTTTACATACATACACGTAACATGCATACATATACGTTTATATACATACACGATACATACATACATATATGTTTGCATACATACACGTTACATGCATACATATACATTGCATGCATATATACATATAAGTTTTTATACATATGCGCTACTGACATACAAGGCTTACTATACGCTGCTGCTTATACTTATATGTTAAGCATACTTATACGGCGCAGCCTTATGCGCTACTTAGACTTATACGGTGTATATATATTTATACGCCCGTATAAGTTCACTTCAGCTCCTTATTACATGGGGCGAGTGAGTTAGCATGGTCTAGTTAATGATTTTGTGTGCTATAACTTGACATGCCTTTGTTTGTGAGTGTTCACCTAGCGGTTCCCCAGCTTGTTGATTTTTTTGTGATCTGTATCAGGTGAGTTTCGTGATGCCCCTTTTTAAATGTTTTATGTTTTGGGCTAGCATACACGCTTTATGACGATTTTACCCTTTGAAACGTTTGGATGATATTGCATAGATTATATTATATTTGCTATCTATGCTTTGAAGTTTACATGATTTATATTTGATTTATTTAGATGTGTGTGTGTGGCCACCACGTGAATGTGTTTGTTAAGTCGTGACCGGGTCGAATGGATGTTTTAAAATTCCTTAATTTTCCAGTTGGGGTTAAGGTGGATGTGTCCCGGGATAGTTTGACTGTCCTTGGGACGAAAGGATGTTTACAAATCCCCTAACAGTTTATCTGTCCTTGGGGTGGGTGTTTACTCGGGTTCTTGAGTTTATGTTTTGGACTTGAGAGGATGTGACCCGTGTTACGTGCTTAACAGAGAAAAATTATTTATTTATTTATTTTTATGTAAATATCTTAGTTGGTTTTTAATAGATTTTACTTATAAAAACATGAACTCACTCAGATCAAGCTAACTTTGCGTTTATGTTAGATTGATTCCAGGTTGAGTGTGGATGGGATTACTGCTTAGATGTGCTCAAAACTACCCGAGGCAGTTCTAGTCAATGATCCTTATCGTTCTAATAATTAAGACAATTATAATTTACATTTTTCGTCTTAAGAATAATATTTGGATATTTTGTTACTTTTCCGCTGCAAGAATACAATATGTTTAATTTTTAAATTATATGAAGCCGGTTTATATTTTATATTTAAATTTGTTAAGAATGATTACCAACTGTAGGACTCTCGGGTTTTGGGGTCTTACACCTGCAACTAACAACGTTAGAATTGTGTTAATCTTTAGACAGTTGGGAAAAAAATATGATAAAAGGTTGGATCGTTATCAGCCAATTCGTTAGTTGAGACCAGTAACGACCAAACAATGATAATTGGGATTAAACAATTTCGTTTGTGATACTACATGTATCACATATATCATATAACAATATTGTTATATTACATGTAATTTATATTGTTGTATTACATGTATGTAATAGTATTATATTACATGTATCTATTATACCAATATTGCTAAATTACATATATGTAATATAACACTATTAAATATATGTAATATGTCAAATATCACAATCGACTTTTGTTTAGTAATCTAATATTATAATAAAAGAAAGGAGATTTTTTTAGAAAAAAATGTTTGGATTAAGTTTTAGAGAGTTTTTTTATTAGTTCACAAGTTCTTTCATTAAGGAAGAGTACTCTCATGATCCTTTCTCTCTCGCTCTCTCTATACACACACTCATGTGTAATGTGTAAAATCCTATGAAGAATTGATAAATTATATAGATAAAATTCTCTTTTCTATAAAATACATACAAAGTATTTTTATCTTTAATATGTAAGAAGTTATAGTATTATTGTTATTAAAATATACAAAAAGTTATGTAAGGAACAAACATAATTCATTAAATGTTGTAATAAACAATCTTATTATATTACAATATTATATTCAATAGTTCACGAAAACCAAATACACTATATATAATTGACCTAGGTATTAGGATCATTATCAAAAAATATAATATGAATTCGAAAAAATATGTGTGTCATTTGGTTTTTATGTCATATCTGGTTTGCTTTGTAACATCTTCACGCCCAGAAGTAATCAACTCGTTCGAATCGTATACGGTTACGCTTATCAATGAAATCGACCATCTCATTGCTCATATTGCTTCCAAGGATACCGATTTTGGTAATAAAACAATGACCAAAGAAACCCAATTTAATTGGAGCTTTCGTAGAAATTATGATGAATCTACAGTGTTTCGAGGGGAGTTTACCTGGATGAATGCTGACGGCACTCCGCTACAAGAAGTAGATTTTAATCTATTTAATAACAATGTTGCAGTTGAATGTGGTCAAAGCATTTTAACGGATCATAAATGTTACTGGCTAGCATCAACTACTGGTTTTTATTTTTCAAAAGATACCCCAGGCAATTGGGTGTTCAAATATAAATGGCCATTAGGGCAATGAATCTTATATAAACATGTATATTTCTTTAATGTGAAAGAAAATCATTAATAAAATAATATATGGATTTGAGTTTTTCATCTTCTTTTTCAAGAGATATAATTCAATTGTAACTCTTTTTATTTTAATTCTCTTTATTTTTACCGTCATTTATATTAGAGTCATTTTAGGATCTCAAATATAATGGTATTCTAATCATTCCGTGCTTAGTGACCTTGTTGTAGAATTTGCATGTGATGTGATCTATGTCACGCTAGTATTAAGCAGTAACATCATTAAAATAAAATATTAAGACATGAAGTTATCACCTGCATAAATAAAACTAGTGGGTGGCCTGCAATTCGCTATGTTTTCTAAAGAAACATGATTTGTTATTGGTAGTTATTTAAGTTACTATGCAGCGCCTTCACACGGTGGTATGGCTCGTGGTAGTGAGTCTCTAACATGTGGAGAAAATTATGAGGATATGAGTTTGATTGGACGAGATTTTGCGAGACTTTATCCAACTATGTTTTAGTAAGAAGATGGGTATGATTCGATGTCGTTTGAATTTATCCTAATGTGTGGCATGGTTTAATGACTAAGTGCAATATTGTTGTGTATCATTATATTATATTTATTCATTGATGTATATAGTTTATAAAATATATCTCAGTAGTTGATTTTAATTTATGAAGTTATTATTTGTAGTTATAAATATTTTGAGCAAGTGATCGAAAACAGAAAAAACCAAATCATATGACAAAACTAGTTTAATACGCTATAGCTAGGTTTTAAAATGATCGAAAATAACACTAGATGACAAGTCAAAACACTTTACAAAAGTCTAAAATAATGAATTGTTAAAACTGAAAACAATATCATTTGCAAAACCATAAGACGTTCTTACATTGTTCAGATGATCAACTTTTACATTTATCTTTTATAACTATTAGATAATTTATTATAACTAATACTAGAGCTAACCTGATATCGTTTATTTTCTGGGTTTAATTCTGGTACCTTAATGAAGTAGCCAATACCGATCGAATTCGCATTGACTTGTCGTTGCAACACCCGAGTTTTACCGGACCAATTTTTTTGCCTTATAGCTACGAACCTTTTTAACATGTTTATATTTTATATTTTTAGAGTTAAGTGCCATTTTAGTACCTGTGATTTGGACAACTACGCAACTTTAGTACCTAATCTTTATTTTATGCAAATAGCTACCTCAGTTTCTAAAGTCTTGCATTTTTAGTACTTTTTTTAACCCCGTTAACTTTATCCGTTAAGTCAGGGGTATTAGTGTAATTTTATTATTTAAATGAAGGATATTTGGGTAATTTTACTATTATATTTTTATTTTTATTTTTCTTTTTCTTTTTTTGTTTTCTCTCTCCCCGATTATAAACCCTTTCCCCCATATTTTTCCCCAAAATCATCATATGAACCCTAATTCTCCAAAATCACATAGACCTCAAAATTGATCATGATTATGTACTCTTGTGGTTCGCCAACCATCATTCAAAGCCGCATCGAATTCAGTCTTCTTCAAAGGATCCGATAACACGCGCCACACGTGACGAACAACATCCAACGCTTCATTCGCAAAGGCGAATTGGCTAACTCTAGGGTTTAACAGTCCGTACAGCTTATCGTACTTCCGTTTGATTAAACTGGAGTCGTTTGAGTACCGATTGACATGGATTACTTGGTACCAGTCGAGAATACTTCCGGCGAGTAAGACAGCGGCGACGGCGAGGATCTCGTTAACGCCAGGGAGGTCAGGGTTGAGGCGGTGAGCTTGGAGGGCGTATTTCTGGCAGTCGTCGAAATGGCGGAGACGGGGAGATCAGTTTATTGACAACTGATGAGCGAAGTCGGTGAATCAGTTTGGTTTATCAGTTTGGTGTTTAGAGAATTAGGGTTATTATGAATGAGTTAGGATCTGATAATAATAAAATGGGGAAGGAATAAATAAAAGAAATAAAAAAATAATAATAAAATTACACAAATACCCCTGACTTAACGGATAAAGTTAACGGGGTTAAAAAAAGTACTAAAAATGCAAGACTTTGAAAACTGAGATAGCTATTTGCATAAAATAAAGATTAGGTACTAAAATTGCGTAGTTGTCCAAACCACAGGTACTAAAATGACACTTAACTCTATATTTTATATTATAAGTTATATAAGTGTCGCTAATGTTTTCTTTATTAACATATTAACATTTTTCATTTAGTGATGGTATCTTAACGAACTTAATTCATACCAACTGAATCTACATTAGTGCATTGATGCAATGTGAGTGGTAAATAAACATATTTCAACTGCCCGGTGTAACATTTCGGACTTTTCATATTTGTAATGGTATTCGTTTACCCGATTCGGGAATACAATTCGGATCTTTCGTATTAATAAAAACTTCTATTTATTGGTGTTTTACTTGGTTTAACTTATGTTACATTTACATAGCTTTTAAACTTGTTAAACAACCATTAGAAACATTTAAAGTCGTTTAAAATGGCTAAAAATGGATTTTTGGAACTTTAGGAACGAACTTGTCAATTTTGAAACTTGTTTCCACGTTGCGCCACGCAGAGAGACCCCCCCCCCCCCTATGTTGGCTGTGTGACGCCTTAAGCCCCTTTCTGCAGTTGGTTGGTTTTAGTTCGCTTTTTAATGCAAAATTGGGTTATTTTCGGGCTAAATCGCTTGTATTGAGCAACAAGAAAACCCCCTTGACCCCGTTTCATGTCCATATACATTCCTTATTTTTATAATAACGAATTTTATGTTCTAAAGAAGTTGATTTCGTCATTAAACGAATATTCTATTGCCTAAACGAGTTAATTGCGTAATAAACGAATTCAAGTCTTTCATATTTAAACCAACTATTCTCTAAACCCTAATTCCTACTGCAAAACTCAGTCGCCATCCCTATTGATTTCTCCAAGTTCTTCAAGCTTTTCAAGACAGTTATGTTTCAAAGTTCAAGCTTTAATCGTTTGACTCGTGTTCTAGCTCTATCTATTGTCAATCAGGGTAAGTTGTGTGAATGAAAAACGTTTTTTTATCATAATACATCAAAAACCTCTATCAGTTTAATGTATTAGAAGAGTTTTGATGGTCAGTTGTAAACCGACCCGTTTAGGGATCTTAACGACTAAAAACCGGTATTTTCTCAATTAAACCATTTTCCGGTCAAAATAGCTTTTGCTCCAGAAGATTTTTATGTTTGTTATTAAATTTCCCATCTAAGAATGCCGGAACCGACTTTTTAGTTCTGATCCGACTCAGCTCGTTTAGAACACTCGTTTAACTTGTTTTAATCATATCTTTTGAACCGTAAGGCCGTTCGACGCGATTCCAGCGGCTAAATGTTTAATTTATTATTATTATTTGTTGTAAACTTTGTAGGATTTTTGGTCGAGTTTGGATCAAAAACTATATTTTTTATTATTTTATTCTCTCGATCGTTTTAATTGCTAAGGTGAGTTAATCACTACCCCCTTTTTCCATCTTTCGCTTTGTAGGTAGTATGCGTACCAAAACTAATTTATTTACATCAAATCTCAATATAAATAACAAATCATGTATTGGAAATTCTGTTGTATGCAAATTGATTGTTATGTGCAATATGTATTAATTGTTTATTTTATTGCATTCAGGGAGGTCCATCACAGTATATCTCATTGCGTATGATCATACGCCGTCTTAGTACCAAAGCCCGATTCGCTAGGCAATGGTCAACTGATACCATTATTTGTATTCGTTTTGTCTTAGTAGCCAAAGCCTGATTCACTACGTAATGGTCAAACGACATATACTTGTTACATTAATTCTATTAAATCATTAATGCATATGGTTAGTTTGTTTTATTATTAGTATATACCAAATTTGTGGTTATCTCACTCAACATATTGTTGACAAAATATATCTATTTTTACGCATATTGCATGTGCTATATTGGATAATTGATAGTTGATGAAGACGTTTAGTTATTGGGGTTTAGGTTATTAAATAAAATAGATAATTGTATTGTTTTGTTTTGTTTTGTTTTGTTAATATTCTTGTATTATAATTTCTTTGGATGATGCGGGTATTTGATTTCAATTTTAATAAAGTAATGTTAGATATTGCAATCAATTATTGTATGATAGTGTCTTGTGAGCTGTGAACTAACAGTTCGCGCCTCGACATTCTGCCGTAGGTTAGGGTGTGACACCCGGTGCAACGCACTAAGTAAAATACTAGTTAGAATTAAAAAAAAAAAGATATACCGAAAAAAATACATAACCCAAAAAAAACCATAAAGCTAGGTAGGTAGTGAAGAACAGGCTAGATGATGAAAAACAAAAATAAATCCTCAAAATGGAGATGGAATTATCTAAAGCCATGTACTACACTAGAAAAGAATATGTTAGATAGGGAATAGAAAAAGCTCAGGTATGCTTATAGAGATCTTATAAAAGAACGAAAGAAGAGTCTAAGTAAGTATACCAAACCAAAAGCTTGGCCTACAATTTCTTTGTCTAAAATGGTAAGGAAATCCTAAACTATTGCTCGTGTCACTACTATTAATACAAGTGGAAGAGCAACGAATCTTGCTATCGATGCAAGAAGAAGACAGTTGACCCAAGAGGAACTTCAACAAGTTAAAGAATTGATTACTAGTGAAATCAAAAGGACTCACATATTCAACATACAATTTCTTGCAAGTCAAGTTGCTCTAACATCACCTTCTTAAACCCTTGATCAAATTCTCTCTTGTTGAAAAATGTTCCATGCTTCGCCACGCGGGGAGACCCCCCTATGTTGGCTGCTTGACGCCTAAAGCCCCTTCTGCAGCTAGTTGGTTTTAGTTCGTTTTTAATGCAAAATCGGGTTATTTTCGGCCTCAATCGCGTGTATTGAGCTACAAGACAACCCCCTTGACCATGTTTCATGTCCATATTCATTCCTTACTTATACGTATCCAAAGATACATATTACTTACTTAACCTGTTTATCTTTCTTTCGTACATGCATGAGTATATATATCTTCATTATTACTTTCATTATTTCTTTCTTTTATTCTTTCTTATTTTCATCTTACTTTACATACATACTTATACATTTTAAAGAGCATTTCGCCCAACTTCCTCGAGTATTATTAGGGCACAGTTCCCTTTCTTCCTCGGATATTATTAGGGCCCGGTTCCCTACTTCCTCAAGTATTATTAGGGCTTGATTCCCTTTCTTCCTCGAGTATTATTAGGGCCTGGTTCCCTTTCTTCCTCGAGTATTACTAGGGCCCGGTTCCCTTTTCTGCCATACAACCATACCATACCTTTCTTTATTTTTATAATTATAAACTTTCATACATACTCTCGATCTTTACTATGGCATACATACATCATTCGTACATCATATATCATACTATCACATATCATACACTTACCACTTAAGGTAAGTGTATTAAATAATCACATTGAGTATGCACACAGCCCCGAAAACATAACAAGGAAATGGGGTTAGAAACTCACTTAAGTCCTGTTTTCTTTCTGAGTTTATAGTAATACCCCTCTTTAGCTGTGCACGGCAAACTCTATAATAATTGCAAGTATCAATTAAGTAACCCTATCCATATCACACCTTTAGTTTAATAAAACCCTCAACGAACGGGGGTCCGGGGCAGCGCCCCTGGCAGCAGGGTCTAGGGGCAGCAGCCCCTAGCAGGGTCCAAGGGGCAGAGCCCCTGGCTGGGGTCGAGCTGACAATCCTTTACTAAAAACTCATCAGAAAATTTTAAGTCTGGACTAATCTAATCGAATTCTCAATTCTAATCGAATGGCAGATTCTAATCGAATGGATTTTCTAATTGAATGGAAATTCTAATTGAATGGAATTTTCAAATCGAATGGAACTTTCAAATCGAATGGAAATTCTAATCGAATAGAAATTCTAATCTAATGGAAATTCTAATCAAATAGAAATTCTAATCGAATCGAATTACCCATTCGATTCAATTACTTTTCCACTTCGATTCGATTACTTTCTGGCCCATTCGATTCGATCACTTTTATGGCCCATTCGATTCGATCACTTTTCTCATGCAATTCGATTGCCTTCTATTCAATTCGAATACCCTTCTATTCGATTTGCATACTCCTCTATTCGATTACTTTACTCCAGAACCCGATTAAATCATGGTTTTTCGTATCTTTTCTTCCTACTCATCTCTTTGCACCCCGTTATGCTCGTTTTAAGTGAGGAAACAAGATACGAGCCATACACGTTCGTTTTCGTACTTTATCTTGGCTCAAACAACACTCGTATTACATGTTTCATTCAAAACATATCGTTTACATTCAAGTTTACATTTTTCTTACATATTAGGACCCGATTTGCCTTAGTATCAAATCTTAGGGCAAACCGACCTCAAAAACTAAACCTTTACATTAAAAACGTACCTTTTTAGCTTGCTTCTAGCTACGGGTTCGATATCTCACGTGGATATGGACGTGTTCCTTGCTTGTATAGCAGATATATATCAAAAACTCTTCTTGGTTTGGATTCAAACTTTATCCGTAAGGATAAGGGAGTGTTTGTGTGTGTTTTTGAGTGTGTATGAAGGCTAGAAGATGAGAATTAGGGTTTTAGGGCTTTAGGAAGGTTTAAGGGGTTTATATATTGTTAACCCCATGGACCTAAGGCCCATCACCATCCCTTATTCCATCTTTCTTTGTCCAAGCCCACTCTCCACTATTTTATTTATCTTAACTAAATAATAACACACCCTTATGTAAACGAAATATCTTTTTATTTATTATTATCAAAATTAGGATGTTACAAAAAAACAAGTAAAAAAAATAGAAAAGATCACAATTCATTTTCTCCATAGTTACTGTTGAATTCTTTTTCATACATTCGAGAAGTATTCGAGAAGTATAAATGCAAACCCATCAAAGATAGACTGACAAATGACACTATTTTAATTCTTGAATCTCCCCTTTGATACAAAAAGTAACAATTTTATCCTAACCAATCATAAAAGATCATATTTAGTAAACATGTGCTATTAGCTTAATAAGATCATATATTAGTAAACAAAAATATCATATATGTGTAGAATCGATCACTCACAATTTTTGCGGATGTTGTCATTGACTTATAATGTTGTCAAGGACTTGAACCGAGTAGCTAATGTCAAAAAGTCATGTGATTCTAATCTTTGTCAATCACCTTTAGGTAAAACAAAAAAATGCACAAAATTTAAATTGTTTTATACAAAGAATAACCTAATAAAGATGACAAAAAGCATAATCTTGTTTTAATAGAAACCTGTGTCTCGCCCAACATTACGTGAACCAAATTGTCTTCGAAAACACTATATCTTGTAGCACCGGCACCACCAAGGGTTTCTGAAGAAAACCCGGCAATAGCAGGTGGGCGTACGGCTTAAGACGACGGTCACGATGGCAAAGTTGATGATGGTGGTACCGGATGTCTGACTATTGTTGGGTTATAAGTGGTGATACTGGAGCTCCAAGACGTTCCACCCCTAATTTCCATATTGTTATTGTTGCTAGAAGCATTTTGTAATTGAGCTTTGCACCAAAATTTGAAATTAATCCTGCACAATGCAAAAATACTGATAAACCAACTATAAAATTACTGTTGGAGAAACAAATTGGATTTAGAAAACTCTTTAATTGAGTTCGTGAACTTGAAACTGAAAACGGAAAAACGGTAATTATCGTTTGGATTTTGTTCTACGAGAAATAAAAAGTAGCTTCCAAGAATATTATATATGTGATGACTTTTATTTGTGAGATCGGATGGAACCAGATTTTTTTTTATGGAACTTTAAAACTCAACTTCTTTAACTTGTTATATCAATTATTATAAAAACTCAAAGCATTTATAGGCCTAATAAACACAAGTTGACTAGAACTAGAAAACTAATAAAGGATAAACATAAACTTAAATAATAATAATTTGAATTTGATCTCCTCCTTACCTCCCCTTGAGATCCACCTAGCCACCCCTCAGTTTTATATTTATCTAATCGGGATTAAATATATCATTCACCCCCTTAATCTTGATTCGTTCCTTTCATATCATCAATCTCGAGCAATTTCCTCACCTCTTCAAACTTTATCTTTGGTGGCACTTTTGTAAGAATATTCGTCTTTTGTTTCTCTCCACTAATGTGCTCAACTTGGACTTTACCACGTTCAATACATTCACGAATAAAATGAAATCTAATATTGATATTCTTATTTCTCCCATGAAACACAGGATTCTTCATTAGATCAATAGCGGATATATTATCCACATGTAACGTCACCGACTTTTCTTCATGCCCGGTTAACTCACTTAACAATCCCCTTAACCATATAACTTAACAAGTCGCGGTTGTTGCTGCCATGTACTCAGATTCACACGACGACAAGGCTACAGTTTGTTGTTTTTGTGAGAGCCATAAGATCAATGCACAACTATAATAAAACGCCATTCTGGTGGTACCTCGTCCATCCGTTTTATCCATACCGTAACTACTATCACAAAAACCAACCAACTCTCTACTACCGCATCCATACGTTAAACCATGTCCACTTGTGCCTTGTACGTATCGTAATATATACTTCAGAATCTGCATATGGGATTGTTTCGGCTCTTTCATGAACCTACTAGCAACTCCAACCGAATAACTCAAACCGGGCCTCGTGTGTGTTAAATACCTTAAGCTACCAATTATTCTTCGATATTCAGTTGCATTAACGGGTTACCCTTCTTCATCTTTCGTCACTTGCAAACGATGTTCCATAGGAAATCGAGTCAGATTGCACTCGCTTAAAGCTGCACTCATTAATTTTTTATTAGCATAAGCTTCTTGTTTCAACTATCTCATGCTTCTTTTGGGTTACTTTAATGCCCAAATAATAAGATAACATTCCGAGATCTTACATCTCGAACTCATTCTTCATTTGACTTCTGAAATTCTCATTCTCAGCTTGACTCGACCCAGTCACAATAAGATCATCGACATATACACCAACAATGATAATGTCGGTTCTTGTATTCCGCTTGTACACCGCCGGTTCTCTTGGTTATTGAATAAAATCTAAACCTTTCAACGTGTTGTCGAGTTTTTCGTTCTAAGCTCGTGGGGCTTGGCGAAGACCATATAAAGCCTTTCGTAACTTATAAATCATATCGTATTTCCCGGGAACTTCAAAACCATCGGGTTGCATCACGTATACTTCTTCATTCAACTCGCCATTTAAGAAGGTCGATGTAACGTCCAAATGGTAAGCGAACCAACAATAATTTGTTGCAATTTCTAAAATCAAACGTACGGTTTCCATTCTCGCCACCGGGGAAAAGACCTCATCAAAGTCTACCCCGTGCTCTTGCACGTACCCCTACGCGACTAATCTTGATTTGTACTTTGTTATTGGCCTGTGTGCATCACGTTTGGTTTTAAATACCCATTTCAAACCAATCACCTTGTGACCCGTTGGTAGGTTACATAAGTCTCACGTATTGTTTTGTTCGATTAAGACTAAGTCGGATCTCATTGCTTCTCGCCATTTCTTTGAATTCTTTGCCTCTTCAAAGGTAGACAGTTGTTCATCTAGGTGTAGACATTCTCCTTCACTCAACATTATATAATTTTCAAATCTTTTTGGATTGACCGATTTAAGACCATTTCTTCGTAACTCAGGTTCAGGATTTTCTTCCGGTTGGTCTTCAAATTCAGGCACGTTAAGGTATTGTTTGGTCTTCGTTTTCAACTGGAATTTCTTGTTGAACTTCTTTTTGGACCGGCTCGATTATAAATTCAACCCATTCAGGTCGAGTCAGACTTGAAACTAGTCGGTATGTCAAGACCAGTCAAACTTTTGACTTTATTTAAAATGAACATCCCAGCTCACATAAATACGGTTTTGAGTCAGGTCGTACAATCTATAAGATTTTGATCCTGGTTTGGTTCCGAGATGTACAACCTCCATACTCCAATCATCTAATTTTTGAAGATTGACGGAGAGTATCTTCATGTACGTTAAACACCCAAACACTCGTAAGTGTGTTATGTTGGGCTTTCGGCCCTTCAAGTCTTCGTAGAGGGGTTACTGTCTTTAATGCTTTGGTTGGTACCCGATTCAATACGTTAACTGAGTGTCTAACCATCATCCTTCTTTTTGTATTTAGGATCGTTCGGTGTCACCTTTCGACTACACCATTTTGTTGAGGAGAGTAAGGAGCTGTAAACATTCTTTTTATTCCTTCTTGATCACTATATTTGGTGAAAAGTTTGTTGAGAAACTCGCCACCTCGATCACTTCTTAGTGCTTTAACTTTTAACGAATGCTCTAACTCCACTTCTTGTTTAAATATTTTGAAAATACCTAAAGCATCATTCTTATTTTTAATGGTATAAACCCACATGTACCTTGTATGATCATCTACAAGAAGCATCAAATGTTGGTTTCCTCCTGAGGTAGGAGGCGAGATTGGTCCACATAAATCGGTGTGAACGAACTCAAATGGTCTCGTGGCACGGAACATGATGGTTTTAGAAAACGGGTTTCTACTATGTTTGCCTAGCATACATGTATTGCAAACATGCTCACCATGCAAAGTTTGAATATCACCACGTACCATATTTTTAAACTTCATATTAGCTAATGTTTCAAAATTCACATGACCATTTCTAGCGTGCCATAGACATCCTTGGTATTTTATTGAAGTTAAAAGACATACGGGGTTCCAATTTTGAGCTCAATCTTATAAAGACGGTTTGGACTTCTCGAGACTCTAGTTAGCAAGCGATCTCCTTCCTCGTATAGCCATAAGTGGTCGCTTTCTATCCAAACCTTACACCCTTCTTCGGTTAACTGGTTGATGCTCAATATGTTGCTACATAAGTCGGGTATGTAATAAACGTCATTCATAACCCGCTGCTCACCATTCTTGCAATTGAAAATAATGGAACCTCTTCCTTTAATATTTACCTTGGAACCGTCTCAAAATTTCACCAAACCGCTCACGATAATCAATTTGGGAAAAGTGGGCTTCACATCCAGTCTTGTGATTAGACGCCCCATTATCTAAATTCCAAATTGTATCGCTTACCTTGTCGTTTGCGTAACGGATTGTATGAACCTTCTCTTCGTTTAACACAGGCTTCTCTTTATCAACTTCAACTGAGGCCATCATAAGAGTTAGCGGCGTAGCCATGACTTGGTTCAGATTCGCTTCTCGTGTCGTTGGTCTCGGACATTCCCACGCAAAGTAGCCCAAAACATTGCAATTATAACACCGAACACCGCTTTCTCTACCCTGATTTTGATTATTATGATTGTTACCTTGACTGCCATCTCTGCCTTGGTTGTTCGTGTTCGGTTGGTTACCGTCTCTTCAGTTATCATAGTTTTGATTAAACCGACCATGTCCTCTACTAGAACCTCGACCACGACCTCTTCCACGGCCCCGTTGGTTATAACCCAAGGAGCCACGACCCCGGGCATAATTTTTCCAATCATGATCGTTGTCCTTTCTTCCTTGATTATCGCTTTTAGCATACAATAATTGTCCCATATTGGCTAATGTTTCCTTGCCTTTGATTCTCTCTTCAAAAGCCTTTAACTTTGCTATACAATATTCAAAAACTATATTGTTAAGATCGGCCAACTGTTCGATAGTTGCTACAATAGCAATAAAACGGTCTGAAACGCTATCGAGCAGTTTTTCACGAGTTCATGTTCTTTCATCGGACTACCCAAACTATCAAATTGTGTGGCATATTTCGTTACCTTCCCGGCAAAGTCTTCAACGAATTCTTTTTCTACCATCTTTAATTGATTAAAATCTCGCTTTAACGATCGTAAGCGGGCTTGTTTCACTCGGTCAGCACCAAGAAATCTAACCCGTAGTGATTCCCAAATCTCATGAGCATCACGGTTCTTGAAACTTGCATCAACACGTTTTCTGGTAAGGCTTGAAAATAATAGCCCTAGCCACCTTGTTTTTTCTCTCGTCTAGGGCTTCTCCAGACACCACCTCCCATAATCCTTGAGCATCAAGGATCGATTCCATAATTACAACCCATGTGTTGTAGTTTGTTTTTGTTAACTTCGGACACTGCAACGAAGTTGAATTTGGCTCCATTGCTTGCACATCTTGGTTCGCACCCGGTACCGCATCTCCCATAGTCACCGTCTTCTTCGTTGATTGGTCGGAAAAACTAGAGCCGTACTCCTTATGGCTAGATTGTTTCCCGTCGGCCAAATGTGGTTATTCGCCTCATACTGTTCTTGTTCTTCCCAAAGATCGTAGATCGCCTATGCTCTGATACCAATTGTTGGAGAAACAAATTGTATTTAAGAAACTATTTAATTGAGTTCGTGAACTTGAAACTGAAAACGGAAAAACGTTAATTGCCATTTGGGTTTTGTTCTACTAGCAACAAAAAGTAGTTTCCAATAATATTATTTATGTGATGACTTTTATTTGTGAGATCGGATGGAACCAGATTGTTTTGTTTTTATGGAACTTTAAAACTCAACTTCTTCAACTTATTATATCAATTATTATAAAAACTCAAAGTATTTATAGACCTATCAAACACAAGTTGACTAGAACTAGGAAATTAATAAAAGATAAACATAAACTTAAATAATAATATATATGAATTTGATCTCCTCATTATCCTCCTCTTAAGATCCACCTAGCCAGAGCTCAGTTTCATATTTATCAAATCGAGATTAAATATATCAATTACCATCAATAAACATGAACTTAACTCATACAAAGAACAAAAAGTATATCGATCAAATCTTGTCATACCTTCCTAAACCTCTTTGCAAGCAGCATGTTAAGAGCAAACCTGAGAGAATTCTGGTTTATGCCCAATGTTTTGCAACATCCTAGTTCTTCATCCACACAACTGTCTTAAATATATATGCTTGATAACGTCTTTACCTTGTGCCTCTGCATCATCATATACATTTACAAATAAATTCATCAAATAAACATCAAACCCCACAATATGAACAACAAAAACCAAAGAGAAATCTGCATTTTGTCTCCCTGGTTTATATCGTCGCGCGATGGGTTTACCCCTGAAAAGGATTTTGCGAACTTTGGGCCCCTATGTTTCTCCAGCGGGTTCTTCTGACTCCTACCGTCAGTTGACCCGTCGTTGACTCGTTAAAAAAAAGGGAAATTACTATGTTACCCCTGATTCCTTTTATAACAAACCATCTACCCTCTTTCCCTTTATGATTGCATCTCCGGTGATTCCCTCTACCCCGTAATTTTCCATTTTCCGGCGACCGATTGAAGGATGTCCCAATCCAAGTCAAGTCAAATCTCCTCGGGTTCACCTTCCAAGCCTTCCCGTGCATATGACCTTTGTGTGAGATGCTCATGTGATGCCGCGACATGCTACCGGATATCCAGGACCGATGCAAACCCGGGGCGTCGATTCTTGTGCTGTGTAAGTTTTAATTACTCACGAATTAGGGTTCTAGTCTGTTAATCGATGATGATTTGGTCTGTCGTGTGGCTTAGGTCAAATTTAGGGGTAATTGTTCTAATCTGTGAATCGAATTAGGGTTGTTTGTTTGTTGATATATTTAGTCCGTTACAAAAGGGGAGTTGTGGATGGCTAAAATGGGCTGATGATCCCACATGCCCAAGTTGTGAAAAGGTAATTCAAGCAATGGTGAAGATGATGAACAAGAAAGATGAGTTTGCAAGAATGAAAACCAAAGAAGTAACAAGCTTGAAGATGTTTCTAGGAATTAGTTGGTTTTTGTTCTTCCTCTTCTTGCTAGCTACCAATTTCTTCTTCTCACCTAGTGCCTACTTTCTGCACTTCTTTGGTCTGCCAATCTGAGTATGATGTTTAGGCGGAGTTATTATTGTTGGGCATTTTGAGGGTGCCCACATATCAGGGCCTGGTATGGGCCTGATTTGGTGATTATACACCTTCTTCCAAGTGTCTAACCAGTAAGCTTCATCAACCCACTTCTCCAATGGACCGACATGCATGTTGTTTTCTATCATGTTATATAGGGCTGCCACAGCATGTTTGCATGGCATACCTATCAAGTCCCATCTCCTGCATGTGCAAGTTCTATCCTCCACATTCACCACACATTGGCTTCTCAGACTTTTAACTTATGAACATATTTGCATATTAACAAAAGATTGATTATAATATCATAGTCAGGCAAATATTCATACCTGGTAAGTCACTTCATCAACCATCATAACCGTCAATTTGCTTGCTTATGTTTGGATTTCATCCCATGCTTTTGTTGCTTGCGGTGTTAATGGGCCCCTTGCAATGGCTTGCATCTTCTTCACAGTCCCAATCCTCATGGTCAAATACTCTCTAATATACTCCAAGCATGTAATGATCAGCTTGTCTATTGCTCCAACAAGTTGCTTGTTGAAAGATTCACAAAGGTTGTTCAGCAACATATCACTTTTTTCCCTTCCTGAAAAATGTGATCTTGACCATCTTGCTGCCGGGATCTCACTAAGCCAGAAAAACATATCAAGATTTGTTTTCTTAATCTCCTCCATTGCCATGTTGAAGTAGGGGACAGAAGTGGTCGATGCTGCCCTATAAAACAAGCCTTTATACAAATCTCCCCTCCATGTTTGCCTCAAGTTCTCATGGATGTGTCTACAACAAAACCGATGCTCTGCCCTACGGAAAACACTCTCAACTTCTTGAATAAGTCCCTATAATAGTCAAATCACCATAATTAGTGCACATGAGTTAGCCTATTACAAATATATTCTAAGTGTACATACCTTTTGTCGGTCACTTATGAAAGTAAAATTGGCATCATGAGGCAAGTCAAGATCATCTCCAAGGAGATCTAAGAACCATTTCCATGAGTCTGTGCATTCGGCTTCCACTATTGCAAAGGTAACAGGATACAAGCAATTGTTACCATCCGTCCCGACAACAGTCAAAATCTGTCCGGGGTATTTCCCTTTCATAAAACAACCATCCAACCCAAGAAGTTCTCTACCAAGCAATTTAAATCCTTTAACCAAAGCAGCATAACACACATATATCCTTCTAAATTGCCTTATTTTAAGGTTAGGGTTAGCACATGGTTCAACATCTAATTTAATGGTACTACTTGGGTTTGCTTTAAGAAGCTCATCAATAAAGGATCTGAGATGGGTGTATTGTTTGGTGTGATCACCATCCTTCCTTTGCAAGGCTATTGTCTTAGCTCTTCTCACCTTGTATTCAGAAAGTTGTACTTGATGCATCTGCTGGAATTTGGCCTTCAATTCCTTGGCAGATAAATTGGGGGTGGTTTGTAGCTCAACCTCAATCTCTTTGGCAATAGTAGACATTGTGTACAAACCAATTGTTCTACTTCTGAGACAGTAGTGTTTTTTAGGAATGGCCTTCACACACCAATTATCCTCAACAGATTGTCTTGAGATGCGCATCGTCCAAGGGCAAGTGGGTTTCATATCCCTTTTTCTTACCTTCAACTTTTCCTGACTTGACATATTTGACCCCTCACCAGCAACCAAATTAGGATTGATCCCCAAACAAATCACCCTAAACCTTAAAGGATCATTCTTCTTGATATACAAATCTCTTCTGGCATGAATAGCATAACTCTTAACCATCTCATTCAATGTTTCCTTTAATGGTATTAACTGACCAACAAAAAATGGACACTCATCATCATTATTCCTTTCCTTCCCCTTGAACTTTCTTAGCATACTATTCAAGACACTCAAGCGCTAATCATCAGAGCTCTCATAGGTATCCATGCAAGGATTTAAACCATCATCATCACTAATATGATCACCTACTGCTTCTACTACATCAAAATCTACAATATCTTTATACAACCTCATGTCAACTTCTACATCCTCCAAGGGTGTTTGAAAGGCAGCCGTATACTCAGGATCACTTTCATCTGATCGATCACTATCATAACTGTCATCATCTTCCTCACTAGAACTATTTTCAGCACTCTCTTCATGGACACTTTCACCACCCACTTCATGGACACTTTCACCACCCACTTAATGGACACTCTCAGCACACACTGCATGGACACTTTCAAAACCAGGTACAAATCCAGAATTATATACCACAGTTTCAGCACCACTAGTCCTGCCATGTTCTACAAAAATCTCAACAATGTGACTACCTATACCATCACTACCTCTAATCATATCACAAACATCTTGAAAATGATAATCTTCAATCAATGGCTTTAAACCCAAATGCAAACTGTCACGCGGATGTTTGTAATGAAAACAACAAGCTGTACCACAACCATATTGTAACTTACAGAGTATTCCAAGCAACAAACTTTTACAAAATTCAGAAACTTGAAATTCATCAACGTAAGTGATCTTCCCCCCTTCGTATCTTCGCTACCCCTCGGTAGCGAAATACCCTCCATGGAAAAGTTTTATGGTGAACGCATGTGGATAATTTTCACCTATAACAACTGTTCATTCAACCCGTTAACAACACACAAATAAATAAACAAAAAGTTTGAACACACAGTAACACCTTACCATATAGGTCGTACGGGTGACAATACTCACTATCCGGCCTAATAGAATACGAGGTCGACATTGCGATGTGTGCATGTGAAGTTCGATTTTAACGGTGATCGAAAAAATAGGGGTTCAATGTTCGAACGGTTGGCCGATATTTGGGTGTATAGGGAAAATAGCCCTAATTCGGGGGTTTTATTGAATCAGGGTGGATAAATAGTTAAAAGACGAAGTTACCCTTCTACATTAAGAGTCAACGACGGGTCAACTGACGGTAGGAGTCAGAAGAACCCGCCGGAGAAACATAGGGGCCCAAAGTTCGCAAAATCTTTTTCAGGGGTAAACCCATCGCGCGACGATATAAACCAGGGAGACAAAATGCAGTTTTCTCAAAACCAAATAAGAACAAAATATCATCTAAACTCAAAAGTTTAGTATTATATGCACCTTGATAGCATAATCATTTTTTGAAATGCAATGATTTCATTATGTTATATTAGAAATTTTTTGTTTATTTTTAATCTTACTTTGAAATTGATTTGAGACTCAAAATCTCACCAATAATTATAAATTTATATTTATAATCTATGAAGTCTTTTACCTCTTTGAAGCTCACAGCTTCAAATATGTGTCTTCTTTCTCTACAAAGATTGTATAATAAACCATACAAACCTCTTTGCAAACAATTGCCACGTCTGCCATTTGATTAAAAAAGCCAATTATGCATTCTTAGTAGGGAAAATCCCCAAAATTGCCAATTTCGACCCTTTTTTTTCCAATTCTAGTCGGAGACCAAAACAAATTTCCATACTAGCCATTTTTTCGGTCGGATCCGACCAAAGCACAAACTAATCCGGCGGAATTTTTAACCATTCACGACGCGTCATGTAGCCTCACGTTCGGCAGGATCTGACGCTTTAATCTCCCAGCCGTCCGTTTAGCCTGAAGAATCGTCGGGGGGAAAGACAGTCGGATCCGACGGTTCAGGTCATGCTTCCGTCGGATCCGACTGTTTAATTTTTCCGACGAACCCTAGATTTTTCAATTCAGGGGTTTTTGATTTTGAGTTCTATAGTGAAATTGAACACGATAGCTATGTTTTACTTGAAAAAATAAGCGATTTGGACTATTGATTTGTTTGATTTTGTGAAGAAATAAGAAAGATATAGATGAAGGTTCTTTTTGGAAGTTTAGTATATGAGAGGTTGAAGATGAAAATTCAGTCGGACCCACTAAAATTTAGTCGGATTCGACGAAATTTTAAGAAATTTGATCGGATCCATTATAAACGTTGACACGTGGCGCAATTTTAAAGGTCTAAAAATTCAGTCATATCAAAATGGTTTTAGTTGGATCCGACAGAATTTTTTTAGCTAGTTTGGGTATTTTATTTGGTCTTTGGCTAATTTTGGAAACTTTGGTAAAATGATTATTTTGGTATGTAGGGTGAAGTTATGCATCGTATGCTCCTTGCTATATATTGTAGTTCACTTTTTAAAATCAGATGATCCAATAGTGTTTTTTGTATTTTTAGGTGGGATAGGAAAACCATTTGTAATTGTAGCTTAGTTATTTGTAAAAGTAGGCAACTCGTTATGGAGGGGAGCGAGTTTTCAATAACATTATAAATCGCAGGGGAGGTTATAACAAATCTGACAAATTCTTAAAATCGCTTGAGGTGGCAACGATGTATTAACTAATCAAATCAAAATATCTCATGAAGAATTCCCTCGGACGGTGTAGTACCGTCAATCTTATATTGGCAACAAATACCGGTAACTCCATCGGAGAACGGAGGAGGCAGTGGATGAACGATGTGGTTACTGATCGGCAGTGAAGTAGTTGAGGAGGAGGAGGTGGTGGTGGTTGTTGTGCAACGTTGAGAATTTAAATCCATTGTCACTCGATGAGTTTCTGGAGGTCAAGTGGAGGTTTGGTAAATGAGGCGTTGATTGGTGGTGATGAATATGCAGGTGGATGATAATATCGTAGGAACGTTGTTTGTTGATGGTAGGGTTTAATGATACCGCAACTGCCAGCTTTGACGTATGTTGGCTCGTTATGTATTTTGGTTTCGTTGGTCGGAATCAACAGCATCAGTGCCGGACAACAGATACAGTATTTCATTGTGTATTTACGTAAATATATTTTATATAATTAGTTATTTTATTAATCTTGTTTGTTTTAAGGAGCTTGAAGTTTTTAGGTTAGGAGAAAAAGATTAAAGCTTAAAGCTTCTACTGGTAGCGTTTAGAAAGAGCTACAAGCTTTTAACATTTTAATTTACTTAAATAGCCTTCCAAAATAAGTGCATTTACTATTATTGTTTTTAGTTGTGCTTATTTTAGTAATTTTATACATTTTATTAAAAGCTGCAGCTACTTTGCCAAACATCTAAACATATCTAAAATGCTACAGCTACCAGCTTCAAGCCACCAGCTTCCAGCTACAGCTAGCAAATAGTTTTGCCAAGCATACCCTTAATATATTAAACTACAAGAAATATACCCGACCATCACATCCTAACTTCATTCATTTTCGATTTCATAAATAAATAATATGACAGCTATGATTACTAAAAAAATATTTTAAGTTTTGATAGAGTAGTTTGTTATATGAGTAATTTTGCTTATTATATCATGACATTAATATATGGTCAGGTTATTCTACAAAGGCTAACAAAAATAAAAAGTGTAAGAAACTATAAATAGTTGACATGTATCAAATGAGGATCAAAAGAAAAAGGATATAAAAGTAATAGTACATATTTTCTCTCTCCACATGCAATTCACATGTTAATACCCCCATCATTTTAGAACATCTATAACTTTTTCATATGATATTTTTTTTGAAAAAAAATCTTAATAACAATCGTTTTTATCTTTAATATGAGTATGATTTTATTATATAAAATTTAAAACAAAAATTACGTCATTGTGTCTTTTCGCTTATCATTGTGTCTTTTTTCGTCATTGTGTTTTTTCGTCATAGTGTCTTTCAACACCGTTGTGTAATAATAATATGTAAAAATAATGATAAAATAACAACAAATTATAAGACATAAAACACAATGATTAATCCATGTTATACAATAACTTGAAACCGTAAAACACAATGGTGAATATGTATAACACAATGACCTAAAACGTAAGACACAATGGTGAATACATATAACACAATGACTTGAAACGTAAAATACAATGGAAACAACATATTACACAATGACTTGAACATAATATACAATGAACGTAATACTATTTTTCTCAAGATAAGTGAATGTCATATGTCACTCCGAATAAAAGACAATGAACGAATTACACAATGTCTTAAAGATAATGACGAACAAAAAGACATAATGATGTAATCTTTGCTTTATTTTTTTGTCTTTAATATGAATATCAATTGAAAAACATAATGATCAAAATCTATAATACAATGCATATGTAAACTCAACAATGAACAATAAAAAAACATAATTAAAAAACGCATTAATTTTTTTTTATTTTTATATAACAATATGATACTCGTATTAAAGATAAAACACGCTTGTTATTATGGTGATTTTTTTTTAAATGTCGTATGAAAAAGTTATTGATGTTTTAAAATGATGGGGGGAATTGACATGTACATTGCACTTTGAGAGAAAAAGTCAACAAATGTAGGTTATTACCCCAATGTCTTTCCCATCAATTTTTATTTATTAAATTAATCTCAATCATTCAAATCTAAGATCAATGGATTAGATTTCTTCTCACCATTTTCATTTTTTTATCCTTTGTATTTTAACTTTACCCTTATGTTATGAAATTTTAGTTATTCTTATAATGTTATATTAACTTAAATATATAGTTAATAGTCTTATATAGACTCTCAAGCCAACAAATCAATCAACCGCGCATACACATTAATTTGGATCTCATTTTTAATGTTTATATGCATCTGTTGACTCGTTGATTTGAGTGGCGAATCCAAAAATTTTTTTTACAAAGGTTGAAATTTTTTTAGGTCTGTGATTAGTTGACTATCGCGGTATAACTTTTTTGGGTCTAGTTTGGGTCTAGTTCAGCCGTTCAAGGTGGCAATATGTATATAATATGTTTGGTCCGGTTAGCCCGTTCTAGTCGGGTCAGGTCATGTAGAAAAAAAGTAATCAAACAAAATATCATATAACCAAAAGACGTATGTGAAACTTCATTAGAAGCATAATTAAAATACAATATATATCTAAAGTTGTTATATAATAATTTTCATTTTTTAAAATCTAACCAAAAAATTGTTCTCCAAATCTTTAAGTCCAGGGTTGACCTCTTTGGCTTTTTCATCTTCAGTCTCCCTAAACACTTAATCTAGTTGGGTTTATACATGAACACAACTTAATTTATCAAAGTTTATTAAAAACTTACGCGGAATATTCATACAAACAATTTAGCCATTCAAAACATATATGTCTTGCAACGTTCTAAACATATTATATTACACATTTTCTTTTTCGAATGTCAGTCAGTCTTCTAATAACCTCGTGTGCACCTCAAGCTTGTCATCTGTATGTAACACATGCATGCACACTAAAAGTCAGCTACATGATGTGTGAGTTCTAGTTTACGTAATCACTAGGCTATTCATTCACATAAAATACAAGTCATAATTAATTACAACTTACAAAGATTCATGCATAGCCTAACATTACTCATTCATTCTTTACTTGATCTATGTTGGTCTATTACTCAATCCATAACTAGTTTCATACATACTTGCTCATAATCGAGCCATCTATGCTTACTCATAATCAGGCCTCCTATGCTTGTTCATAACCGAGCCTTCTTTGCTTGCTCATAACCGAGCTATCTATGCATGCTCATAACCAAACCATTTGAAGTTAGAGAGATTTGTCATCCTAACTTAATGTGCATGCATGAGGCTCTACACATGAACACTTTCTCATACTTCTATACATGATAATCATACACATATACATTCAATTATAACAACATTCTTTGCAAGTATTAGAAGAGCTTGCTCTGTAGTTCTTTTCTATTTAATCAACCATATGTACAATTATATATTAAATAATATATAAACACATTCTTACAAAATATACATTACAAGTTAAAGTCACGTATATCAATTCTTCACTTACGAGCATGCGTACAACCCTAAAAACGTTTGAAGGTAAAGGGGGGCTAGAAGTCACCTTGATCTTGTTGCATTCTGAATTGATTGTTATCACTTTCTTTAGTTGAGTCAGGCTATTTTAACTTACACATGTTAATTCACCACGCTAAACGAAACTGACTCAACTTATCGGGACTAACTAGGTTAATGGAACTAACGGGGTTAACTAAATTAACCTAGTTAAACTAGTTAACTAATTAGCGGGACTAACGAACTAACTATTGTTTTATATTATTTTTAATTTAATAGCTAACGGACCTTAGCATATTCGACCTCGTATTCACATGTGACTCGGATAATCACATTGAACCCTCACATCCATATGAGGTCCTTGCGAATGAACCTACTTGCGGAGTGGACCTTGTGGATGGTCTGCATTCGCAAGAACTGTCCATCCGCAAATCCGGAACCCTCATCCGCAAGGTGGTCTCACTCGCAAAAGGTCCACCCTGACTTCTTAATAAACCCAACTGACCCATACGCATGCTTCAACTTTGCGAGTGCCCATTCTCATCCGCATATTCTTTTCTTTCTTTTTCTATTTTAATATTACAGACTCGCTTGCGAATACCAACTACTTAGCTAAAAAGCTAATTAATTTCTTTAATCTAGCCCATTCCAACTCTTGTATTTTGAGGATGCATGTTTTTTGAGTTTTGTCTTTTGCGAATGTATCACACCAATCAATTCCATGTTGTCTTGCGAATGAAATGGCCATTTCTTCCAGTTTATATTATATTTTCTTTTGCATTACAAACATTTGAGTCTAGGACCGAGACACGTACAATCATGGAGGCATTTGTTATTCCTCCATGAAATGCCCTGGTGTGTGTGCGTTGGCATAGCCTACTATTTTGAAAAGGAGATCGAGCAAGCCTTGCAGCATATACGGTGATGAATGGAATGGCGGTAACCCTTCCCTCTGGTTTAGACTCCTCCGAGAAAAAGGCCTTTTTATGTTTCCTGCAGTAAGTGCATATAAAGTTAATTAGATTATAACTTATTACTAATCCCATTGGTTAACTTAGTTTACCATCTTCAAATGATGTGAACCAAACCAGATTCTTTCAGTTACTACAAGGATAATACAGGATCATTCAAGGACTCATTGACCGATGATGTGCAACGCTTGCTTGATCTCTATGAGGCCGCATATATGAGGGTGAAAGGTGAAGTTGTACTGGATGATGCTCTTTTTTTTACAAGAACTCATCTTGAAAACATTGCTAAGGATCCCCTTCGGTGTGACTCTACTACTTCTAGGCACATACGTGAAGCACTAGAGCGCCCTATACGTAAAAGGCTGCCAAGACTAGATGCACTGAGATACATACCTTTCTATGAGCAACAAGTTTCTCATAACAAGTCATTACTAAAACTTGCAAAGTTGGGGTTAAATCGACTACAGTCACTACACAAGAAGAAGCTTAGCCAACTTTCCAAGTATAAGTCTTTGTTCTTTCAATTTCTCTGGTTATATATTGTTAATGGTGCTCATCGTTATTGTTTTAATGTTTTAACTTATTGTAGATGGTGGAAAGGTTTTGATATCCCAAAGAATCTTATGAGGGATAGATTGGTTGAGATGTATTTTTGGACACTAGGTGTCTACTATGAGCCACAGTATTCACATTCTAGAATTTTCTTTGCGAAATGGCCGCGCTGGTAACCATAATAGATGACACTTATGATGCTTATGGTCTTTACAAAGAGCTTGAGATCTTCACCGAAGCAGTTTAAAGGTATGTACACACATGCCTACCACCAAGGTGCACCCAATCTTGCTCCAAAAATGACTTGTTCTTATGCATTGATTATAGATGGTCAATTACCAGCTTGGATTCACTTCCAGATTACATGAAACTGATATACAATTTTGGATGTTTATTACGAACTGGAGGAAATGAGGGCAAAGGAAGGACAAGCATATGAACCTAACTATTGCAAAGAGCGGTTAGTTCGAGTGCATTTATGTATTAATGCCCTTCTATACAAATAGTGACTAATATACCACACATACAGATGAAAGAGTCCATTACAAGTTACATAACTGAAGCAAAATGGAGAGAAGAAGGATATGTACCAACAGTGAAGGAGCTTAAATCAGTTAGGTTCATGACTGCTGGCTACAAGACGTTTACAACTTCAAGTTCTGTTGGCATGGGTGAGACTGTCACGGAAGAGGCATTTAAATGGATTGAGACCAATCCTCCACTTGTCAAAGCTGCTTCAGCAATTTGTAGGCTTATGGATGATATGGTTGGTTACAAGGTATACACAACTTTGGTTTATATAATTTCAAACGTAACAAACTAGTTTCTATAGCAGCATGGTGAATTTAATTACTAAATAAAAATGTAGGAAGAGCAACAAAGAGCGCAAGTTGCGTCGGCTATTGAATCTTACATGAAGCAATATGATGTTGAGGAGGAGAAAGTCCATGACTTGTTAAAACAAGAAGTAGAAGATGCATGAAAAGATTTGAACCGAGAATCACTTGTATGCAAAGAGGTTCCTCTGAAACTTATGACGAATGTGATTAACTTGGCTCGCGTGATAGATACGCTATATAAATATGAAGATACTTTTACGAATGTTGGCGAAGAATTCATAGAAAATATCAAGGCTGGCTTTGTTCATGCTATGAGTGTTTGAGTTCCAGCTATTCATGGTTGACGATTATGGCATTGTTATCACTGAGTATGGCATCATATCTACAATAATCAAGTGTGTGTAATATTATTTATGTGCCAATGGCTTTTAGTTTATGGTTTCTATTTTCATGGTTTTTTTTTTCTTTTTTTTTTGAACGACCAACTAAGTAACGCCGGTATCTATTTTCATGGTTTCTTAACAAAATCTATATTAAGGTATTTATTATTTCCTTTTCGTTATCAAAACAAACATTATAGTTGAATTCATAGTCTAGCTATTATATAAAGGCTGAGTTATTTTACAAATAAACAAAAAATGAGAAGGATGAGAAGAATTTATTGTCTAAAAATAGTCTAAAAAATAATTCAAAACAAAAAAAAGTAAAAATCATAAATCAAAAAACGAAATAAGTAAAGAAACTAAAATGTTTCCCTATCATCCTCATTAAAAAAATTAAAAACAAATATTGTGTCTTTTTTTATTTATTATTGTGGTGTTTGTTTATTTTCTTCATTATGTCATTTTTCCTTGACATTGTGTTTTTTTGCTCAATATTGTCTTATATTATTCAACATAATATTGTCTTCTATTTTGCTAAGCATTGTGTTATATTAGCTATCTATTGTGTCTCTTTTATTTATTATTATGTTTCTTATTTTTGTTTTTTTCATCATTGTGTATTTCTTCCTTGACTTTTTTTTTTGAACGAGGACAATGGGGGTAATATTTTAGTTTTTTTTGTTTTTGATTTATATTTTGCGTTATTATTTTTCTTGATTTTTCTTTTTTTAGGGGATGGGGGAGGTGTTAGGCCACAAATCCCTCTCACTTTTCTCATTTGTGTTACCTTTGTATTTTAACTTAACTCTATCTAATATTCAAGGGCGGATTTAGGAGGCTTGAGGGGGAGCCTGAGTTACCCCTCAACTTCGTCGGTGAATCGTAGACATTTACACTGCATTTTCGAGTTTTTTATTTAAGGGATTAGAAAATAAAAGATAAATAAAAATTTTCCTTTTTTCATTCTTGAGTTTTTTCATTAAAAGAAAAGAAAGAGAATGGAAAGAAAAGTTAAGCATTTTTTCCTTTAAAACTTTCCTGCCAAATATGGCCGGATTGTGAATGAAAGTTTATATCACATTACCATATTACCAATTTACCATATTTTAATTCTTTTTCTCATGTTGCTATGAGGACATAATTGTAAAGTTACAAATATTTTTTCTATCTTTTTCTTCTAATGTAACTCAAGAATGTAATAAACACTTTCTTTTCTTTTCTTTTATTTTAACTCGAGAATGTCTTTTAAATATATAATTTCTTTTCCTTTCTTCCTCTATCCAATCTCATCATTTCTTTTTCTTGTATTTTAAACCCGAGAATGTATTTTAAGGTTTTTTCCATTCTTAGAAAACCAATATAAATATTATATTTAGTAGTTTAATAATATCATCTAGAAGTGTCATAATGTCTATCAAACATCACTATAAATCCATTGGACTTTATTTGCGCTTCGAAAGTTTTTGTCCACAAGCCATAGTGGCTATTGAAATTCTATTTATTTCCGTAGTGACACTTCTAACATTTGAACCCTTATTATTTTATTATTTTGATGAAAGTTATTCTATACTACTACTTTACAACCATTGGAGGCCATTGAAATTCGCCGTTTTTCACTTCTATATAATGCTCTTAAAGTTTGAGCATTCAAATATATTTATTCGGTTTTCAGACTTCTTTTTTTAAATTCGATTTAACCGAACTAATTGATTCAATGTGGGGTGTCATTAAATTGTTGTTTGGTTGCCAATCCAATATTCACAATTTTGTATGTTTTTATTAGGGTCCTAAACTTTTGGTTTTCGGATACGTTATATCAGTTTAAGTATTTTGTTGTTATACAAAACTCAAAACGACTATTAGAAACACAAGCATGAAGTAATTCTAAGCATCATTGTTGTCAATTTGAATTCGATTGAATTCAGTATAATTCAATTTCTTCAGTTTTTAAAATAACTAAATTCGAATCGCTAGCCACTGTGAAATTCAAATCGAATCGAATATCAATCAGCTACTAAAAAAGAATTTAAATCCAAACAAATTAAATAGATCGTTAATCGAAGCACCAAACACCCCTAAACACGATTAATATCATGTCTAAATAAGTTCAACCGACTAATCGTTTATAACACGATAAAACCCATTTATATTTTCTTTTAAAAGTCATATAAATTATAAAATACTCGCTCTTTATTTCAAGTTAAACCCTAGCTCTTCTTCTTTTCTTCTTCTTGGACTGAACCTCCCTGTCGGCCGTTGTTTCTTCGTGAAAGCTTAAACACTAGTGAATTGATAATAATAATAATAATAATAATAATAATAATAATAATAATATGGCGAAAGGATCAAAGGGTGGTCGCAAAACCCCTCAAAAACCCATTCATGTTTTATCTGATTCCGATATGGACGACGAAATTGACGTTTGTAAGTCTCTAAATTATTTATTAATTAATTTTACCCAATTCACTTTCTTTCAATTTGAATTCAAAATTAATTTATTTTTCTATCTTTGTTTCAGTTCATAAGCAGAGAGATGTTGTTCCACTTGACTTAGACAACGATGTCGGAGACTCCGATGAAGATAACGTCCAACATGTCTTTGAAATCCAGGTTTTAATTGAAAATAATTACCCCCTTCTTTTTAATAGTGTCAAGTTGTTGATTGAATTTTATATAATTTGATTTGTAGGATGAGAGTGATGAAGATGACTCTGAGGAAGACACAGGCTTTGCTGCAAAAAGTATGATTTTTTTTTTCAATCAAATGGTTTTTACTCGTGATTTTAATACTATTTAAAAAGTAGGCTTTGCTGAATTAAGTTTATAAGTTTTCTAGATTTATATAGTTTATAGTTTTTACTTTCGGTCGGATTTTGGGTTAAAATGAACCGTAGGTTTTTGATTTTGTTGGAAATCGTTTGGGGTCGGTTTTGGTAATGCCATTTGAGCTTAAACTTTTGGGCTGGAGAACGGTTTTTGGTTTAAAACTTGGGCCTTAATCATTGGGTAAATTAATAACCGGCTGATTGTTATGCATTTGTGTTACATATTTATTAAATTTTTTTGAATGGGGTTAGGTTCGGTTTTCTTTGTTTATGTTACATGAAAATCCAAAACTGAAACGTAAGTTCGGCATTTACAACAACTGTACAGTCCCACAAATACAAAGCTATTGTTAGGGTTTGGGGAGCGTGGGCCGTTGTCAAACTTTACCTCTATTTCTAGGGATAGAGAGCCAACACTAATATCAAACAGTAGAGTAAGTTCGGCTTTTACAAAAACTTAAAACCAAACAACTAGTTTTTGTTTTGGTTTGGTTTTTTGAGTTTTATGCTCACTTCTAGTTTTTACATTAGCTTATGATTTACATAATATAATGTATAAGATCATATTTAATTTTCTTTTATCATTTTCACTTTCTTAGTTGCAAAACAACACAAAAGTTTGAGAGCGAAACTCGGTGGTGCTGCGGATGAAACGCAAGATGATGTCGAAGATGAAGAGAAGAAAGAAGTTGTATGGGGAAGGAGTAAGAAGTTGTACTATGAACAAGATAAGGTAACTTGTTATATTTAATTTGAAGTTTTTTAACTTATTAATCACATATTTATTATATTGTGAAAAGGGAGATTTGAGCGAGGAAGACGAAGAGGAAGAAGAAAAGGAAGTCGTGAGGCTTCTAAAAGAGAGAGCGAAGACATATTCAAATGCAGATCACGGTATTGAAGATGAACCTACATTTGAGGTATGTATTTATAATATGTTATAATATCAGTTTTTGAGAAGTTATTGCTTATAGTAGATAAAAAAAACTTTTTATTTCATTAGAATTTGAGTAAAGGAAAAGGTCGATCAAAAGCTATTGTGGACGATGATGCTCAAGAGGAAACCGACATCCAGGTAGTTACAAAAGATATAAACGCTTTGTCGAAAGAAGAACAAATGGAACTTGTAAACAGGTGACTTTTTTTAATTCATTATAATATGTTAATGTTTTTTTTCAACTATAATAATTCAATTTAAACATTTTTTGCTTCACAGTATAGCGCCAGAATTGGCCGGTTTGTTGTCGGAGTTAAATGAAGCTGTTGACCAGCTCGAGTCCAAAGTTGACCCAGTTTTAAGCAAGGTATGTTTATTTATCTTTATATGATCATCTTTTTTTAAATAAACTAAAACCTAAATTTTTATCCAGCTTAAAGAAGAAAAGAATGTCAATAAAAGCGCTGCACAATATATGGAACTAAAGAAACAACTTCTACTGTCGTATTGTCAAGCAATCAGCTTTCATCTTCTTCTCAAATCAGAAGGTCATCCCGTTCATGATCACCCAGTTCTTGCACGCATTGTGGAGGTTAAAAACTTATTAAATAAGGTTAGTTTAGTAAGTTTACTCTTTTTCTATTTACTTTTATTTTTATCATCTGCTAATTGTGGGAATTGTTATAACAGATGGAATCACTTGATGAAAATGTATCAACTGACATTGAAGATTTTCTCAAAAACCATGCCACTACTAAACCCGAGGATTCCCATATGGAGATTGAAACAGTTGACCCTATTGCTTTGGTCAACAATTCAAATGTCACTGAAACGCAAAAAGATGTCAGTATATTCAAACATTCTGTTAAGATTTTATGATTTATTTCATATATACCCTTACAAATTTGAAAGAAATCATATATGCACAGCCAAAACTGAAGATATCATTATTACCCAACCTTAATGAATTTTTACTTGATGACAATTCTACCATTTTCATCATATTTGTTTAAATCCTGTTTCTTACTTAGATTTTGATCAACATCGACGATAAGCAAGATTGGGTACATGAAATTTTAAGGTTTTAGAAAAAAATTTGGTGAAAGATAATTATAAGCTAAAAATAGGTAAATACAAAAATTGAAGTTAAAGGTGGTCATATATGACATTTTGAAGTTTTAAAAATTAAGGGCAAAATGGTCATTTATTAGATTTGATATTTAAGTTACTTGTTAAGGGCATATATGATATTTTAAGTTTGCATGGGTATGTTAATATATGATATTTTCTATTTCTAAGTTTACAGGTGTATATATGAAATTGCCATAATCTTTTCTTAGACATCATGTTAACTTTTTGTTTACCTTTTTTAGTCTCGTGTGGGACCCATGGCTGATTCTACTTTGGCTTTTGAAAATGGCGGGAAACGTAAGCGTGAGAGTGAGAAGATTGGGTTGCAGAGTGCGGAAATGTTGAAAGTTAGAGCTGCACTTGAGGATAAATTGAAGCAGAAAGGTGTATTTAATGTAAAATCATCAAAAACCGATGGGGTTAAGAAGAATTCAAAACTGTTAAACGGGTATTTTTTTGATCTTTTAAATCATTTGGTTTTGCTTCAAAATGTGTCTTTAGTTGGTGTTTCCTTTAAATTAACAGAAAGCTAGAGGCGCGTGATGATTTTGATGACGACGTGTTTGATATTGAAGGAAACCAAACTAAATCTTTAAATAAGTTGTCTCAGTTTGTAACCCAGACGAAAAAACCAAGGGTATTTATAAAATTTATATAACATATCTTTTATTTATTTTAATCTTAATTTTAAAGTTCCGTGCGATAATGTGTTAGAAGTTAAAACAATTATTAATGTCTGAAGGTTGTATCTGGAGACGATGATTTACCGAAACGAGATGATATTGGAGAAAGGCGAAGAAAATACGAGATGCGAGTTTTGACAAACGCGGGAATTCATTCAGATGATGATCTTCAAGAAAATGACCGTAGTACCCCTGAAGATGATGATGATGAAGAAGACGGTGAGACCGGAGATAGTGATAGTGATTCAGAATCCGATCTTTATAAACAAACCAAACTAAAACATGATGCCAAATTAGCGGCCAAATCACAGAAATATTCAAGGTATTTTTATATTGTTTTCCATGATTTATAACGTCAAATATAATGAAATTTTCACATGTCAACATAATGGAAATATTCAATTTTGGTTTTGTAGAAACCGGATTTCAGTTCCTGCAGCATCTGAAACTCTAGTAGACGGAAAACGTCACATCAATTATGAGGTAACTATCTTCATTATTATTAACGTTTTGTTAGTGCGTATTTATGGTGTTTTTGTTAAAACTTAACTCATGGCTTTGGGTTGGTTCTAGATGGAGAAGAATAGAGGGTTGACTCGTAAGCGCAACAAGGATCTTAAAAACCCGAGAAAGAAATACAAGGTATGTTACATTGAAAATGAGTTTTATGTAAGTTTTTGTGATATGTATACACTCGGTGGCTGTAACGTCTTTTTGTCGTGTGCAGATACAACACAAGAAGAAACAAGTTGCAAGGAAAGGACAGGTACGGGATGTTAAAAAGCCCGCTGGTCCGTACGGTGGAGAAGTTTCTGGAATCAATACTATTAGCAGAAGCATCAGGTTCAAATGAAAAATCTATATAATTGTTGAGGATTTTTTGTTCTTTGTGTTGAAGGATAATATGATGAGATTAACACAAATTTTGTTAGATGGTGATATGGAATATTTATATAGTTGTTGATTTCTAGTTATTTGTTTTTTCATTATAAAATTCCAACTTCTGTGGAGACTTGGTATACACCAAGTTCATATGATTTCACTTTAGATCTCTTTTTTGGTTTTTTGTGGTAATATCTTGATTGATAATCATAGAGAATATATAAACCTTGAACTAATCTTGAACTAGAGAGAAGTTCTTGATTGTAGCTGCATAAATATCTAAAGATAGTTGGCTAGTCATTGACCATTACTAAAATACTCATTTAACCGTGTACTAATGTTTAAAGCACACTAAACACATCTATTAATCTATTTATACATGTTTCAATAGAGTTCTCAAGTATGGTTATGGTTCCTGTGATATCAGATGTAGTTTTGAGTACTTTGATATGCTCATCTCTCAAAATATTTCTCGAAGCAGATTTCTGGTTATTGTTTGCATGTGTATAAGTCTTATAATAACATTTTGATTATGTTAATCTGGCTTGCATATTCAATGTTTATTTGATGACTGGCTTGCATACAGACAACACTAACATGTCACACAAGTCGTATAACCGAGAAAATGATCCGTAGGGTCGTATATCGTGTTAATTGGTGTTACATGCCATAATGTTGTTTGCGGGGTCATATGAATTGGTGTCGTCAAAATATACATGTAACGTGGTACGCTAAAAAAAGGTGGTATATGATCACTAATAAAATCATACACCCCATATGCTTAGATCACATCGTGTTTGTATAGCATTAGTGGTGTATCTATAGCAGTTTCATATATGTATATCACAATGGAGTTGATTGTTTGACGGGTGATAATTAATTAAATTAATTGAAAAAACAATTTTAAGGCTTAGTTATAATTTATATATCGACTACGATGTGATTTATGTAGAGCTTAAACTTCTTGAACATTATGATTAGTTGCATGACAAAGATTATTTGTACCAAGATTTTAACTATAAATTAAATTATAAATAAAGTGGTGTCTGGTTACAATAAATAATGACAAAAATTAAGTTTTATTACCTAAAGGTAATGATTTATATGGAAAAAAAAACACAACAAAAATTTAAGATTTGAAATCAACTGGTATTTACTTAATATTTTGATTGTTTCCACATTCCTCTATTACCCTTTTAAGATCCAAGAAACACAGAAGCAACAGCAAAGTAAACTTAAAAACAACAATTTTCATAACGAAAACATCCAAAACCGTCTCGGTTCTTAGCAACAAACCAGTAACTAAGAAGACTCTGAGTTCAGCCTCAAACTTCCATCCTAAATCTACATTTCAAACAGATACTTGGACCCGAATGAATTCAACAAAACACCAAAAGAAACATAACAGTCATTTGTATAATCAGATATTCATATCAACAGCTTCAGTGCATGTTAGGACGAGGTGCACGAGGACGAACCGGGGTCTTTGAAGGACTCACTCTGCATCATCATAACAATAATTATTAACCATATCAACAAAACAAGCTTCAAATTATTCGATTAATATTATATAAAAAATCTGTTAAAACAATCACCTTATGGGCAATGTTCCCAATACTGCACCACTACAGTTCAGTGCTGCAATTGCACTCTCAGCCTGCAAAATCCAAAACACATCAAAATTAGTTCATTGTAATTATTTTATATTAAAATCACATGTACAAAAGGTAAAATTAGCAATGTTAAAAATCTCAAAAAGGCAACATATTAACAAAATATTTTAACTCTTTTCATGGCAAATTGATCATAACAAAAGAGTTAACTACATAGATGGTCCCTGTGGTTTGGTCGAAGGAACAAGTTTGCGTACTAACTTTGAAAAGTTGCACGCCTAGGGTTCATGACTAACTTCTGCATTCAAGGGTACTTTGGTGAATTTTCTACACTTGAGAGAAAAGTCAATAGAAGGTAGTTTTAATACCCAAATTTGTTAAAAAACTAAAACCACGAACCCCAAACATGCGACTTTTCGAAGTTAGGACCCAAACCTGTTACTTTGCCCAAACCACAGAAACTATAGTATAAATCTATGCAACCTTTTCTTATATAACTACAAACCTATAGATAAAAATAATTCTTTCTGCTAATTTATAGGCTATAGCAAAAAAAAATCCCTTTTCATTTTGTAACGTTATTTGGTTACACAAATACAAAGAATATATCAAAAGAAAACAGCTAAAAAATTTAGAAGTAATTAATTACCATCACAAACTCAACAAATGCAATACGAGTCGAATGATGATAGTCTCCTAGCAACCTCAAACGATAAACCTATGAAATAATAATTTCAATAAAATATAATCAACAATTAAAGAAGCAATAACCATTTTAAGCATCATATATTAGATAACCGACAAACCTCTCCACAAAACGATTCAAAAAAGAGCTTAACATCCGCTTGAGTAACCTACTTCATACAAAATAAAGATCACGTATGTGCAAACAAAGTAAAACCCTAAATAATAATCATAAAAAAATGGAAAATCATTTAACTCACCTTCTTATCAATGTTAGTACAATAGATAGTTCGTGCACACATCTCCCTTTCATCTTCAGACTAAACACAAACATACATTTGTAAAGGTTCCCATTATTTAAAAATTAAAACATAAAAAGTAAAGATTCTCACCCTCGGTAAAAAGGTTGGATTTACAGGTGCAATAGCGGTTTTTGAAGGAAGTACCCTGACCGGGTAGTAACCGAGCATAGTTCCAGCAAGACTCAGCGCATTCTTTGCACCCTCTGCAAACACATTACAAACATATAAGATAACAGAAAACATAAATTATATATATATATATTCAAATATTCAATTGCGTATAAACGGTAAAGTTTACAACTTCGCATACCCTCATCAGTAAACTCAATAAATGCAAACCGAAGAACCGAATTCGGGTCACCACATATACGACAATCCACAACCTAAACATATCAATCAAACTTCAAACAATCCATTAACAAAAACTCACATCATCATCACTATTCGGTTAACCGATTTACCTGTCCACAAGTGATAAAGAGAGCTGCAAGCTGTTCTTCAGTAACCTAGTACCATGCATACATCAAATAAGCAAACAATAACCAAAGCCTTAAACTTAATACACAATAATACAAGACTATTCACCTGTTGATCAATATCAGACACATGAACAGTTCTCCTAATCACATCTTCTCGTTGCGCCATATTCGTTCGGTTATTCATTCTTCGTTTTCCATGATTAAAGTTACCCTTCTTCTAACCATCAAAACATCACAAACTCAACACCATCACCACCAAAAACACAAAATTCTAAATTTTTATAAAAATAATAATAATAACAAAACAATTAGGGTTAAATATTAAAATTACCCTTCTAGCATTAAGACCATTAACATTAGGAAAAGGCGTCTGATTACTCTGCAGCATAAAATCAGCAACGGCGGAGTAGCCAAACGGAGGTCCGGCGGGCGGCGGCGGCAGAAGCAACGGCGGCGCGTGAAAATGAGTCTTGACAAGAGACGGTGGGACAAATTCTTCAGCCATGGGATTCAATTTGGACAGAATTTCAGCCAAATCTCTCATCTCTTTCTTTAAACCCTCGTCCTCATGATGATCCACACCGTTGTTCATCTTCGGCTGATGATGGTGATGATGGTGGTGATCGTTTGATTCGACAAGAGTCATGGTTGATTATATATATATATATATATTATCACACAGTAGCGTCAAAAGGGTGTGTTTATTTCAGCTGATTTATAAATCAAGATTTGACCTTTGGTTAAAAATAATAAAGGGTCTGACAGACACAGGAGTAATCAGCAAGAAATTAAATATAAATAAAATTATTATTATTATTATTATTATTATTATTATTATTGTTATTACCTGTTGGAGGATGATGATCCTGAAATAGAGTGTATTTAGATCATCGATTGCAGCTTAAAGAACAAAATGAAATGAGAGAACATAAATTTATTTCTTTTTTTTATTTTTATTTTTAATTTTAATTTTAATTTACTTTCTTTTAATAATGAATCAAGATTCCCTAGTTTTTGTCTTCTTCGAATCGTCACTTTTGTGCACACTACTTTTGAGACATGCCATAAATAACTCATAAGTTTCACCAACAAAGGGATATGTCTATGCTTTTATGTTGGATTAATATGTTCCAAATTTGAAAACTATGTATCAATTTATGAAATTATTATTTAGTACGTAGTGATTAAGTTAACAAATAGGGATGTTGTCGAATGTTACTAGAATGTGGTTGGGTGACTGATTATGAAAACAGTAAATCACAACACTCTTTGATGAAGCATGGGCAAAGCAATAATTCACTGACGTTCTTCATTTCGACTTGCTAGAAGGGTGTAAAGGCGCTTCAATCATTTGATCATTTGGAATGGTTGTGGATGATACTTAGCGAAGGACAGTGTTGGAAACTACTTTACCTTAGTTAGATTCATAAAGACTAAAGATGTTAAAGCGTTGGATAACAACTTAAATATGATCATGATTAATGGGAAAAAAATGTGCGAAAAAATGTGGCTAAATATGACAGGAACAAACAAGCAGTTACCTAGATGAATTGGTATCAAATGTTAATCACTGAGGGGGTTCAGCTTCAGCCTAATGGTAATGTGCCGCATGTAAATAAAAAGGGGGAGTCTTTCAAATAAGCATTAGTTGGTAAAAAACAATGTGTGTGCATCGTTGAATACCGTTCACCTGCACTAAATGTGCATATCTTCAAGTGTGATATGGAGGAATACCTTTATAGCATATGGCATCATGTGCCATCAATTTTGTCTTATTTGCCTACAAAGAGCCCACTCCTAATAATTTAGGTACTCTCACCTAAGTGCGCTTAATTATGGAGTTCTCATCATTTACTACAAAGAAGCCCAAAATGCATTGGTAAATTGAGGAAAGACATTCCTTATGAACGAGAATGTCCCATGTCTATGGTCGATGTAGGATTTTTCAAGGGTGTTACAACCACACTTGTCGAAGATGCAATTAATCAACATGCACTTGTGAACATGAACACTTTTCAAACCATATGGATTGGAGAATGCGAAATCAGGTATTTAGGTGGGCTAAAACTATTATTTTTGATTTTTTTTAATCTTCAGTTGTTTCCATTTGTAAAGAATTTTATTCATGGATACAGATTCGTGGAGGTGTTGGTTCAATAAGCTTGATCTATGGTATAACCAAACACTGCGGTATGAACGTATTTATTACCACAATATTTTGGGACTTTAACAAGGTACGTTATGTTACCATAAGGTTTAGATCTAGTTTATGTTGTTGAAAGATGGATTCAATTTAATGGTTTATGATGCGTTCAACCAAGCTAAGACACATGGTCCCCTAAGTCAGATCTTATTATCTCGTCTCAAGACCATTAAATTGGCTATTAAAGATTTGTATTCAAACGTGACTGAAAAGTGCAAGGAATTTCCCTCGAGTTATATGAGAATCTTCAATAGTTATAGGTTGAATCAAGGTGATTCTTTGCCAATGAGCTAAGAGATAGAATAAAGTGAAATAAAACGTTCCTTAGGTTTCTCATTTGTGATTTGCGTCGCATTGATGAGGTTGTTGTTAAAACCCAATTTGATCATCTTAGGGACTAACATATTGTAATCCAGGTTATCAACGTACATGTGCCATCTGGGTTATCAACGTACATATTGCCATCCAGGTTATCAGTGACTTCAGTTTGGAAAGGAAATTGATGATACGATGCATCTTGGTGAACTTCTAGGCATCAATGTTGTTGGATGTGGAGACCGAATGGCAAATTGGTTGTTGTTGTTGATGGTGCAATGATAAGGAAACAATGATTTCTTTGACGCTAAATATAAGTCATGTTGGTAGTGACGTGTTATTGGAATGGGTTAGACATCACAAAATAGATCATAATCTCAAAATTTTGGTCCTTTAGAAGACTCAATCTGCTGAAGAAGCAAAGATGCAAAATGAAAAAGTTATGGGACAGGTCGCTCATGGATTTTGATAGCGTGCACATGAACGGATTATATGTTTTTTCATCACTCGTCATGGATTTTCACCACTCATATGTTATTAATAACCTATTGATAACATATGTTTAGTACTTTCCGTTTTCCGTTATCCTTATTATACGAGAAACACTTTATGTTTATGTTTTACATTTTCAGGTCCATTAGATGGTTATTGGAGCCAATAGTCTCTTTGGAATCTCACATTCCCAAGCCCTGTCAATAGTTATACCATAGGTGAAATTCTAGTAGGTATGGTTGGTTGGTTTAGTCCAAATAGATGTTAAACAAGAATTAAATTGATATGAGAGTGATGTGTAATGTTTATTTACTAGGGTATAGCCCGTGTTACACACGGGTGGAAAAATATGTTAAAAAATATAATAAATTTAAACAACTAATTCAAGCAACACAAAACTTCTTCAAACTTTCGGACCAAAACGTTAACCATTTACATTGTCTAGATATTAAAAGTTAAAAGTTAAAATAAGTTAATGTACATCGAACAACCAAAAAACATCAACAAAAGACATAAACATGTTCTTTCATATAAACCACCATCAACTTTTCAAACATTTTATCAAAAAAACTCATTTTGCTTCACCACCTGAAAATATAATAAAATGATAGCATTCAAATTAAATATATCATAATAACATATTTAATAATGAGTAACATTTGAACATTAATAAAGTTGTTTTTATTAAATTGTTGTTTTTATTAAAACAAAATAACATATAACAAAAAACAAAAAAAATGACAACATAAAACATGTTTCTAACTTAAACCATTAAACCAAAAAGATATATCAATAAAAACATTTTTTTTGCTGTCATTTTTAACTAACAAATTTGATACTATGTCAAAACAACCCGTTTTGAAATATTTTCATTATAGTTACAAAATATAAAAAAATTAGAATTAGTCAACTTCAAAAAATTATGAAATTGTTTTTGATTTTTAACCAATCTTGCAACAAACTTTTAAATCACTGACATTAATATTTTGTTAAATTTGCAAAACTTAAAAACGTTTTACACTAAATGAATTCTCAAATAACTTTGGAAAGATTAAAAAATTTTATGTTGATTTTGAAAATAATTAAAGCTGAAAAAATATAACTAATTAATTTAGAAATATTACAAAAATGAAAATCAAATCGGTTAATTTGAAAACTTCAAAAAATTATGAAAATATTTTGAAATGAGTTTAAAATTATGGAGATTATTAAAACTTTTAAAACTTTGTTGAAAGATTGGTCAAATTCCGAATTTAAAAGGAGTTTAAATATGTTAATTAAATTGTATTAAAACCATTAATACAATTTATTGAGTTTAACTATCATTATTAGTTATTTAAACAAATAAGGATAGTCAAACTCAATAAATTGTATTAGTGGGATATACTTAAATTGTAACTTATTAATTCGGTTTTTTTAACAAATAAGGAAAGTCAAATTAATTCGGTTAATTTGAAAACCTCAAAAAATTATGAAAAGATTTTGAAATGAGTTTAAAATTATGAAGAGTATTAAAACATTTAAAAATTTGTTGAAATGTTGGTCAATTTCCGAATTTAAAAGAAGTTTAAATATCTTGTAATTAAAATCATAAAAACTTTATAACTTATTTATTGAGTTTTTCATATATAATGTAATTGTTATATATTAAAAATATAATAATGTATCTTACAATATAATAAAATAATAATGTTTAAGTCAAATATATTGAAATATAAAAATGGTAAGGAGTAAATGTTATTATTTCTGTCAAAATAAGATGTAACAACTAATTAGAAAATGTAATAAATTAATAATAACAAAATTACTAAAATTATAATAATTATATAAATTATAGAGATTATCATTAATAAATAGATAAATATAAGATACATAAATAAAAAAATTAATACATCGGTTCTGACTAAAATATATTAAATAGACAAAACCAACAACTATATATGATTGATTATATACAAATCAAATAAATTACATGAATTGTGAAAAATACATAAATACATGAATAATAACAAAAATATACATTAATATTAAACAAAAAATAAGATATCTTATCAACAAATCTTCAACCCATGAAATTAGCTATATCAAGTTGGGAACATAACCTGAAATGAGAAAATTAAATATTAATATTCGTTTTACAAATAATAAATTTTAATCGTGGTAATGTTACATGCTATGAAATATTTACCCAGTAATTCATAAAATTCAACGTTAATTTGAAAATTTATAAATTTTAAATTACATCGTTTTAGAAATAATAAATTTTAGTGATGGTAATTTAGACATTATGAATGTTTGTTTAATCAGCCATTTAAAAAGTTCAACTAAAAATTAAATTCAACTTTAATGTTTGACCATACAATTTAAAAATGTTTGACCAACTTAAACGTTTAACCAGCAATTAAATAAAAAAATCAACTTTAATTTAAATTTGGAAATTTAAACTTTTAAAATTAAATCGTTTAACTTACCAACTTAAACGTTTGACCAGAAATTAAATAAAAAAAATCAACTTTAATTTAAATTTGGAAATTTAATCTTTTTAAATCAAATCGTTTGGAAATTTAAACTTTTTAAATCAAATCGTTTAACTTACCAACTTAAACGTTGACCAGCAATTAAATAAAAAAATCAACTTTAATTTAAATTTGGAAATTTAAACTTTTTAAATCAAATCGTTTAACTTACCAACTTAAACATTTGACCAGCAATTAAATAAAAAAATGAACTTTAATTTAAATTTAGAAATTTAAACTTTTTAAATTAAATCGTTTGGAAATTTAAACTTTTTAAATCAAATCGTTTAACTTACCAACTTAAACGTTTGACCAACAATTAAATAAAAAAAATCAACTTTAATTAAAATTTGGAAATTTAAACTTTTTAAATCAAATCGTTTGGAAATTTAAACTTTTTAAATCAAATCGTTTAACTTACCAACTTAAACGTTTGACCAACAATTAAATAAAAAAATCAGCTTTAATTTAAATTTGGAAATTTAATATTTTTAAGTCAAATCGTTTAACTTATCAACTTAAACGTCTGACCAACAATTAAATAAAAAAATCAACTTTAATTTAAATTTGAAAATTTAAACTTTTTAAATCAAATCGTTTGGAAATTTAAACTTATTAAATCAAATCGTTTAACTTACCAACTTAAACTTTTGACCAGCAATTAAATAAAAAAATCAACTTTAATTTAAATTTGGAAATTTAAACTTTTTAAATCAAATCTTTTTAGAAAATATAAATTGTAATGATGGTAAGTTTAAACGTTATGGAATATTGACTTACCATTTACAGATTCAAATTTAACTTAAATTTGGAATTTTAAGTTCGAAATTGTAATCGTTTTTAGAAATAAAAAAATTAATCACGGTAATGCTACATGTTATGGAATGTTAAACCACTGATTTACAATTTATTATTGGCCTTACCGGAAAAAGACTAATGATAATGTCCATGGATGAAACTTTTTATGTAGAACCTAGAAGAACAACATGTAAAAAAAAATACAGGAAAAATATAAAACTTCAAATAAATATAAAACAACCATTGTTATAGGTATAACACATGAACCGAAAAATTTACCGGAAAAACGTAAAAACGTAGAAATATTAGCTTAATCGCCGTTTTTTATTTAGAACCTAAACTGATTTTAAAAAATTCAGTTAACAATGAAAATAAAGATAAAAAGGTTAGATCTACAATATATGATGTTGCAGAAAAAAGATATAACCTTGCCGAAAAATCATATAACATTGTTGGCCATTAAAGTATAATATATGATGTTGCAAAAAAAAAGATATAACCATTCCGGAAAACCTTACCGGAAAACCGTAATAACTTCAAAATATCAATTTAATCTTGAATTTTGATATACAGCCTAAGGAGATTATTACAAAATCATATAACAACTAAAATAAATATAAAACCATATCGGAAAACCTTACCGGAAACTCAAATAACATTGTTGGCCATTAGAGTATGATATATAACCTTACCGGAAAACGATTAATCCCGATCTACATTACCGGAATATAGAAGATGGTGGATAGTGGAGTTAGTAAGTCGAAAGAGAGAGATTAAAATGATTTTTATGGAAAATATTAAGGTTTAAATAAGTTTTTTGGTGTTTAGTCAACATGACACATGACAAAATATTAGAGCATATGAGAATGGAAATATGGTGACTGGATTGCACATGTGGACAACCTAGAAGAAGGCCATTTGTCCACATTGTATTGCTTTAATAGTATTTAAAAATTTTAAAGATTTTAATGTAACTTTTTATGCAGGATGCTATTTCAACTGTTTTTTTCTTCATACTATTTCATTCAATCAAATCAAATTTTATTTTGTTACCTCTTTTACGTCATTTCTATTCTTATTTTAACAAGTTACATCAATTACATCACTATTTTTGTTTATTTTATTATCATCTCATCTCATGTAAATTAAACTTTTTTGTCTTAATTGAATAGTGGCTATTTGTATCTTTTTAAGTTAATAAATAGATAACCAAGATATTAAAAATCATGCATTAATTTTGAGAGTAGCATGTCAAATCTATTATTTTTGTCAGGATATCCCATGTATTAAAATATGAAAATGATAGCATATATTTAACTTGCTATAGTTGTTATAATCGTCGCTTGTTGTCATGATATATTCTAGAAACCATATCTAACAACAAAATAGTTTGTAAGCCAGTAATATATTATCATCTCAAAAAGTTTTCTTTGGCTACTTTAAGTTGGGATAGACATATAATAACAGAACTAAATTGATATTTGAATAACCTGTTGAGGAAAACGAGTTCAATCAAGGCTGAACGGGTATTTCCCGAGGTGAGGTTAACTGGGAATCATGAATCCAAAAAAAGGGTGGTATGTCGAGATCTACAAATACAAAGATGTGAAGAGAGCGGTGATAATTAGAAGGGAGAGACGAAAAGTGTCATCATAGCCTTCATGACGGTCTCTCTGTGCATATAAGTTTATAAGGCATGAAGAGATAATGTATGACTAGAGAGAGTGAAGTTCAAATCCTTTTACCGTTTGGAGAAGCCATCTATTTATAGCCGGAGGTGTGAGGGAGTATCCGGTCTGTCCTTCTACAGTCGTCATAGTAGAGATCATGGATGTGTTTTTGGGACATGGCCCACTTTTTAGTACTATTGTCTCCTTCGCATGTCTATTGTGGTGGTCTCGCGTGTACCTACTATTAGACATGCAAAAAAATCGGTCTGAAACCTGTTAATCGGAAACCGAACCGGTTCATATCTAAAACCAGTTTCAGCCGAACTGGACTGTCGGTTCATATATCAATTCACTCGTTTCACTATCAAACCGGTTTTAAACCGCTTAAAACCGGTTTAAACCTAATCTATCCATGGGTACTTTTGCCTGCACAATTCTAGTGCTGGCAGTGATCTTGTTGTACGTTATCTTGCGTAACAATTTGGACCTATTCGCCCAGGTGTGAGCTTGCAGGTTTTTTTTTTCTTGGTATTTTCCCTTCATGGTATTTGATTGTCCTTCAGTTTAGATCCGGATCCAACCCGGATCTAGGACCATATCTCTTCAATCAACCAAGGTTTAGCAAAAAGTTGGATAAAGAAAAATACTACTCCAAACTCTAAAAACAAAACAATGTTACATTAGAAGGTTACGTAAAACCTCCTGATCTATAGTATAGTATATTTGTCACAATTGATGATACAACGATAACCTAATCTATCCATGGTGTTATTTAACTTTTCTCCACATCAATCAAATCAAAACTTATTTTATTACCTCGTTTAAGGTAATCATATTCTTTGTTACATCGGTTAAATCAACTTTTTTTTTATCATCATCAAACGTTAAATCAACTTTGATTTTTTTAATAATAATATACAGGGCACCTTACCTTTAATGTTAAACTGATAATTAGTATTTACCTTATCTTTTCTTGAGAAAAAAATCTAGTAATAAATAAGAAATAAATATATAAATTTTTTTATATATGAAAAATGGATTCATAAAAACCAATCATGTGGTCGTAATAATCTAAAAGTCTAAATGACAATAGTACTTTTGTTTATAGTGACAATTTTATTTAACGGAGAGCTAGAAAAGGACGAGATTACTTTTATGTTAAACCGTACGTTGTGAGCATTAAAGAAAGGATGTCAAACCCATATAAGGCTGCGGGGTGTGGGGTCTTTAATGGAGGCTTTAATGGGGGCTCCAACCAATAATATTATGACGTGTGGTAGAGAGAGAAACTGGATAAGGGGGGTGTTGGAGCCCCCGTTGGGGTCTCTGGCCCTGGTGTGGAGGGGCTCCAGCAGGGGCTCCAGCGAATTTTTTTTTATTTTTTTATAAATATATTCAAACTACGTATTATTAAAAAAACTCATAAATTATTAAAAAAACACACATTAATAAAAAAACATATTAATATCTAAAAATAAAATAAAAATTAAAGTACTAAAAAAAACATTCTTCTTATTCTTCGGCTTGGTCTTCTTCGATCAACCTCTTTCGGATACGTTCCTTTTGCTTTTCCATTAGCATTTGATCGACCGGATTTAGGTTACTGAAGTCTCTAGTAAGAAAGTCCAAATCTCTCATTCGACTTTTTTCCTTTTTGTCATAAGAGACCACCTCCATGGTTTTGTTGAATTTATTGAGGGATTCAACAAGATTGGCGATGTTTACGGCTTCCCCCTCAGCCGGTTTTTTCCCCTTGGCGTCCCTTCCCAATGGCCACCTCCTCGGCGGTGAAGACGTTTCCTCCTCACCAATGTTTAGGTCGAATCCAACGCGGCAATCCGACCCGGTTGAAGTGCTATACGCTCCAGACGAACTAGTTTTAGTCCGTTTCGGCCTTACTTCCGCATCAAAGTCCGGCGCCACCAGCTCAACCCACCTGGAACACCTTTTCAACCTCTCCCACAACTTTAAATCGTCCCACGTCTTCACCATCCCATACCTCCGCAAACACTCCTGCTTCCACTCTTCGACCGTGAAATTGTAAACCGCCAAATCATCACTGCCACTTGGTCTCATACGACCGCTGTTCCTGTTGAAAAGATTAGTAAACAAGCCGACAAATTTTCTGATTTCGGACCACCGACCCGAAATCATATCGGCGTTCCGCTCTGTACTCCCAACGAGCATGTAGAACGTCTCCCTAACCTTTGTCCAAAAAATCTTGCTCTTTTGGTAGTCGGCTGCAAAATGACTAAATAAATTAGATTTCCATTTAACTTTTTTATTTAACTTTTTTATTAAAAATCATTTTTAAAAACGTTAAAACAATTACTGCAACGCCGATCCTCAGAAATGACTATCCAAGCCCGACACAAGGCTTCCTTCTCATCCGATGACCACGGAGTGGCTTTCCGTTTCGTCCTCGGAGTCGAAGCCGGTCCCGACCGGTCCGTTGCAACTTGTTTTTTCCGGTGGACGCGTCTTTTTGGTCCCGTAGCTTCACCGTGTGATTCTTGTGTCTCCAGAACAACAAAGTTAGGAGACGGTTGTGTGTTGGATGGTTGAAAACCGGATGATTCTTGCGGCTCCGAATAAAACATCGGTTGGTGCGGTGACGACCATAAATCATCGTCAAGATAATCGAATCAAGGTTTGGGAACCAATTTCCAGCCATTTTTTTTAAAAAAAAGTTGAGAAGATGAATTGATTTTGGGTGAAGGTTTGAAGTTTTGGTATAAAAATGGGTGAAATGGGGTATAATTATATAGGAAAAATATATTTTTTTTTGGTTTGTTCGGCTCCCAACGGTCAAAAAACCATCAAAAGTTGTGCAGCCCTCTCTCTCCTCCCGCTAACCGGCTCACGCCTGCATTGTTTTTCGCGTTAGCGCCCCGTTAGCACCCCTGCTAGCGCCCTGGTGGTGTGGTGTTAGCGCCTGGGGGCGCGAGCGGAGGGGCTCTAGCGCCCCCGTTGAAGCCCCACACCCCTCAGCCTAAGCCTTTACGCCCTTGAACATCAAAATGTGCAGATTAATGAAAGGTGTTAGCCCCATTGACGTCATTCCTTTAATGCCCTCTCACATTTTGGGTGTGTGGGGCCAATTTCTCTCCACCAATCACATGCAAACACACACGCGCACACATTTATTTATTTTCTTTTTTTTTATTAAATATTAGCTAGCTACAATGTGATAGTTAAATGATGAATTAGTTAAAATTCATTTATCTACGTGTCAATGTCGTGGCGGAACGGGACGAGACATTATGGATTTTTTAGTTAAATCACAATGGATAGACTTAAGTGACATTGTTAATGGTAGGAAAAAGTAAAAATTAGAAATGCCATTTATCACATTGCTAATATATATCAATTTGGCCAACGAGTTATAGATTGGTCTATTAAAATCCAATTTGTTTTAAATTAGATTTTTAGTTATCGATTGTTTGGGAAATTTTAACATGCTTTAGTTATGTGTGTGTTTTTTTTTTACTTATTACGTTTTATTATGATTCACTAAATTCAAATCTAAAAAGTGAACATACATAAAAAACACTCTAAATGAATTTACAGTAAAGATATTAATTAATCTATTAACCTATAAACGTCATGAATATGTTTTTTCCTTTTAGTTTTATAGGTGAAAGTGAAAGTGAAACAACACTTCAGGTTCTCTGATTCCTTGATGTTATTTTATTTTAGACAATGAATGTAATCTTTGTTTTAATTTTTTGTTTTAAACAGATTTTGACAAATTAATCGTTTACATCACCACACATCAGTCTTAATATGAGAATGGGTAATGGGTCATGATGACGTAGATACTTGAATCCAACCAATTTCACTTGGTAAATATTTATCCACTCTTCCTTACTCCCTCTCTCTACCAATAATCTTTTTTGCTTATCACATCTATATGCCACAATTTTATTCTAACACCAGAGACTTTTCGTATATTACCATCTTCTGTTATGAGGCTAACGGCGTAGTCTGCTCTTAGTAGATACCTGAAAGCTCTGAGCCGGAGGAGTCCTCTAAACCCAAACCGGTAATTTTTTTTGTAATAACATGCCAAGATCAAATAGAAAAATGACAAACTAAATTTATTAGAGATGTATATATCGATGGATTTTCTAATAGAAAAGTCCATATTAATTTAGGGAGTAATTTTGTAATGGTATAGTTTTAAAGGGTTTTACAAATAGAAAAATCAATAGTTTATTATACGGGTAAGGCTAAAATACAAAATACAACAAAAATAAGAAAAATGAGAAAAAATCTAATTTATTGATCTTAAATTTGGATTGTGCAGATTAATTTAAAAAATCAAAATTGACGAGAAGGGTACGAAGATAATAACTCTCTTATAATTACTCTCTATCCACATGCAAGACACATGTCAATTTCTCAATCATTTTAAAACGTCTATAACTTTTTCGTACGACATTTTTTTAGATTTTTTTTACCGTAATAACAAGTGTTTTTTTTATCTTTAACATGAATATCATATTGTTATATATAAAAAATAGTGAGTTTTTTATATTGTGTTATTTGGTTGTTCATTGTGTTTTTTAATTGGGTTTTTCTATAAGTTGTGTTATAAATTTTGGTATTGTGTTTTGCAATCGATACTTATATTAAAGATAAAAATTAAAACAAAGATTACATAATTGTGTCTTTTTGTTCGTTATTGTGTCTTTGTGCTAAAAATTTGTCTTTCTACTTATCATTTTGTTTTAGTCATTTTATAATACATTCATTGTCTTTTATTCTGAATTGACATGTGACATTCACTTAATTTGAGAAACATTGTATTATGTTCATTGTGTATTACGTTCAAGTCATTGTGTAATGTATAGTTTTCATTGTGTTTTACGTTTCAGGTCATTGTGTTATATGTATTCGCCATTGTGTTATATGTATTCATCATTGTGTTTTACGTTTCAGGGTATTGTGTAATATGTATTCATCATTGTGATTTATGTATTAGATAATTTGTTGATATTTTTCATTAGATTTAGATATTTTTATTACACAACGGTGTTATTAGTATTTAAAAATAATGATGAGTTGCAAGGCACAATGACGAAAAAAACAATGACAAACAGAAGACACAATGACGAAAAAATACACAATGGAAAGCAAAAAGACACATTGACGTGATTTTTGCTTTAATTTTTATAAAAAAATAAAAATAATACTCATATTAAGATAAAAAAATAATTGTTATTATGGTGATTTTTTTATTTTTTTTAAATATCATATGAAAAGGTTATCGACTTTTTAAAATAATGGAGGAATTAACATGTGACTTGTATGCGAAGAGAGAAAATATGTACTATTACTTATATGCCCTTTTCTTTTGGTCGCCCACTTGACACATGTCAATTGCTTATGGCTTCTCAAAATTCACATTTTTGTTAACTTTTGTAGAATAACCCAACCCTCCATTATAAATGAATTAATTTCTTAAAACAATACTTAATTCGGTTTTAAATGGTTTTGTATTATTTGGTTTTTGTTTTAATTGGCTTTTAATTAAATATTAAACTAATTATACAAATATAAACAAGGTCAAGGAGAAGAAACATCAAATCCTAAATCATCAAATCCCAAGCTCGGTTCAAATTTAGGGGAGCCATTTGCTGATCCCACTTTGTACAAAAGTCTTACCGGTGTATTACAATATTTGACTTTTACTTGACCCGATATTACGTATGCGGTGCAACAAATATGCATGCATATGCACCCACCTCGAACCGATCACTAGGATGTTTTTAAGAGGATTGCTCGTTAAGTTAAAGGTACAACTGATTATAGCATCACATTGAGGAAACACACTTCACTTTCTTTGCTGGCCTATACAGATGCCGATTGGGCCACGTGTCCGAACTCCCGTCGCTCCACTTCTGGTTATTGTGTATACGTTGGCAACAACCTCATCTCACGGTCATAAAAAAGACAACCAACTATTTATCGTTCCAGTGCCGAAGCATAATACACAGAGTTGCTAATGTCGTTGCAAAAATATGTTGGTTACGTAATCTTCTCGTGGAACTCTGGCGCCCACTATCACGTGCTCCTCTCGTTTACTATGACAATGTCAATGCTATTTACATGTCTGGGTACCAGTTCAACATCAAAGAACAAAACATATTGAGCTAGATATCCATTTCGTTCGCGAACAGTTTCACTGCGTTGCGTTCGCATTTTACACATGCCCACACGATACCAAGTCAACGACTTCCGGTTCAGTCTTAGCATACGATCACATCCTGCTTCAACTGCCGGGGGGGGGGGGGGTAATAGCAATAAGATAACTATATTGTATAGAATGATTTGCCAAAATATTATATAGGTTGTTGAGATACTATTTCAATAGTTATCTATTATCTTTGTAATTATATATAGGGAATGGAACGAGGAGGACAATGACTCACAGTTACAATTGCTTACATTAATTGCTTACAATTGACTCACAGTTTCTTGAAATTAGAGAAAAGAGATTAGAGGGGGAGGAGAACGTGAACAATTTGATAATTTGATGGTTGAGTTAGGACATGTAAGTTTAACGGATTCTCAAGATAGATGGGTTTGGAATTTTGGGGATATGATAGACCTCACGGTTAAAGGTGTTAGGAAGGTTATTGATGACTTTTTTCTTCCATCGTGGGCTCGAAAGACAATATGGTTCAAATTTCTTCCTAGAAAAGCTAATATTTGTGCTTGGAGGGTGTTGTTTAAGAGACTTCATACGAGAGTCAATTTGGTGAGTAAGGGTATAGACATTCCGAGTTGTTTATGTCCTGTCTGTAATGATCGTGAGGAGTCTATCGACCATGTTTTCGGTATGTGCTCGGTGACTAATCAGATTTGGGGTTTTATTGCTTCTTAGCTTGGCCTTCCGTTGTCTTCCTCTTTGGTTTCGATTGTGCTGATGTCTTGGTGGGACACGTTAAGAGTTCAAACTCATAAGAAAGATTTGATCGGAATGATTATTTTTGTCACTTGGTGGATTATTTGGAGATTCAGAAATGACTTGGTATTTGAGAAGACTCGACATAACAAAGAAACGATATTTGATGAAATTTTACATTTCTCATTCTTATGGTATAGTAGCAGAAATCGTAAATGTAATATTTCTCGGATCGAGTGGATTAAGAACCCTCTATTGTACTTGTAATGTTTTGTTTTTTTGTTCTAGCTACTTGCTAGGACTGTTTTCTTTATTTATATAATATACCGCCTTTCAAAAAAAAAAATATGCAAGTATACAACTATCTATCAAATATGAGATGGCGGTGTGGTCTTATGCATAAACCGACCACCACACGACATAAACATATATCATTTAAACTGATTCATACGTCTCAAATAAATAAATTTGATATAACCACCATACTACTACTCAACTACTAAACAAATATACCGTGATCTCAAAATCACCAAATCAAAAACTGATTCGTAAAATATATTTTGACGTCATGCATCTCTCACAGACACGAGTATTATTTTATTTAATATCTTTTATAGTTATTAACTTGGGCACTTGGTCATGACTCATGAGTGTAATGTTCTAAAATCATTTAAGACCTTACCAACTCTAATATTTCTAAGTACATAATAGGAACCATAAAAGATTTCTAGTCACTTTTTAATACTTTAGTTTTTTATAATCAAAATTTTGGTATCTAGAGGTGGGTAAAAAACCCTGTATCTGACCTGACCTGGTATACTTGATCCGGAACCAGTTCCTACCCAACCTGACCCACGTGTGCGAATCAAGTTTCGGTTCCTAAGAAAAGCGGACCTGCCAAAATCGGTTCCACCTCTATCTGGTCAAAATTTGGACCTGATCTGGCCAAAACCTGATAAAAAACCAACAAATACCCTACCATATCGAAACTGGTTCTTGACTTTTTGTTAACCACACCCGAAACTAGTTCTTACCCGGTTCCGGTTCCTAAAAGTACCATATTTTCACCTTAAATTACCGTAAAAGGATGTGATTCCAAAAGTGATTTGCTTGTCCGGTGGTACTTGTCTCTTTTCTCCAAAGACTGTTGAATTAGCTAAACCACGTGGGTGGCGGCTGTCCATGGATGTCTCTTAAGCCTATTTTTCATCGGATACGAGAGTAGGAAGAGCTTCTATTCTATCAACACAAACCGTCAACATAAAAGTAGTCCAACTGGGCTCAAGTCTGGCCCAATAGAACATAGCAACACCACCCTGGTAGAAAAGAAGAGGGTGCATTTGTGCACAAACCACAACTTAAAGGGATACAACCTGTAAACCAACCCAAAATGCCTTATCATCATCTTCATGGTATACTAGTGTATGGATAAAACACACAAATCATAAGCCAAAACCAGTAAAGTAAAATAAACAATGGCTTCCACTTCAGCTACTACACTCACTCTATCATCAATCCACCTTCCCCAAGAACCCAAATCATCTTTAATTTCATCTTTCTCTTTCAAACCCAACCCCAAAATCAAATTCTTGTTCTTGCAATCCCAGTTAGAATGCACCAGACCCACCACTTTCAAATCAGGAGTTTTCAATTACAATAACAATAAAGATTCAAGCTTTTTGGTGTCTGCGGTGGCGGCGGAAGCTGAATTGGATGAAGAAGATGTTGAAGAGGATGTTGGTGGCGGCGCTGTTGCTACGGCGGCGCCTCCGGTAGTGACTAAACCGAAGAAAGGGAAAGCTGCGTTGCCGCTTAAGAGAGACAGGGTATGTATGTTTATTGTCTTAATTGTTGTTAATGTTATTTGGTTTTAATTGTTTTTTTTATTTATTGTGGAATTTGTTAGTGATTTTAGTATGTGAGTGGGACTGTAAACGAATGGAAATGAACCGCTCGAATTGAACTTGTTCGTGAACGGTTCACGAACGCAAACAAACATGTACTGTTTAAGAAAAAAAAAGCAACATTTTTAATCCAAAACATAAGATATAATCACCTTAATTAAATATAAAGTTAAGCACTTGAGATAATAATAATCATAGACATAATCATCCCCCAATCAGCGGCTTTATTTTGATGATGTCGACAAGGCAAGCATGTTAGGTTGGTTATTACAAATAAGCTGTTATAAAAATATAAAACCTTTAACTAATGAACATAATCAAACGAACATAAATGAACACATTATCAACCATTCACGAACACAAGTGAACGAACACAACCTATGTTCATGCTAGTTCATTTATTAAAAGAACAAACGTAAACGAACTTCCTGCCGAATGGTTCATGAACTGTTCCCTAAACGTTCGGTTCATTTTCAGCCCTAGTTTCAGTTTTTTTTGTTTGGGTTCAGTTTAGTTTAGGTGTTTTCGGTTTTGCTATTTGGGCTTGAAAATTTTGGGGAAAAAATGGTTGGCTGATAATAATGAATTATGGTCTAAATTATTTTGTTAGTTAATGATTAATTGATTATTATACGTTTGGGCTAAAATTTTTGGGTTAAAGTTGTTAAACTGGGAGCACACAAAAACCACGAACATGTTCGAGTTTGATCAAAAACTTGATCGACTCTTTTCGTTTGTTATCGACTTAATTAAGAACATAAAACATAAAAGGGTTTATATAGACACCCCAAAACTAGGACTAAATGGAAACAAAATCAAATACTAAAAATAAAAATAACTTAGCCTCCGAGCTATTGATTTTCTCTTTAGCCATTCTTCTTGTGATTTCATCCAAACCCGCCCATTCGAGATCAAACCGTACCACCCTTTTTGCCCGACTATTAACTGGTTTGCTAATTTCACAAAAATATTATAAATTACTTACAAATTTTAATAAAAAACAAAGTCTATGAGTTCAGTTTGGTTTTCGTTACACACAAAACCGATACCGAACCAGAAGTTTGGTTTTTATGAAAGCATAAAACCGAACCATCGGTTTTTGTTTCGCTATGGTTTTTTGGGTTTCATGCACACCCCTAAAATAGTATAATGTAGTTTAAAAATGGACTCTCAGTTAGTCAATTGAGGGTGAGGTATATGGGGCTTAATTGGGCCCAATCCGACTGCTGTTATCAGTTGGCATGGGGAAGTTCTTGATGATGGAAATATATCTGGCTTCTGGTTAGTTGCGTATTTATGTTTTTGTTGTGCAATTTGGGTTTATCAGACTAGGTCAAAGAGGTTTTTGGAGGTTCAGAAGCTGAGGGAGAATAAGAAAGAATATGATGTGAAAACCGCGGTATCATTGCTGAAACAAATGTCGAGCACAAAGTTTAATGAGAGTGCAGAAGCACATTTTCGTCTTAATATCGACCCAAAATATAATGATCAGCAGTTGAGAGCAACAGTGAGTTACAAAATACTTTATTTGGAGTATGATATATTGATATATAACATGTTTGTAGCAATTTATGATTATTTGGATATTCTAATGTAGGTGAATTTGCCTAAAGGAACTGGGCAGGTTGTTAGGGTGGCTGTTTTGACTCAAGGTTTGTGATAATTTTTGGCATGACACGAAAATAATTATCTTTTGGCTTGTTATTTTAACTCGTTTAATTATGATATAATTTTGTCTTTATAGATAAGTTCTTTGTTAGCCACTAGTTAGGATCTTGTATTAATTTTTTGGATTATTAAAATCCACAGGTGAAAAGATCGATGAAGCAAAAAATGCAGGAGCAGATATTGTTGGCGGAGAGGACTTGATAGAGCAAATTAAAGGAGGGTTCATGGAATTTGACAAACTTGTTGCAACTCCTGATATGATGCCTAAGGTTTTACTTTACTTTAGATCATATCATATAGTGTTTGGATCAGATACGAATAAAACTTAACGTGCAAACTGGCGCGAAGTGAAGAGAAAAGTCCACGTGGTGGCAAAATTGTAATCACTTTGCACAATTCGCAGATTAAAACTCATTTGTACCTGATCCCGCCATTTTATATAAATTAATGCTGCCTAAAAATGTAACTAAATTCTGAACGATTATATGTCGACAGGTTGCCAGTTTGGGGAAAATCTTGGGACCCCGAGGACTTATGCCTAACCCAAAAGCCGGGACCGTGACAACTAATATTCCCCAGGTATACATATACACGTACATAGTTACATACATACATGTATACATACATTCATTGACCATTGACCATAATATATTCCTTGACAGACCATAGAGGAATTTAAGAAGGGAAAAGTGGAATTCCGAGCGGACAAAACAGGAATCGTTCACTTGCCATTCGGGAAGGCGAACTTCTCAGAAGAAGATCTACTAATAAACCTTCTCGCTACAGTGGTAAGCCTCGTGCTTGTTTCATTGTTTGTAATGCTTCTTTTCTGTGAACATAACTCGTTTTCTGATCGGTTTGTGAAACGGCAGAAATCTGTGGAAACAAACAAGCCGACAGGGGCGAAAGGAGTGTACTGGAAAAGTGCGCATATATGTTCATCAATGGGGCCGTCGATCCGGTTAGACATAAAGGACATGCTTGAGTTTAAGCTTCAGTAGAATGGTTGTTTAAGGATTGTAAACCATAGATGTAAATTAGCTTCTAAGGATGTGTTCTTGGAAGATGAGGTGGTGCAGTAAGTATATCATGGTTGGAACAAGGGAAGGTGTTTCTTGGATCAAGATTCTCATTAGTGTTTTTTATGTTGGTTCAAGGAAACATTTGTATGATGTTATTTTGGTTTAAAGATCTGAGTATTTGTATGATACGTTAATCTAAGTTAAATGATTACAATGGCTTCATTCAAGTGATGAATGAACATATTCTATAGTGAAGCATGACAACATACTCCACTAGATATAATAATAATAATAAGAAGAATATTTTGGATACTCTTTTCTCTCTTTGTATAGGACTATAGGTCCATGTGATGGAATTTTAGAATGCGTTATATATATATATATATATTTTGATTTATTAAATATTATTCAATAAGAATTTCGAATTATAAATTCTGTGTGCAAATCACTTTCCAGCTAATATTTTTAAATTCTGTCTTCTTAAAGTCAACTGAGGCATCTTGAATTAATGGCTGTAGTGAAGACAACTTTTATATCATGTACCTTGCTACGATATTAAATAGATTATGAGACGATTGTTGATAGTTTTTTAGCTTTTTAATCTAGTGGTATCAAGTGTTTCTTCTTGTCAAAGTTGAGTCACAAAAGTTGAATACTAGGTGAATTTTAGGACTAGTAATTGTCGTTTAAAAGAAAAGATTAATAGACGATTTTGTTTATACTATTTCTCTATACTCATTATAATTATAAACTATATAAGGCACCAAATTATAAAACATAACTATTTAAACTTTTCTGTATAAACCATAAAGGTGTTAAAAGGAGCAAGTATCAAGCAGGATGAGATGACTTTTGATGTGTTACCGATTATGGAACACCACCCGCTATGATACCGAGTGAAAATTGGGAGGGCTAGTGGAGTGATGCCGGTTATCCCGACATCAATTTAATATAAAAAGTAAAAATGAAAACAAATGTAACAATATTTAAATGATGAGAACTATTATTATTGTTATTATTTAATTTTAATAATTTTCATTTGAATTATATATTGAAAAGTTTGAGATGGGTGGAATGATTTGGTGAATGTATATCTATGGTTTTGGGATAAGATGAGAAAAAAATGTGATATGATGATGATGTGAAGGAGACAAAGTTACAAAATATACAAGATAGATGAGATATCAGATATACTCTCACCACCCTACGTGTGAAAGAAAATATATTTGTTACGGTAAATATGACTACTTACTAATATCTTTATATTTTAGTTGACATGTTTGAATCTTTTCAAGTTAGCTATTAACTTTGATTTTAGATAACCACCTTTGAAATTCTAGAAACCTATTGAGGTGGTTATAAAATTGCATAAATTTTATTTGGTATAAATTATCATTTTACTCATTCATCACCAAGTTTCAATGAGCTTTAGCTAATTTACACACACATATATATATAGGTTTTGAATCAAATACAAATAAAATTAACGTGCAAAACGTGAAAATCAAGTAGAGTAATTATCATAGAGTAATTATGTAATTACTCTACTTGTATATATAATTACTCTACTTGATTCTCATGTTTAGCACGAAAATTCAATTTTTACGTTAACAATCTCATATATATGTGTGTGTGTGTGTGTGTTTTTATCACTATATCTATTAAAACATACCAAACAAAAAACACACCACAACTGAAATAAAACACACTGAACAAAAAACACACTTTCCATATCCACCGTCAGATCAACATATCTAACGCGCCAGATTATTTCTTACACTTCTAAGACACACTGTAAGTCCCCCCGGGGCGTCGCTGATCGATACGAGATCCGCACGAGGTCTAGGAGTGCGGAATCCTCCTAGACTCGTTTATGGTGTAGAAGACGAAGAACACGATTACACACAAACAAACACACGAATGGGATAAACGAGTCTGCAGATCCTTTATATAATAACCAAACCACGTTACAAACCGAACAAAAACAAAGACATGGCCGACCCGAGGTGAGCTCTACCTCGGGCCGTCCCACACGAATCTACCTCTCTGTTTCTCTCTAGACAATTGAACTGAAACACAAAACACTCTAACTTTATGGATCCTAAACCCTAAACAAGACACACATATATATAGATAACCAACTTCGCGGGCTTGGGCTTGGGCCTGTAGGCGAAGTTATGAAGTTGTTCTAACTTCGCCTATGGCATCTCCGCTGGTCAGAATTGCATAGCGACGGTCACAAAATGCACCAACAGACTCCCCTTTGACCGTTGCTCTCAATTCTAACAAACACAAAAGATCATCTGTTACAAAACATGCACCAACAGACTCCCTCTTAACTGATGATCTTCTGTTTGCTTCTTCTTGTAGGACTCGATTGCACTATGATCTTCAAACTTGAACTTCACATATACATGCAACATCCATCCTGTCTTCAACCAGCCATGTCTGAAACTGTCTTGTAGCTCCACAAATCTATCAATCACCCGACGTCTTCCATATCAGATCTCCCCTTCAGTGTAAGCTCCTCCGACTATATCGATCGAGATCTTTGACATGAATCCCCGTGCCTAATTGATCATCTCAACCAATCACGTGAAGTTCTTCTAACTTCACCAACACGTGAAGTTCTTCTAACTTCACCAACACGTGAAGTTGTGCTCCCTCCACAACTTCACCAACACGTCGGAATTGTATAATAAGATACGGTTCAATCTTCAACTACTCAACATCAAGTGATCAATTTCATCACAAAACCACCTTGACAGAATCTAACACACATGACCATTAATTAATCCGAAGCATCTTCAATCACCAGGGATAACGATTAAGAACATAAACAAGTTAATTCCCGATTAAATCCAACTTGTTCCAAAATCGTAACAGGATCCAATTCTCGAACGCCTTGAAAATAACATAAATAATATGCTCTGACCGCAATCCAGTAATGACGAAAACCCGAACAAAATTTGACTTTCTTCAGTTGGTCAACCTCGAACAACAACAATTTCTTTGCCCAAAAACACCCAAATATGTGTCAATATTCAGTTTCAATCAATATCCCATTCACAACTTCAACTCCATATCCAGAGTTGACCCGTATTTGTTCACACGTAAGACCAAGAGATACCAAGTTTCACTCGTTGCCGGAACAACGTCTTCGGTCTCACAATAATCGTGTACACCTGGCCATTCGGACGAAAACTCCAAACAATTTTTTTTTAACTTCGCCAAAAGTCAACTTCGCCTGAAAGTCAACTTCGCCTGAAAGTCAACTTCGCCCAAAAGTCAACTTCGCCTATAATTTCGCCTGGCTACTAACTTCGCCAAAACCCTAAAATTTTAGCGACAACTTCGCCTGAACCCAATAACTTCGCCTACGGCGGCTGTTCGACCAAAAACACATCAGAAACATGCCAGAAACACCAAAACGCAGATCTCGAACCATAGCATAAGAGCCTAAGGCTCTGATACCACTTGTAAGTCCCCCCGGGGCGTCGCTGATCGATACGAGATCCGCACGAGGTCTAGGAGTGCGGAATCCTCCTAGACTCGTTTATGGTGTAGAAGACGAAGAACACGATTACACACAAACAAACACATGAACAAACACACGAATGGGATAAACGAGTATGCAGATCCTTTATATAATAATCGAACCACGTTACAAACCGAACAAAAACAAAGACACGGCCGACCCGAGGTGAGCTCTACCTCGGGCCGTCCCACACGAATCTACCTCTCTGTTTCTCTCTAGACAATTGAACTGAAACACAAAACACTCTAACTTTCTGGATCCTAAACCCTAAACAAGACACACATATATATAGATAACCAACTTGGCGGGCTTGGGCTTGGGCTTGGGCCTGGGCCTGTAGGCGAAGTTGTTCTAACTTCGCCTAAGGCGAAGTTGTTTTAACTTCGCCTATGGCATCTCCGCTGGTCAGAATTGCATAGCGACGGTCACAAAAGGCACCAACACACACTCCACTTCTTATTTTAACCACACCCTATATATATATATATACTATATATCTATACTATATATAATGTATGAAAGGATGGCAAATTAAGACACTTTGGTTTTATAGGATTTACAAATTAATTAACACATGATACAACCTTTAATGCATCTATGATAAGGGCAAACTTATCAACTAAAAGAGATTATTAAATAATAGTTACAACATTGACCCCTTCACTTTGCTTAACTTTTGTAAATTATAAATATATTTACAACTATGATTCTTAATCTTTCACTCTTATATGATTTTTATTATCATTTTTAACTCAACTCCCCTCATTACTTTTAGACAATATTTTTTTTTTCACGTGTTAATATTTTTTAAAGGTATTACACCATAAAAACGGGTATGTTTTATCTTTAATTTGAATATCATATTGTTATAGTTTTTTTCATTTAAAAAAAAATAAGATTTTACGTAAGGGCGTTTGCGGTTTGGTTTTGATGAATTTTAAATTAAACCGTGGGTCAAACCGTTAGTAACCGGTGTTTGTCGTCAAAAACCGAAACAAGCATTTGAAAATTGAAAACGACCGACCAAAAGCTAATGAAAAAAATCAATGGTGAAATCAAACCAATGACTGGTTTGAACGTTTTTCATCTTCAAATCGAACAACGAACACCCATAAACTTGCTACATGATTACAAATTTTTGTGTTTCCCGCTGCATCGTGCGGACACCCGTCTAGTGTATATATATATATATATTGAAAAGATCCAATACACTAATGCCTTAACATACATTACGTACGCGAATCCATTTTTTCACGAAACGATCCATGAAATCACATCCAAACATCTCGGAATCGTCAATTCATATCCAATCAATCATTTGTTCACCGAAAAAAAAACAGTTTTGGATGGTTAATCTTTCACTTTTTTCAAGAAGACCGTTTTTGAGCGTTTAAGTTTTGTGAGCGTTTTAGGTTTTTGTCTTTGAGCGTCTCGCGTACCTACCGTACGTTAATGCATTAGCATACAATAACTGCACCATATATATATATGAGGAGAAGTTATAGAATATAACGTTTTAAGTTTGAATTCGATTTCAACCGGATTTTGGCGTAGTTGGCCTTTAGCGACATATCTTCCTCAAAACAAGAGATGTTGGGATTGGGCTACGCAACGCTGTGTAGTCAGGGACTTTTGTAATCGTCTTTTACCATTTAATACCCGAGTAGTCAGACTTTATTCGTTAATTGTCGTAAAAAAAAGAGAGAAAAAAGAAAAAAAACCTATTCGGTCATACGGTGATAATGAAGTTTTAAGAATTAAGAATATAAACGAGTCCACCCACGGCCCGCGTTGTTTAAACGCAGCGTCCGGATTCACGAACCTCTTATAAACCCCCATATATACCCATCAAAATAATCAATCAATCAATCAATCCATTACCAGCAGCAAACAAACCACAAAGATGCAGATTTTCGTGAAAACCCTAACCGGAAAGACCATCACTCTCGAAGTCGAGAGCAGTGACACCATCGACAATGTCAAAGCCAAGATCCAGGTTACCCTTTTCATTCAATTATTATATTTTGCTAGTGGAACGTTTTTAACTAGATTTTGGTTCATATTTTACTTGATTTTCTGAAATTAAGTCAGATTTTGCATAAATTAGGTTACACCCAGATGAATATGATGTGGGTTTTGCTTAATTAGGTTAAATTTTGTATAAATTAGGTTGAATATTATCTGGGTTTTGCTAAATTAGATTAATTTTTGTATAATTTAGCTTGAATATGATGTGGGTTTTGCTAAATTAGGTTAAATTTTGTATAAATTAGGTTGAATACTATCTGGGTTTTGCTAACTTAGGTTAGACCCAGATGGATACTATGTGGGTTTTATTAAAATTTTGGGTTTTGGAATTTGTAGGGCAAAGAGGGTATTCCTCCGGATCAACAGAGGCTGATTTTTGCTGGAAAGCAATTAGAGGATGGAAGAACACTTGCTGATTACAACATCCAGAAAGAGTCAACACTTCATCTGGTGTTACGGTTGAGAGGTGGAACTATGATCAAGGTCAAGACTCTTACCGGGAAAGAAATTGAGATTGATATTGAGCCGACGGATACGATTGATCGGATCAAGGAAAGAGTTGAAGAGAAGGAAGGGATCCCGCCTGTGCAACAAAGGTTTGGCTTTCGTATATTTGCTCCTGTTCAAGCGAACGTTTCACCAACACCTAACCAAACGAAATTTTTTGTTTGTTAACAGTTCACGAACACAAACAGTGTTTTATAAGATTTGGCAAACTTATATGTTAATTTACATGTAAGTTAATCATATATTACTCGATAAATGTAATTTTGTTTTAATTTTAAATCTATATGGTAAGATTAGGAAAGCCATTTAAAAAAATCTAAAAAAACCTTTAATGAACAAACATGAACTATCATGAACGGACGTCAATGGACACCTCATATGTATTTTTGTTTAAAAGCTTAAATCTATCTGATAAGATTGGAAAGTCATTAAAAAAATCTAAATAAGTCTTTAATGAACAATCATAAACAACAAACATTAATCAGCATAAGCGGACGTAAACGAACACCTTATCAATAATGAACGAACATGGCCTCTGTTCGTGTTTGTTCATTTAGTTAATGGAAGAAAATTCCTTCTTCATGCTGATGAGTTTAATTAAATGAAAGAAAAGAAACGAACTCGAACAGTTTATGAACGGTTCGCCTAACGTGTAGTTCATTTACAGCTGTATTTATGATCTTGAATTGATTTTAAACAAGTATTGTCAATGGTGTTGCAGGTTGATATATGCTGGGAAACAGCTTGCAGATGACAAAACAGCAAAGGATTACAACATTGAAGGAGGATCTGTACTGCATCTGGTTCTTGCCTTAAGAGGTGGTGGTTGTTGGTAATCTTTGAATAAAAAAAGATGACATTGAAAGCTATCGCATATCAAACTATTACATAATTGAGCTCTCACACTCTATGATGATATTCCTTATGGTTTTATCTGATTCTCCTCTTTACAATCTTTGTACTTCGATTATGCTTTTTTAATCTTTTTTTTTTTTTGGATATTTGCATTGGAATAACTCCTGTACTCTTTTATAAATTCTGGTTTTTGCATAAAAAATTGGTTTTTGCTTTCAGTAGGAAAACAAGTGCAGGGTTGAGAATATAAAATGAATACATGTACTTTCCAATGTTTAATTAGTTTTCAATGTTACTGATATAACATTGTACAACTAATGTTAGTTTAACTGAAAGATTATGATTGAATAGCTTTAGGGACAAACCTGGATCAACAATTAACAAATTTGTAACACAAGTTTTATTCACTCTTTTTACGTTTACCCCGTGAATGCCACTATCTATTACCAAGAAAGTAGAGTGTATATAACGTTTTCTTAACTTTTAGGGAGTTCTGTTTCGTCTTTCAGAATTGATTTGAGGATAACTCTGAGTTCGTTAGTAGGTTTTGAACCATCGAGTTATATGTTGAATTTGATTTAACTACCACACACCTTAAAGTTATGCGGACTCAAATAAATTCTTTTCTTCAAGGTCCCACGTGAATCGTTTTTGTAGTAATTAGGGTGGTTAGTATTAATATGGATTGACCAAAACAAATATGAAGTTTCATCTGTACACCCGAACAAATATGTTGGAACGGTTAAAAAGTGACAGAATTTTGAGTATTACTGCGTCAATTTTTAAAAAAGTTTCTAACAATCTTCAATTAGAAGTGACAGAATTTTGAGCATTTTTGAATCAAATGTTTGTTTTGATTCATTACTTGACTAAACTCTAATTAGTTATGTAAATTTGATTATAATCAATATATAAGAGGAAAAGAAACTTGCTTTTCTAAAACTTTGAAGAAATTAAAAAGTAATAAAAATAACCTTTAGTCCGTGATGTTGAAACACAGCTTTGCTTTATCCCATGGACCATTGTTTTCAAACTGAATACTCTTGAATTCTGATAAACCAATATGGACACACCAAGTTAACAAAAACTAGCCACCTCACCAAGACCACAAATTGTAGTTTGTGCAATCTATAAACACAGGTCAATGTCATTGCCATACACATGAGAAAAAAGATGCAGCCAGAACAAGTACTTCTTAAGGATCTAAGTCACCACCGGTGAGAAAAGGAAAACTTGCGTTGAAGGCAGCATCATAACAATTCAATAAGTCTTGTTGCAAGGCAAGAAGTGATCAAAAGAGAAGGTACCAATTTGGAATCCAAGCTGATTGACCTGGTAAGCGTGTGGTATATTGGAGACAAGACTTATAAGTCCGTTGTGAAAGCGCATGCTCTAATGGTGTAAATGATCAACAGATTGAATGAGAGCATGTTGGCAGTTAAGATTAAGAGAAGAACAAAGAAGCTGGAGATTTAAGAAGGGTAATTTCAAGAATTAAGAGAAAGTTTATGGTTGTGGGGGGAACTAAAGAGTGTTTATCCAAATCAAAACAACTAGTACAATGCAAAGATATTGAGAAAAAGAAACCGAATCCAAGATTACTTTCAGCATGTCTTGTTTAACAATGTTTGAATTCGTTACCATTTCTTGAAGAAACTTGTTGTCGGTATGGTTATCATTAAACCCGGGCTGCATGCCACCGTAAGCAACCTTCTCCACCACAGTGTCCTTGACAAGAACAATGAAAATGCACTGATCGAGAATTTGGTCAGAACATATGATGAACATCTTCAGGACCACTTAAGAATATTTTTCAAAAGCATTACTTTTTTTAGGATACCTTGATTGTATTTTAAACACAAATTTTATCAACGAAATTAGAATGCTTAAACTAAATCATCAAAATGTTTATTAGAAAGCAAGCTTTTAAGCTCAAACAATGATTTTGATGAAAAATATATCTCTGATGAGTATTTTACTTTTACAAGACACTCTAATGTCGAGTCTTCATTAATTCTTTACGAATACCTCCAAATCTTTAAATGAGTGTTTGACATGTTCGATATTTGCCTTTAATGTAATTATTATTATTAGAGTTATATAATCCATGCTTTTGACAATTTCTCTAGCGGCTATGTTTTTATGCATTTTATTAAATTCAAACATCAAACCAAGTTCGAATGCCTTAGTCGTGAAAGCCTGACTGTTAATAAATTGACCGGATTAACAAGTATCCATATCCTCGTGAATAATACACGCCTACCGCATGTTCGCGTGTTCTCTTTAAAACATAAAGTTAATCCTTTATATATGAGAGCATTTAAGAATCAAATTAAATACCCTCTCAAAACGTAATTTGTTAATGTGTACTTAATCCTACTGAACTCAAGGGCTGACAATTTATGTGCACGTTTAAGACACGATAAAAGCTGTAAATCAAAAAAATACGGTATGTGATTTATTTAATTTTCTTAAATAATTGAAAAGAGTAATCTAGACTCCGTCATTTTCCCTTATTGATACATGAAAATTAAAACTGCTTATAGTCATGACATATAAAGTAGCTAAGCGAGTCGTATTTATATTTGATAATTGTGTTAAACGTGTCATTTATAACCTGTTAAGACATGAATTACGGGTAACTAACATTAATTCTGAAGGACCGGCGTTGGTAATCTATATATTATGTAAGGACGAAATCCGACAGGGACCAAAACAGCAACTAACCCTAAAAACAACGAATCAACATCGGTGTCAACATGTAACCGTCTTTCTTTCTTTCGCCGGAGCCAATTCCATCAATGGCTGAAGGCAATAATAATATTCAGCAGCAGCAGCAGCAGCTACAGTCAGGAAGAAGACCGGTAAGAAGAGCACCCGGAACAACACCCTCACGAACCACCCTTCTTCCTCTCCGTCGTACATCCCACCTCACTAACTCAGTTTCCTGCTGGTATGCATAGTTTTTTATTCATTTGTTTATATATTATTATTATAATTTTGCAATTGATTGGTGGTGTTAATTTCAGGTACTGTGACTTCAAAACGTCAGTCTTCAACGAACCCCTCTTCCACTTCGGACGCAAACATTACAGGTCTTTATTATATTATTTATTTATTTATTTGTTTATTTTGAATTTAGCTTCACTTAATTTTATTAACTTGTAGGTGGTTAAGAATATGGTTTGCTATTGGTATGGGTTTCAGCCTCACCACCTTGATCGGAGTTACACTGGTACAAAACCAAACTCACACATTTTCACTATATTTACTTTCATCTTCGTTCTTTAAGCTTTTATCGGACAAGACAACGGTTCACAAACACAAATGTAGCTAACCGAGAATGGTCAGTGCCAATGGCTACCAGTTTGATGTTTTTTATAACATTCATATTCATAATATTAATTTACATATAACTTAATCACATAATACTCATATATATTTGTTTTATAGTTAGTTAATCATTTTGCTTTAATCTATATGATAAGATTAGAAAAGGCATTAACAAATATAAAAAAAAATCTTTAATGAACAAATATATTAATATATTATCGAACGTTCATGAACAAAATTTAATGAGCATGGCCTCTGTTCATGTTCGTTCATTTAGTTAATCGAACAAAATTCCTTGTTCATATTTGCTCATTTATTAATTGAACCAACATAAACGAACTTCCTGCCGAACAGTTTGTTGAACGTTTGGTTCGTTTACATCCGTATAGAAAAATAATCTTTTTCTTTGATTTATTGCTCATCAGATTATGTTATTGGAAGCAGCTAAAGCTTTGAATCTATACAACGGTCTCCCATGGCTAAACAATATCTTAAACGGATCAATCTTCGGATTCTACTCTTCGGTATGCATCTAGCATAATGAAATAATAAAAACTGAAATAACATCTCTTTGTTATTCTTAAATCATATGATACAGGCTTACAAATATAGCGTATCAGTCGCTGATATTGGATACATGTGTATATCAACCATCATATCTGTATCTATACATGAACTTGGACACGCGCTTGCTGCTACAAGGTTATTACTGAACTATTTATATGTTATTAAATAATTTTATATATCATTTAGAAAATGGATCTTATACCTGATCCTGTATCAGTGAGGGCATACAAATTGAGTACACTGCCCTGTTTTTGGCAGTTCTATTTCCAGGTGCTTTGGTGGCTTTTAATTATGACTCGTTACAAATTATACCGCGTGCATCCACACTTAGAATATACTGTGCTGGAATTTGGCATAATGCAGCAGTGAGTTAACCACATACTGTATATTTTCATTTCTTTTCAGCTTACTAAGTGTTAACATTACATTCTCTTTTGCAGCTTTGTGTACTTTGTGCATTGGCTGTGTTCTTGCTACCATTCATCTTATATCCACTTTACTCGCACGGTGAAAGCCTCATGGTTTTGGGTGTTTCTGCTGACTCTGCATTGTATGGTTATTTATCTCCCGGTTACTTGATCACCAAGTTAGATGGTAACCATGTTCACACTAATAAAGAGTGGATGGAAATGGTTTACTTGTTAGACAGACAAATATATCATACTACAAATCTTAAGGGTTATTGTGTCCCGAATCTAGCGATTGCAGAGAGCAAGAGTGCTGAGTTTGTGAATAACCGGTTCAAATGTCCAAACGATCTCACTTTATTCACTACAATTTCGTGTTTTAATTCGAGGACGGTTAATGATATTAACAGAAATGCAACCGATAATCAACTTATGATGGATAGTGCTTATTGTTTTCCAGCAAATGGCGTGTTGGGTGAGAGAAAATGTGGTAATGGATGGAATAATGTTGTGAAAAATGATACCGACTGTTTATGTACACAGGACGATTCGTGCGCTACTCCAATTCATTTGCCAGGTGTCACATGGGTTGAAATTACATTTTCAAAACCTTATTCTAGTGAATGTGCACAAACTGGAGGCTCGAGTTATAATGAATCGTCGTGTGGTGGGAGTTTTGTTTTCATAGGTGACATCATGTCGATGTCACGTTCGATATGGTTAACTGAATATCGACCTCGTTGGCGGTATGGTTTTGCATATTTTCCTGATTTGGTGGAGAAGCTGTTGGTGAACATTTTCCATGTGTCACTGATGCTGGCTTTACTCAATAGTTTGCCTGTATGTGTTCTTAAACTTGAATTAATGTTTTTATTGGTTTAGTGTAATAAATTATAATAATATTCTTTTTGTTTGTTGTGAAGGTGTATTATCTTGATGGCGAATCGATACTTGAGGTGGCTCTTTGTTGCTTTGGTTCACTTACACCGACAATAAGAGACGTGGTTCTTCGGTCGTCTTTAGTGTCGGGAACTTTTATTTGTTGTCTTTTGTTTTTGAGGAGTTTATTGTCCATAATTTCATAAACCTTTTATATGATTGCTAGTTGCTACCGGCACTTGTTCTTTATAATGGCATCAATGAGCTTTTCGTATATGATTTATGTATTTGCAAAAAATATGTTGCCAATTTTAGTTAAGAATAAGGCTGTTCGCGAAAGCGAAAAAACCCTGTCGTAATAAGTGGGCTTCATTTCGTTGTGAAATTGAGGTAAAATTTATGTTATAGCTTCTGATGGGATGTGAATTTCTAACACGATACTGTGTTAGAGTTTACAGACTTAGCTATATCATAAATTGTTTTGGCCTTTCGGTCAACCTTGGATTAAACCAATAAACATGTTTGGTCAAACGGGTTGTGTTTATGCCAATCTGACGTATTTATGAGTTGACCCTTTAGGTTAATATACATTTTTTTAACCTTTTTAAATGTATGTTGTATAATAAACTTATAATTAAAAATAGTTTGGGCAATTTTTATGCCAAACTTGGACTTTTGAAAAATAAAATGGCATGATTTAAACATAATTTCTTAAAAGAATTAAAATAATATATTCGATTAGACTTTGGAGCGTCACTATGTAAACAAAGTTAAATATTTTTTTTTACGTTTTAAGCGGTCATATTCACGTCAACCCACGAATATGTGTCCGTGTTTTATGTATTATGTGTCCGTGTTTTATGTATGTGACATGATTTTTTGTTTTCGTGTAAAATTTTCGATTTTGTTGGACTCAATCTGCAAACCCGTGAGCATGATTCATTTAAAAGCCCTATTTTTCATCTCCATTCAACCAATCAGAAAACTTCTGAAGAACTAGCTGAGCTTGTTTCAGTTGACTTAGTTTAGGATACCTAAATGTTTATCTTGCACGCTTTTTTAGTTTTATATTTGTGACTGTTGAGATAAGCTGATATGCTGCTTCTGAACTCGCAGTCACGAATCTTTAAACAAGCCAGCAAGCTCATCAGCTTAAAAACAGCTGAACATTTATATGAACAAGTTGGCTCGAGACATTTTAGGTCAAACTATTTGAACAGCCTAAAGTAAATATTATTTGCATCCATATCAACAGACCAATTTAGAACTGTATTAACTATAGTGGTGGCAAAATGAACAAAATAACAAACATTCTAAAAGTAGTAAGATAATATCTGTTATATGAATCATGTAATGCCAGATAAATGAAGAGGATTTGCTGATGATACAAAACCAACAAATCCCATGAAGTTCTTGAGCCAATGGCTATAGAGTAAAATAAATCTTAATAGTGTTCCTGTTTTCTGATTAACGTTTCACATATTCAGGATGACTAAATTATTTGTATCTGCAAAAATTCATGTCTTCTCATTCGTGTCGGTCCAAAAACTTCTCAATTGCCACAGAAAAAGCAGCAAAGCCTGCACATCCAAGGCATGCTCCTTTCGGACCACCAGCTTAAATACCAAAGAGAAAACCTGTTTTAGAATACTAACAGATAACAACTACAACATTTTCATGAAACCAAATTATCTGGCCTAAGTTACTCAAGTCTATGTCTTTTTTTGTTATAAGGCTGTAACATACTTGTCAGGAGTAAAAAGATTATATTCTGTATGATAATTAATAACTATACCCTAATTTGGTTATTATCTAGCTAAATATGCTACACATACGTTCAAAGTCAGTTGTACTGCACCTAAGACTAAGGAATTAAACAGCAAGCCATTTTAAGCGAGTAGAGAAATATATGTATACTAAAATATACATTTATTCTTGAATTGTTGAAATTTACATGGTGACTTAAGTGTCTCATTTTCGTCTGCAAATAAGAAAATCAAATAAAAAAGCCCTACTATTTGTATCCTATTCTATATGAAAATCAACGAATATAATGACATGAGTTGTGAAGTCTGGTCAAAGAATTTCACATATACATATATCTCCTAGCAATTGTAAAACCTAATCTGATAAATAAGACCTGCAGTATACTAAAATAATGCATAATGAATTCTTAGATGTACTTTTGATAGTAGTTTTGAGGCTGAAAACTATTTGACATCTAAATGATCATGAATTATAAAGAGCAGTAATAACTAAAAGTAAGAGAAAAACTTACTCTTTGCAGAAATTGCACCCCCGGTGACACACCCTGCTATAGCAGAGTTTGTAATGTCATGTTTCGCCCGAGCCTTTAAACGAACAAAAACCAAACATCAGTACCAATAACATGATTCAAAAACAATCAATAATCAGATTAACAAATTAGCAGTAGCATCTTGCCTTTTCAATAACACATTCAGCAGCCGAGAAAATTAATCCCATAACAGCAAACGCCTTGCAGGAATGCCAACTCCTACCACCCATCTGCTTTGCAGTATAAACAAAGAGCTGTCGACCCGTCATCTGCTCCTGATGTATCGGATTATCCAATGCACCAAGAAACAATCCCATCGCCATCCCAAGCCCACCTCCTGCACCACGTAAATAACCCCTAATTGTCATACAAGACCAAGTTTATCTGCCTGCACCTAACTTAGAGGTGCAAATACTGGTTAACCGACTTCTGGGCTATCAGTTATTAACCGAGCCGGCTTTTGGTCAAACAGTGGTTTCAGTTCCTAATCCTAACCAGTTTTTGAGTAGAAAATGGCTAACCTATGTAACCAGTTTGGGTTGGTTATTAAACCGGTTAACCAGTATTAACCTATGCTTGGTTAACCGATAATAACCAATTGAAATGAACCTTAATAACACTAATCTTATTAACCTATGTTCAATCGACCAGTTTCGATTCCGAATCAGATCCTGCAAGAAAACTCCTAACCGGTCCCTAACCTCCGATTTTTTTTCCATAACCGAACCGATTTCACCCATACCAATTAATATCCGGTTTCGGTTAAGCGGTTACAATTTGCACCTGTAACCTAATTGGCATAAGTTTCAAACTTGAACCCTAATTATTGCTAATTTTTGATGTAATAAGTAAAAAGTAAGCTCCTTTTAAAAATAAAGAAGATTTTGCAACAATGTTAAAGGCTACAAATTGTGTTGATAATTATGAGCATAATAATAATAATGTTAAAAAGAAAGAGAGTTAAACCCAACCCATGATTCCGCTGGCGACACTGCGAACAGCACAGTTGTTCCAAATGTCTTGGCCTCTTACTTCTTCGATTGTAGGCAGTCGAATCGGCTCTATTACTGCAGCAGTCTTCTCTGTTGTTTCATTTACGCTTGCAGGAGGAGTGTTTTCGGTCATGGTTTACAAGAATAAAGATATCAAATCACGGCGGTAGGATATGGTAGGATATGGGTACTCGATCCAATGAGTCAACATGTTAGGATATGGTTAATTGCTAATACGATATAAACCCAATTGTCCAAAGTCCAGTGACGTGAACCTGCAAACAGACACCGTGAGCTCGTTACGGGAAGGACAAGAGGGGGGGGGTCTTCCCGTAACCACCCTCCGGCGTGAGAGTAAGTACTGTTCTGTAGAAGATAAGCACTAAAGTAAATTGAAAGAGTACAGTGGGAGTGAATGAATACCACATGACGATCGAGAGGGTATTTATAGCCGAAGGGTGTGGGAAGGTGATTGGGCCAGCTGTCCCTTAAGAAGATACCTGCATAACCGTCTGGACGCGTGTCCTTATGTGATTGGTTCAATTTATACGTTGCATGTGCATGTATAATAACCTGGACACGTGTCTCTTTATCATTAGTTAACGGGGGAATATTGGCCATGTGCACGGTTATAACGATCTCGCCAGGTGTCACTAGCTGATTAGTCAAAAGATCACGTATTGCCCAAGAAAGTATTTTGGCAAGTCTTCTAGAAGGTAATCGGTTATTGACAGCTGTCCCGGAGCATTACCTCGTGGTCATTTACGCGGAAGGGTATTCCTTCTTGCTGATGACTTTTGAGGGTGCTATGATGCTTCCGCATGTGCTATGAGAGTGTTTCTTCCTCAAATGATTGTGCGGGTGACTTGTATGCCCCGCGGGTGTCTTATGAGGAACTTCTGAGTGACCCGCGGGTAGTCCTTAAGGGTATTTGGGTCTTTTTGGTACCCTACCTCTATAACATCCGTTCTTGTTTTATACCTTCAACTCAACATGCTATATAAGTTTTTGAATCAATTTATAAAAACATTTAATTCTCCTAACATGGTTATTACATGTCGTTTCAAACCGTAACCTCATCACCTACTTTTCTATTTATATAATCTATATCAATGTGAGTGAAGTGTACTCTCAACCGTTTGTTTTTGTTATTGCTCACAAACTAATGGTGTTACGATGGTAACACTCCAACAAGAAAAGTGGTTTGTAAATTCTGTTTATATATCCATATGATATCATGTTAGCACAATTAAAGATGCTCTAACAGTTACTAACTTACAGTGAGTTGTGTATTTTTATGGAACCCATAAAAAAGAAAAAAATGAAAGCTGTTATTTCATTAATACAGGATTGGTATCTACTTGTGTTTATAGGAGGCTAACTTACACACATGTTAATCATTTAAGATGATGTTGAATTTTAAGTTAAGTTTCTTGCCAATAATGAAACCAACACTGGCTATTCAAAACAGTGACTTTAACATCTCCTTTAAGGTTGTTCCCAAGAATCCTTAAAAGTTTATGGGCCCCGGGCGAGTTAAAAAAAATGGTCCCCTGACGTATTGTAAAATACATTTATTTTCAGTGTATAGTGATTTTGTTTGCGGTGTGATGAAAATGTGTTAGTTTTTTCAAAATGTTTCGCTTCACACAAAGTCGAGTTTTAAATTTATAATAATGATTTTTATCTTAACTGGACTCACACAAATTGTCACACCCCGATTTAGGACCTAGGCGTGTGGCCAATAGTTGATACATGTTTTGTAAATATATCAAAGTTTGCGGGTTATTTAGCGGAAGTCTTTATTTTATAATAAAATATTAATATATTTTGAAATGCTTCTCGGATAATAAATATCTGAGGGTTTGATTTATAAAATATAAACCTTGTTTGATTTTACAAATCATATTTAAATATTGTTTATAATATTTTAATGATGTAAAATTGGGTCATCTCTACCTTGCGAGCGTCTATCTTCTTGAATGACTCTAATTCATTGCTACCTATACTAATTTTATTTCCTGAAATGTTGGGGGGGGGGGGGGGAATGCATCAGCGATATGCTGGTGAATCGTTGACTCTAAAAACAGTTTATAAATCTTTCTTTGACTGATAAGATAGTTTTCTTGAACAATCTCAGCAGAAACGTCTCTTATTTATGGGATTTGTGCAATTGCCATACACACACAATTACGATTATCCGGGAGCTGACGCCTATCGGAGAACTTCTATTATGATCTCTAGTCTGCGGCCACGTAGCCTTGATTGATAGACTAGACAAATTATGTTTGGATCCAGACACATGTGTACTCGGTCTAAGTTGATTTTATTTTCTATCTTGTAAATTAGGGATCACGTTATCTCTTAAATCTTTTATTAGAGATTACGTAATCTTATAAAATATTTGACTGACTTTGTTAAGATAAACAACCCATCTATCTGGACTGATTTAAAAAGTTTAATGTATTCACATGTGATTGTCTGTTCTAAATGATGTGGTGATCTCGTTTGAAAACCTTTATGAATGAATGATGATTAACCTATAATAAAATAAGTTTATATAAATACCCAGATCGTCTTTTAGTCCGGCTACAGACCTTTAGTCTGGTTTTGATAGCTTTAAACCTTGATTGATCATTTGTTTGAATAACATATTTTGATACGAAACCTTCCTCTTTATTTGCCAATCATGTCATAAGTTTCTCTTCATTAAGAAACATCTATAATATAGGTTTCTTTTTCAAGAAGAAACGTCATTTGTCTATAACCTTTATATATGAAATCTTATGTTTCTTAATCATAAAGAAACATTATTTTGACTATATCCTTTGTATATAAAATACTATATCTCTTAATTTTAAAGAAACATTATTTTAACTTAACCTTTGTATTTATATATCCCGATCAAGTCTAGGCTATACCCCTGACTAGGGTCCAAGCCATGTAATATAATATTAAAATAATAACTTAGGCAGAACCCCTACCTTACACAAGTATTTGGAGTTTTACGCCTAAGCTTGTACGAGTATTACTTCTACTCTATGTCGCGTACTAGGGCTTAAATCGGTGGAACTTCAGATCACACTACGAGGTTGGAACGCAAAACGAGGTTGACACGCAAAACGATGCTCGACAAGCAAAACTAGGTGCACCGGTCGTCGGATTCTTGGCACGTACTTCGAGGCAAGTCGGTGTACGATGATATAATTATCAGGTCGAGGGCACGAAAACCAAGGTAGAGAGATAAAGTATTATAGAGAGAGAAAGTGTTTTGGTGTGAGAATGAATGCCCTGACCCTTTCTATTTATAGCTGAAACTGGGTCCCATCGAGTATCGCGATGGCCTTTTTAAAAGGGTCATCGCGTATCGCGATGACTCATTACGTTCAGAGTCTGCCACATCTGCCACGTGGTGGACATGCGTCTTTAATCAGTTAACCTAGTCATCGCGTATCGCGATGGCCTAATGTCTTGGGCCGTCGCGTATCGCGACACCACCCTTTCTGGGATTTGGTGAGGAGTCCATTGCGTATCGCGATGGCTCCTTGGCTATACTCGTCGCGTACCGCGAAGGGTTAACATATCAAAATTTTCATTTTGATCCCTTTACTTTACTAACTTGTCATGTCTTGACCTAGATTCCACTTTCTAAAACAATAAGGTGCGATGGGTTAAGAAGTGTAAAGTGCACCTTCGCCTTCGTCTTCGCCCTTGCCCGTGCGGGTTGGGTGCTTCGCACCCTCTGCTAGGGCCACTGGGTGCATGCTTGGCATAAAAGTATATTACTATGGAAATTTATCTCTTTATAAAGAGCTTCCAAATCTTTCCCACTTTCCATGTGGGATGAGTTTTATTTTCCTTATTTATACCAATGTGGAATGCTTTCACTTTCTTCCATCTCTCCATGTGTGATAGATTCTTTTTCTCATTTCTTTAATGTGAGATTGATTTCCTTATGAAATATTTTTATTTCCTTATTTATAAAAATAATTTTTGTTTCCTTATCTTAATTTTTCCTTTCTTATATACTGGGGATTATTTTTTATCATTCAATTTTATTAAGTTGTCAATTTTAGATCGGAAATTTTGGGGATGTTACACAAATAGGCAATTGTACATATCGTATATGTAGTATAGCATAGTAAGAATCAAGTATCCATCCACAGACACACTTGTTTGATTTTTACTATTAAGTCGTAGTTATTTCAACCTGGAGTAAACACATCATAGTGGTTTTGGTTTAATAAGTTAGTTTAAAAGGAATTTAAAAAGCATAAAAAAGACAATATTTTTGAATTTTTATATTTTTATCGAGATGATCAAGGATAAATGTAACATCCTACTTTTTATAATAATAAATAAAAGAAATTCCGTTTACTTAAGGGTGTGTTTATATATAGTTAAGTTAAATAAAATAATGGAGTGTGGGCTTGGACAAAGAAAGATGGAATAAGGGATGGTGATGGGCCTTAGGTCCAAGGGCTTAAGGGTATATAAACCCCTTAAACCTCCCTAAAACCCTAAAAACCCTCATTCTTATCTTATAGCCTCCCTACATGTCACACCCCGACCAAAGGCGGCGGAACATGCCTGGGTGCAACGGATTGCTCAAGAACACAAGACACTATTAAAGTGACAATATTTAAACAACTCATTCGTTCCATTTAATCAACAAAAGTAACACAACATCGTTTATACAAAATAGCACCAAATATAATAATTTAATTGTTCATTCTTCTAATAACCTAAACGATCTCAAATAAGATAGCATCTTCGAACTCCAATCAACCAATAATCAAACTGTAACAATTCAAAAAATAATATTTGTCAACACGAATGTTGGTGAGCAATTTTATAATTTTGAGTATATATAATATGAGGCAAAATCCACAACTCGTATATGAAACTATAAATAAAAGCAACAATTGCGGTATATAGATCATAAATAAATGAGGATCCTTTCTAATGGGTAACAACCGACATACTCGGATAATGAGACCCTATTCTACTAGCACAAGGCTAAAGTAGTTAGGGGTGCATGTGATCATACTTATTGAGGCTCAACAACAACATAAAAATAAACACTCGTGCACGTAAAGCATATGAAACATATAACACACAATAGAGCAAGTATTCTAGTATCATACACCCTAAAGTTTGTGGTTTGAGGATCGAGTATTATAAATCATTCTTGTTTTGAATAAGTATTCATTTTACCCCAAGGTATAAAACGAAAACGGGGGATGAAATGTACTCACATGAAATAAGTAACTTGGAGGATTAGTTTATGATAAAACGGAAAGGTAAGTTCAACAAGCAAGACCTAGATTAAAGAGGGTCTGGAGTTAGTAGATGGACTTAAAAGATTTAAATTAAAATGATATGACAAGTAAAATAAATAATTAAAGTTTTAGAGTTAAAGTGTAAATACATAAGGATTGAAGTAATGGTTTTAAAAAGGTAAGTTTACTAGAAATCGGGTCTCGGTATTCTATTCATTAGTTTTACTTAACCTTTGTTAAGTAAATATTTGGGTATAATTATGCTATTGCAAGACCCTTTGTTAAATAGATACTAAGACGAGATTTTACGAGCGTTCGGATTTGTCGGTTCGAGTCTTGATAATTGGTCAATCCCGAAGTCGAGATTCCAAAGTGATAAATGTTATGAGATAACTCACTGAAATCAAAAGAAGCTTAACCAAGTGTGTAGTTCTATTAAGAAGAACCTTAACATCCGTTAAATGGTGTTTGGCTTTGTCGGTCCAAACTTGTTATAAGATCAAGTTGGATCCAACATACCAAGTGTTTTGAGAAAATAATTAAAATTAGTTTATAATATAGTTTTAGAGAAAAATAGTGTGTCTTAAGCGAATGAACTCGGTTTAGTTCGGTCTTGGTTCGGTCCTTGACTAGGAATAAGGCCGAGGATGGTTACCACATACTCAATACCATAGAACTTATTAAAAGGAACTTAGAAATTATAATACACAAATCTTACATGTAACATATTAATAAATCATTTAAATATAAAGCATTTAAACGAGAGTTCGGTCTTGGTTTGGTCCTTGACTCGGAATAAGACCGAGGATGGTTACCACATACCCAATACCATAGAACTTATTAAAATAAACTTAGAATTGATAATACTTAAGTCTTACATACAATATGTTAACAATAAAGTATTTAAACAAAAGTTCGGTTTTGGTTCGGCTATTGACTCGGGATGAAACCGAGGATGGTTGCAACATACCCATTACCATAGAACTCATTAAAATTATTTGGAAACTAAAATATATAGAACTAAACATTAACATTAATAATAAAGTTAAACAAAATTTAAAGTGTTAATAAGGACTATAATAGTCCTTCATGAAGTCTTGCCTAGCAATACACATAAACCGACCATTGCCGGAGAAGGGAAAACCAAGGAAACAAGGGGAGTATATTTTAAACAAGTTATAATAACAAGCTTTAATTAACAAGAATTAGTTACAAACAAAGATTAGAACTAGTTTGACTTTGAGAAGTCAAACTATCAAGAGTTTGAAGAAAGTATACTTAGATCTAGATTGGGGAGCGTTTCTGGTGAATGAGCAAGCCCAAAAGGAATGCATTGGTTTTGTTAATATTGGGAAAGATTGAAGGGTTGGCCATAATGTTGCTTTTAAGGTAACATGCTTTTGTTATTTGACAAGTTTAGTCCCTTAAGTTTGTTTTAACTCATTTTTAGCCAAAAGTGTGTTTTAACGTATTGAAAGAGATGATTTCTTGATTCGACAATTGTGTAACATAAACAAACATAAAACCCAATATTTTATTAATAAGGAAAGACCCGAAAGACTAAAACGGGTTGGATTTCCGATACAAAAACAAATACAAGTTAAACCGAAAATGACGAATGTCACAGTCTTCCCTACTTTAGGAAATGTTGTCCCGAAATTAAGAAGAATCCGTAATAAATAAATGCGGGTACCTTTCCTTCATCTCGTATTCTCGTTCCCAAGTAAATTCAGCGCCACGCCGTGATTACCAACGAACTTTAACTAAACGGATGCGGCTACGTTTGGTTCGTTTCTCATTGCTATCCATGATTCCAACGAGTTTCTCGATCATTTGCAAGGTTTCGCCGATACGTACTTCGTCGAGAGGTATATGAAGGTTACCCTCGGCTAAGCGATTTTTGAGGTTCGAGACATGAAAGGTTGGATGTTCACCGGTAAGTTCTTGCGGTAATTCGAGTTTGTAAGCCACTTTTCCAATCCTTTCAAAGATTTTGAATGAGCCTACGAATCAGGGTGCTAGTTTTCCTTTATTTCCAAAACGGACTACCCCATTCCAAGGGGTTACTTTGAGAAGGAAAAGGTCACCAACATTGAAATCGAGAGGCTTTCGCCGTTTGTCGTCATAACTCTTTTGACGACTTCTAGCAGCGAGAAGATTTTTACGGATTTGATCGATACGATCGGTAGCGTCTTGGACCATCTCGGGACCAGTGATTTGGGCTTCACCAATCTCGCTCCAACAAATCGGAGAACGACACTTACGGCCATAAATATCTTGGAAATGAGCCATATCAATGCTAGAATTATAGCTATTGTTATATGAGATTTCGATAAGCGGGAGATGAGAATCCCAATTTCCACCAAAATCAATCAATTAATCTATTTGTTTTTGGATTGATTAACCTTATGGTTAATGATATACACTAAGTAACGAACATAATTATGTATTTAAATACCTTATTTGAGAATCAAACGTTGATTAAATAGATCGAAATAATGGCGGCCCTAAATGGATCAAGAACTAGAATCCGTAGGTTGTTATAATCATATTGATTATGGGGGGTATTGACGGCGAGGGTTAGAGGATTGAGGCTACAAGTTTAATTGAATTATGGTGATACGTATAGTATATATCGATGAACACATTAGGTCGGCTTAGTAAAATAGGAATCGCGAATAAAGCTTGATTGATTAACCACGTTTAGAGTGTCGGTAGGCCGCAATAGGTAAGTAATACACAATCATTGATTCATTTTCTATAATCGCTAAGAAAATTGAGGTCCAAGACATTCAGATTGTTGATCGGGTTCGTAAAACGGGTATGGGTCATCGGGTTGGATCCTGGGTACTGGGTTGGTAGGTCATAACTTATAAAATTGCAGTTTAGTCCCCAGAGAATGAAGAGGGAAGCAATTGGGGGTTAAAGTTTGGTTTTTGGGTGGTTTTTGCCAAGATAAGAAAGTTAGATTATATAATATATAATTAATTAAATAATAATATAATAATAAGTAAACTTTTCTTGATAAATGCGTTAAAATTTCCCGAATATCGAAATGGGCCGGGTTCTAATAAAACTATTAATTCTAAAAGTCCGAGTTGTTACAGTTTTTAAGGTTGGTTTCCCCTAAGATTTGATACTAAAGCAAATAGGATAGTTTTATACAAGGAAAATATATATTTGAACGTAAATGAGATTTTTTGTATGAAACGCGACAAACGGGTAATGTTTGGACCGTGGTAGCGCAAGTAAACAATGTTGTTACAGACCAAGGCTCATTTCTTATGGAAGACGGACATACTCGATGTTATTAGTTAATACAGTTACTTTACGTGGTAAGTTTATGATATGTGAATGTTTGATGTATGATATGTGAATATTTGACGTATGATATAGAAAATGGTTAAGAGTATGTATGAAAGTATATATAATGAAATGTATGTATGGGCGTATGATTGTAAAGATAGAAGGGACCAGATCCTACCAATATCTGAGATAGAAAAGGAAAGGACCAGACCCTACCAATATCTGAGATAGAAAAGGAAGGGACTAGACCCTACTAATATATGAGATAGAAGAGACCAGACTCTACTAATATCTGAGATAGAAGGTACCACGCCCTACTAAAATCTGAGATAGTAAAGATAGTTATGAATACAGTATGTAGTATGAAAGTATGAAAAAAAGTATGTATGAAAGGAATATATGAATGCTTATATGTACGGAAGAAAGATAAACATGTTAAGTACAAAATATGTATCTTCGGATGCGTATATGTAAGTATGTGTATGAAATGTATGTTACTTGATTAACTAGAATTCACTCAGCGTAGCTGACTTTTAGTATGCACGCTAGCTTGAATGAAGACACATGACATTGGACTGAAGAGGCTGACATCTTTAGAAAAATGTTGTGATGTTTCAATATGACTTTTTATATTATGTTTAAAGACAAAAGTTTGATTGTTATGAAAAGATTTGAATGATTATGTAATATATGGTTGAAGTTTTATATTACGCGAAAAGCTTTAATTCACTCTGATATTTAGAATTGTGTTTATGAGTAAATCCAACGCTGAATGTAGGGCACCGGGAAAGGGGCCTTACAATGGCTGATGAGGTAAAGTTGGGTTCCGCCATTTAAAATGACGGATACAGGTAATTAGCTCACTTCCGTCATTTCAAATGGTGGAACACCAGATAAACCTCTAGCTCACCCGACAAACACTAACAGACTCTGCTATCATTCTAGGATCCGTCATTTTAAATGACGGGTCACCTAAAAACCCGAAACAAATTTCTCTCTCTCTTAGAAACCATTTCCATTTTTTCTCCTATTTCCGAAAAAATATTCGCGTTAAGTGAATTGTTCTATGTAATAATTAATATATTTGCTTTCACGGTGTTTGTTGTCTATCTATATAATTGTTATAATTAGAAAATGGAGGTATCTTTCATGACTATTGTTAAGAGGTTTTCTTTATTATTGTAATCGTATTTTTATTAAGAGATGAACTTATTCGACTTGAACCATCGAACCGACCTGATTTTTCTATGTTCAGCCATATGAAATTGAAGCATAAAAAAAACGAAACCATTGAAAATATTTCTGAATCCGCCACTACATGGGAGCTGTAGGTATCTTCACGGAAATCATGTCTACAGAACTTACATGGGTTGAAACACACGGCCACGACTCAATATTGTTCCTTGATAAGCTACACATTTCAAATCCACAGAAATACAATCCATAGAAATACAATATATAATCTTGAAGAACATAATTTGATTTGAACTTCCACACGTAAACCTTTTTCCATCCATCTTCTGTTTTGATCGAGGAGCCCGATTGGTAACATCATCTAGATTCAACGTCAGCTTGGGGGTCCTAAAAAACAATAAAAACATTGCAAACAGTATAAAAAGGAAAACTATAAAACTACGATAACAAAATTACATAAAGCGTAAAAAGTGAAAAAGAGAGACAAAAAAATAAAAATGAAAGTGTATGAATTTTGTAAAATTAAGCACCACAAATTTGCAACAAGTTTCTGTGTAAACAAACTGATACTTTATTCTAACATTTTCTATTGTATGTGACGATGAAAATGTTAATTAGTCGGTAAGATCATGGCTGAGAATATATTCGAAGCTAAGAGAGGAACAAATGGTGTACTTACACGAAAGTTTAGCGCTCTCTCAAGTTCCTTGATCACCATTTCCATTGTAGGACGCTTGAGAGCTTCTCCCGAACATTGATATGCAACTTTTAAAAATATGTCTACAGAATTTTGATTGGGCCCCGTTGAAATGTCTTCTTTTAGCTTGGGATCCATTATTCTCTTTATGGTTCCATCTTTAAAACATTGGTGGGCAATGGGTACAAGCCCTTTGTTATTTTCTGCTGTGTAAACTTCATCATATGCCACTCTCCCGCAAAAGATTTCAAAAAGCACAACTCCAAAAGAGTATATATCAGATTTTGTTTCTAGTGTATGGGTAATATCATATTCGGGATCCTCATACACTTTCATGCATATCCCTTCATCTGTTGGATGCAACTTGGAGATCACAAAGTAACCAATTTTCGCCTCCCCGTTCTTGTTTAACATAATGTTGGCACTCCTTATGTCAGTGCGTATTATATTTTGGTCGGCCATCTTGGCCTGAAGGTGATTGAGTCCACGTGCAATCTCAAGGCATATGCGTAGACGGTGGGTCCACGTAAAAGTATCCATTTTATCACCACTTGTCAAATAGTCATTGAGGCTTCTGCTAGAAGCATGCTCGTATACAAGGATCATTTCATCACCTTTCTCACAAAGGCCAAGAAGAGGAACTATATTGGGATGGTTATAGGCACGCATCTCAAGTTCCTCAAAGAATCCATGTCTTTTGTGCTCGCCTTTTCTACTAGTGATGTGTTTTATAGCTACGATAATGCGTTTCTTGGATGGTTCACGATTGCTCTTCCCTTCTGTTGCTGATGAACTATCATTGCCAAAATGATCAAGTTCAGCTTCGTACACTGTCCCGTTTTTGTCTAAACCAATACGGTATGCTCCACCAAAGTTCCCGGTAGCCAACACTATATCATCTGGCAGAAATCTCTTGAGCACCACGGAATCCCCCTGCAAAATTGTGTTTTAAATCAGATAACAGTTTAATTTGTACATTCTAGTAGGGGTGACCATGAAATTAAAATAAAACTATCATTTATCCTTTGTTCCTGTGTTTTTGCTATGTGCACACATACGCCCCCCGTTCAGGTTTAGTTTGATACAAAAAATAGGGGTGAGTACATGGGTCCGGTTCGATTAATATTTATGAGCTAAACCGAACCTTAATAAAACATTAGCAATCCTTTTAACTAGAGAATAAGCAAACAACATTTGTTATTTATGAGAAATTATAACAAAACTTTTACCATATAGAACATGGAAAGTTTTTTGAAATAGGAAATTAGTTAAGGGTGAAATGGTTTCTAGGAGAGATAAATGTTGTTGATGGTTTATAGGAGATCTATCATTTGAAATGGCGGATCTCAGGTGCCATATAGACCATGCCAGATTTTCTCTGGTGAGTTGGACAATTACCAGGCGTTCTGCCATTTGAAATGGAGGATCTGGTATATTTTATTCGTGTTCCGCCATTTGATTTGGCGGATGTCAGTTTATGTGATCCGCCAGGTCACCATTCCCAACGTAGGATACCCTTATATATCAAAAGGTATTTTGACAAACATCTGTCATTTGAAATGACACGTGTCTTCTTGACATCCGTCATTTCAAATGGTAGACATGAATAGTGATGCACCTGACTGATTAACAAACTGTCATTTTTCACGTGTCACTATTCACATCTGCCATTTGAAATGGCAGATGTCGATGTCCGTCAAAATGTATTTTCTAATAATTAATGTATTTTCTAAAAATTCTTAATATAATTTTTTTATTTTTTAAATAATGCTATTTTGTAAAGGTAAAATAATAATGTATTTTCTAATAATTAAAATTACATATATTTGTGTTTTAATAAAAAAAAACATCTTAATATTAAATTTTTTATATTTTAGATAACGTTATTTTGAAAAGGTAAAATAATGAAAAGAAAAAGAAGAGTTGTCAATAAGTAACGTGCATCACTATTCACATGTCACTATGCACATCTGCCATTTGAAATGACGGATGTCAAGAAGACATATGTCATTTCAAATGGCGTATGTCTGTCAAAATACATTTTGACATATAGGGGTAGCCTACGTTTGAAATGATAACCTGCCAGTCAAACTGATGGATCACATAAACTGACATCCGTCATTTTAAATGGCGGAACACGAATAAAATATACCAGATCCGCCATTTCAAATGGCAGAACACTTGGTAATCATCCAACTCACCAGACAAAATCTGACATGGTTTATATGTCACCTGAGATCCGCCATTTCAAATGACAACTCTCCAATAAACCATCAACAACATTTCTCTCTCCAAAAAACCATTCACCCTTGAACTAATTTCCTATTTCAAAAATTTTTCCTATGGACTGGTTGTCTTTGAGCTTGGACCCATAACTTGGACCGCACGAAAATAAATTTTTGGGTTGACAACGGTTTTGTGAAAATATATGCGACTTGATAATTCGTTGATATGAATTGGACAAAGTTTTCCTTGAGCTACTCTTTCACAAATATAGTGGAAATCGATTTTAACGTGCTTTGTTCGAGCATGAAAGACCAAGTTGGCTGCCAGATAAGCGGCACCCAGATTGTCACACTAGATATTGGGGGTAGATTTTGTGTCTATCCCAAGTTCTCGCAGAAGAGCATGTATCGACGTTAGCAATGCAATAATATTGCAACAATATCAACCAGATCTTTGCATTATGACTTGTTGGATGACTTGAAAACCGGTTTTTATTTTCTGTTTTTTGTGTTTTGTTTTCTAGCGGTGAAAATGGAAAGAGTCTACTTCTTTGCTGGCTTGACTCCAGAACTAGTAGAGGAAGGAGGCATGCGGCTCATGAGATAAGGTTGGAACCAAAATAGACATCAAATCCCTTATGGATGGACGGTCATCCAATAACCAGCCAAGCATCAGGATAGGCAGTGAGAGGTGAGGGCCCTTTCTTTTAGCATCAATGAAGGCGTGCAGTGTTGATCTTGAGTTTTTTATGAATTAACATGACATGATCAATGGTGCCACCGAGATAACGTAGTAAACACTTGACTACAAGCGAATGATATAATGACACACTTAGTTGAGTTCACATGTTGAAAGGCACTAACAAGTTGATGATACCAAATGGGTTGAGATAAAAGAGGACTATTGCGAATAGTTAAATCCTGAATAGGCTCATTGGAGAAGAGACTTTGAATCCCAAACACCAACATTATGAATAATCTCATAGATGTTTTTTCTTTGAGACACCAAATTATTTCATCTGTGGCGAACAATTTCGATGCCAAGAAAGTAGTCAAGATCACCATGACCCTTTACAAAAAGGCACTATTGAGTTGGTGAATGACTCTATATCAATAGTTTGGTTGTTGTTACCGGTGATAATGATGTCACAATCACATACCAATATGCATAATATGTGCCCTTGAATTTGTTAAGAGCTTGCGACAACCAATAAAACCAGACCCCGAGCTTGTTTAAGTCCATACAAGGATTTATGAAATAGGCAAACATGATTTGGATATTGTTGATTAACAAAGCCTAGAGATTGTTGAAGATAAACGGGCTCAGTAAGATCATCGTGTAAGAATTCATTTTTAACAACAAGTTGTTAAAGCATCCATCGCTGTGTGGCAACAAGAGATAAGACAACTTGAGTAGTTATGAATTTTACCACCGCACTGAAGTTTCATGAAAGTCAATTCCTAGTTGTTTTCAGAAACCTTAGCAAAAAGACAAAATTTCTTATGTGTGATAGCTCCAACTTAATCTTTGTTTAACCTGTATACCCCTTGAAAATCAACGACATTAGTTTTTGGGACATAAAGAACTAAAAACCTAGTACCGTTAGCCAAAATTGCTAAAAGTTCATCAGCCATGGCTTGACACCACTCTGGTTGTTTTCTTGCAATGGTAAAGATGTGGATTCAACAAGAGATTGGAGAGATATTTGTGTGTTTGGTAGAAGGGCTATAAGGAGTTTGGTATTTTGGCTTTCGATGTAAGTTGTAAAGATGGGAACGAGGTAGAGGTGTGTGGGGTGGGGGGGGTGGGGGGGGGGGGAGTTTTGTAGATGTGGATATTATTGTAGAGGTGAATATTGTTATAGAGGTAGAGGTGAAGGTTGTGCTCGAGCATGAAGTGCAGGTATATTGAAATCAAATAGAGGCGCAAGGATTGAATGTTGGAATAGGAGTGGTAGATATATAAACATGACTTCATTTTGCAACATGATAAGTTCAGTTTCATGATCAAAAAATAGGGGAGTGGAGATGACTGCTAAAAGTTTTCTCTTTTTTTTTTACAAACACAAAAATGTGGTGGAGGCCAAGAGAGTCCAAGAGAGGATCATTTCAAATAAGAGATGAAGGTCCTTTATATAGGGGACTCCATGGCCACTATTATGAACCCTAACCTTTGTGGGCCAAGCCCGGTTAGGGGTTATCGCCACAACCCCTGCCCATTGGGCCTTGATTAGTAAACAAAGAATAACATAACAAATATAACGTCTTATGTAATAAGTAAAGGGTCATACCGTGGGGTTAGGGCCATACCTTTACAAATATGTTCATAATATGCAAGAAGATCTGCGGGAGGGCATTGAGGCACGGAGGACTAGGCAAGAATAGTAACGTAGGGATGTACATTTGGCATCGAGTTATGGTTTCTGTACCTATACCGTACCTATATATTCGGTACTGTACTTGGTACCCCACTTTTTTGGAAATTTGGTATTGGTATTTTTGGTACCATACCGGTATGATACCAATAACATAAAATACTAGTCAGAGATACCACCACACCTTTTACTGGCAAGTCACGAGGTATAGATCCCCACTGAGATTCGTCTCAATAGTAGAAAATTTTCATTTTCTTTTAGCAAACCCTTTCTCAAATATCTAGGGGAGGCACCTTATATGAGTAGAAAATTGATATGAGAGAGAAGAAAATAGAAGAGGCTGGGCGGTTTATTTGGCAGGATAGCCATGAAAGCTCTTAAGATAATGTGTAGTGCATGGAGCTCCTACGGGACATTGTGCGACATGTGTCACCACGTCTACGTAGGGCTTTTTGGCCAAAATGAGTGTAGTGGGTGGAGCCCCTTCAAATCAGTACCTTATTATTATATTTTATTAACAAAATAAACAAAAAAAACCCACCAATCACATTCCACCATTTCCCAACCCGACGCTGTGTAAGAAACGCCCATCCCCTCCAAAGCGCCTGGAGGCGATGTTCCCGACGCCTTGAGGGTGAGAAGCGCCCCATTACGATGGGTCTCAGAAAGAGATGGAAAGATAAATTGCATTGGAATAATAAATTCTTGTATGAAAACATTTGGTCATGAAAACACATGGTTATTTAAAGATAAAATGCAAGTTTTAAACAATGCCTTTTTGTTCAACTAAAAGAACAAATTAGACTTTTTATTGATTTGAGATTTAAACAACTCAGTAATTTAACCTTACATGTTAGATATAGTTGTAATCCATAAGTAAATTACATAATGCAGATAATATATAATGTTATTGTTATTGGAACACTTGATTGTGTTCTTTATTTTCTAATTTCTTTATGTTTAGAAGTGTTTCTTGTTACCATATTTGTGGTTTTCAAGTGTTATTGTTTATTTTTCTTTGTTTGTAAGTGTTTTCTCTCTCTGTTGTTGTTGTTGTTGTTTTCATGTTTGTCAGTTTGTGGTATATTGATGTGATAATCAAATATTTATACACGTTTAAGTAATTTGTTAGGAAATGTTGTAAATCCATCATATGATAATTAGGTAATAAGTATGAATAATTTGAAATATCATTAAGTAAATAAATGAATTTTTTATACCCGAACTTTAATAACCGGACTTATTTTGACCTGACCATTTTAACCAATTCATGTTAATCGACATAATCCCCCCCCCCCACCCTAATAAAAACTTTGGATCCGCTACTGGGTCTAGTATTAAAGTATCACCAAGAATATGTTTGTTGAGTTATCAATCTTGAAAGTATAAGACTTGAGAATCGGGTATGACTTAGACCATACTAACATTAATGATGATAGTTGATAAAACCAATGATCGAGGTGGATGTGTTGCATGGTAGTTTGCTTCAGGGCAAACAAATGGTAATCATGGGGATGTGATGTTCTGGTATAAATCATGTGTACACATGTTTTATTTCATGTATTTTAATTGATAATATATAGTGAACACGATTACTTTGAGTTCTTTTATGATCGTAGGTGTTCAGAGCTTAAATGAGCTAATTCAGAGCCATCCAAATGAAGATTAAGCAAGTCTTGTGAAGAAGGAAGCATAGAGGAGCATATATGGATGATTAAGAAGGATTCAGGAATGATTTGGATGAGGAACCTGAAGACGAAGTGAAAACTGAACAAGACAGGTTACATGAAATCGTCTAGAAGTAAACCGAGCATATCCGGGGCTAGAAAATGAGTTACGAGACCCATAATATATGAATTTTGGGTTTCTTGGCGAGAGAAATCCAAAAATGATGCTTTATTATCTTTCCATATGCGAAAACTATCGAGGGACCTAAAAAAACCCCTAATCCTTGTTATAATCAGTTTTCAGTCCCCATTCGACATATCTTTTATTCTAGAGGCTATTGAAGACTTAGGAGGCGACTTTACTCCTTCCCTTGAGCTCACGAATTGTTAATCCTTCCATGCTTTCATCATTTGAACACATAATCGAGCTGTTAATCATGCAAAGGCAAGGCTAAATCAGTTTTGATCACTTTAGGTGTAGGGTTTATGCTTAAACTGAATGTATCTGTGTTTCCTGTTTAAGAATTGGATTGAAGTTTGGTTGAATTTGTATCTATTCAAGCTTTATGTTTGTTTCGATTGTTTAAAAAGTTGTGTCTGGGATTCTAGCTTATCAACAATTTGATACTTTTGGGTCCATTATACCCGAAGATGTTGTGTTCTTGAAAAGAATTCAACGGGTCGTGCACAATAACTCATCAACCATAGCTTTGTTTTCAGTTGGATTAATTTTGCCTTTCAAAAGGGGTTACATCGCAAATTGTTACCCGCTTACCTGCATCTTAATTGTAATTGGATCTTTTTTAACCTTTAATGAAATACAAATTGAAAAAAATTAGATAGTGTTTTGTGAGGATACACCAGACAACCGTCTCCGACCGTGTGCCCCCATGTTGATATTGTCACAGATGGAACTGCGAAGTCCACGATTGTTGTTGTTGCGATTGGTAGGTGCACGATAGCCATATAGTAGGCATGTGGAGTAACGTTGAGCATGAGTTGAAAGCCTTGTTAAGATGCTATTTACTGAAGAGTAGTAAATCGTGATGACTGATGTGGAAAGCTTGTGTAGATCCCAAAGTGGCAGTGGCAACACAAATAGAGCTATGAGAAAATGATGAGGGGTTTTGTTCCTATCTAATCATGATGACTTAGATGACCATAACCTCAAAAATGTTAAAGAAGAGCGAAAATAGTGAATTTGAGGCTATTGTATTCCCGATGAACACCTAAAGTGACAAATAAAACTAAATCATTGTCTTTGATTGCTTTGCCACTGTTGTTGAGTGCAAGTGTTTACTCTTGTGCTCTACTCGGATAGGAAAGAGGTGTCTCATCACCTTTCATTTGAAGCTTAAGGAGTTGTGTCTTAAGAATGAATTCTCATGAGGAAGTGCGTGGAGAAAAGCTTTTTCAAGAGAAAGCTATAAGTCAGGGGGCTTTACTGCCATGAGCATGTGAGAATGAGACCTCGGATATTTTTGAGATAAGGATCATTTAGACATGGACATCACTCGAAATCCTTAGGAAGTAAAAGACAATTTGGGCATGCACTGGAATATAAACATAACTTGTTAAGATTGGTAGTGATTAGGAAATGTTCAAGCATGGCCTTCCAATATCCACAATTGGTGGTGGGTGACAATTTAAAAGCTAGCAAACTTGTGAGAGTTATGATAGGCTTTTTTCAGTCAATGCGAGACATGTGTTGGTAGCCATTGTAAGAGAAATTAGTTTCCTTGAATATCCTTTTACAATAGAATTGTTAAAATACAAAGAATATATCGTGGAATTATGAAGTGATTTACTCCTTACAATAAATCAAAAGATAACGTCTTTGAACTATCTATAAATAAAATACAACTTGAATTTTAAATTTATATTTATCGGTTATTACCCCCATCAAGAGAACATGTGCGGGCACCGAATCTGAGCATGGTGTGGAAGCGTTCAAATAAAGGCCGTGGTAGACTTTTGGTGAAAATGTCAGCCACCAGCTTGGTAGGAAAGACTTTGATAGTTAGGCAACCGGAAGACACCAAATCCTGAACAAGTGATTAATAATATCAATGTGTTTTGCTCGCTTATGAGCTACGAGATTTTGACTTAAGAAGAAAGCACTTTTGTTGTCACTTATTAAGGTGGGTTAATATGGTGGTAAAACATGAATTTCCCGAAGTAGATGAGTGATCCATAATTTTTGCTGCAGTGTTGGCCATGACCTTATATTCTGACTCATAAGTGGAGCGAGAAACGGTGGGTTGTTGTTTAGCACTCCAAGGGACCAAGCTTCCTCCAAGATAAATAGAATAACCATACGTGGAATGTCTTGTTTCAATGCATCTACTCATTCTGCATCAGAATAACCAACTAATGTTGTCTTGGGGGACGATCAAACGAGAGACATATGAGGGGTAAGGTATTGTAGAGCCGGTATAGTTATGGTAAGGTATTGTAGAGAACCAACCAAGGAGCAATAAAAAGTGATCATGGAATGGAGTGTCGTTGAAAATGAGGGTATCTTTGGTATTGAGGGTGTAGCAACAGGTTTAGAATTAAGTAAGCCGACCCAACAGAGTATGTCTACGCATACTTAGCTTGGTTGAGGAAGATGCTAGAATGGGTGTGGGTGACCTTAAGACCAAAAAATAGTTTAGCGGGCCAAGATCCTTCAATTTAAACTATGTATGCAAACGATTTTTAAATGCATCAATAATAGCTTCATTATTCCTAGTGAGAGTAACATCGTCTACATATATTAAATGATAAATTAAAATTTTGTCTTTTTGTAAACAAAGAGAGACGCATCATCTCAACTACAGTGAAATCCAAGAGTGATTAAGAATGTACTTAAACATTGAAACCAAGATTGAGCTCGTTTAAGTTTGCATACATAATATGGAAATTGTTGATTTACAAATCCCAATGGTTGTTCCATGTACACAGTTTCAGTCAAATGCCCGTTTAGAAATGCATTATTAACGTCAAGTTGACGAAGTTTCCAATTACAAACAGTGGCAAGATTGAGAACAACTCGAATAGTGGAGGACTTGACTACTGGACGAAATGTGTGAGAGAAATCTAGAACTAGAATTTAAACGAGCCTTGTAGCGATCAAGATATCCATCGGCTTTATATTTGATTCAGTATATCCATTTTAAACTTACCACATCGAGTGATTTGGTCGTTGCACAAGTTCCCAAGTATTGTCGTAACTGAGAGCTTTAACTTCAACGTTCATAGAAGCTACCCATTTGGGATTTTTAGCGGCTATTTTGTAACCTTAGAAATATGGTTGACAAAGAGTGCATGATGAAGTTTGTGAGAAGAAAAATCTGTAAGATAGACGAAATTTTTTGGTTTAAAAATTCTGGCTTTGGAGCGTGTAGTCATGGAGTGAGATGGAGCATTGGGTTGAGGCGGAATAACAGTGGTGGATGTAGTGACCATATGTTGATCAATTCTTCACGTTAGCAATGAGAAAAATGAATGATATGATAAACCTATAACTAAAACGCATTTGTTACAGCAGAGAGAGTACCCACGACAGATGAGTATGATCCTGACGACATGATTGTCAGCCTAGTTGAGTTCCTCTTTAATATGTTTGTTAATGATGGGGAGGGTTTATGTGAAAACTGAAAATATTAGAGAGAGAGAGAGTGTGACACACGAATTTTGATGTGTGTTTGGGGTTATGTTATGATGTTAATTACTCCATACACACACCCCCTAGGGAAACTCTTGATTAGCTAGTAAAGGTAATATGACCGATCAACAATTACCAGGCTAATATATTATAAAGTACAATTTAATTCTTTTGGCCTTGTGATAATATAAATGATAATGATAGCCATATTAATACACATCTTAAATATATATATAAATGAAATCTCTTAAGCCATCAGATTGCTTTATTTGTAAATAAATGTTTCTTATGCATTTGACCCGAATTCACGGGTATAGGTCTCACCAAACCCAGATATCCCTCAAACGGGTTATAACATCTCATTATATTAAAAACTAATCTTATCAAATATCTGATATGAAAATCCTATGAAATAGTAATATACTAAAAATTAATATCCGGTTTTTTTAAAAGATATTATTTAATTAAGAAATAATTTTATGGTAAAAAAGCGGGCCATGGGTCTCACCAAACCCATATAACTTTTAAACCGGGTTATAACATCTCATTATATTACAAATTAATCTCATTAAATATTTGATATGAAAATCCTATAAAATAGGGATGTACTAAAAATTAATAACCGTTTAAAAAAAAGATATTATTTATAATTAAGAAACAATTTTATAGTAAAAAAATTGGGTCGTGGGTCTCACCAAACTCATATAACTTTTAAACCGAGTTATAACATCTCATTTATTTGTGAAACTATTTCATCATCAAATCATAAATATATTAATAACTTCCTTACAATAAATAAAATAAAAAATCCTAAAAAATATATAAACAAATAACCCCATAATACGGGGGACAAATGTAGTATAAAATATATTTATTCTTACAAAAAAGCAATTATGAATTTATAATAAAGTTGATCTTAGGAAATAAGTATTACATATTTAAACTTGAAATTATGTTGTGGTTGTCACAGTTATTAAGCTTTTAATTCTACAAACACGCATAATTGTATGAGACTATGAGATATAAAAGCATATATTTATGAACTTTTGTTAGGGTTGTCCAAACTGCTCGTCGCTCGCCGCTCGTTTGTCGTTCGCTCGAATTTTGCTCGAAAAATACTCGTTCGATTTTGATTCGGTTTGGAAGTGAGCCGTTCGGCTCGGTTCGGTTTAAAAGCAATCCAAGCACGAGCAAAGCCTCACTCGGTTTAGTTCGGTTCGTTTTGCTCGAATTATTTTTTATTTATTAGTTTTATATATAAACTTTATGTATATATATATAAGTATACTATTTTTTTAATGTTTTGAAACTTTCTCTCGTTTGTGTTGAATTCAAAGTTCAAATTTAAACCATAGCCACTTGTTTTATATATGTTTTGTTGTTAACTATGAGTTTTATACATTTTAAAGGTGAAAGTTTAGACCATTTAGAGTTGAAAGTCCTGAATTAATGATATTTTGAAGTTTTAGAAATTTAAAATTGAAAACTTTGTACGAAATAAAGCAAAACCAAACCGAACCAAGCCGCTCGGTTTCAAAACCAAACCAAGTTCAAGCATAAAGATATCGCTCGTTTCTTTAAATTCAATCCGATCGGTTCGGCTCGCTTTCAAACCAAACCAAGTATGAGCATGCTCGCGTTCGGTTCGGTTCGGTTCATGAACAGCCCTAGCTTTTGTACATCCGAAATATATGTTTATGCTTCATGCGTGAATCCTAAACTAAAACCTAAACCAAAAGTGCGAATAAATCCACCATCCTTGGTAATTGTTAAGTAGCACGTTATTTTTAAAAAGGATCAAGAATATGAAGAAAAGTCTACACAAATTTAAAACATTTACTTACTTGCAATTTCAATGCTTTTTGAAGTTTCTTGATGATGTCATCCATCATTGGACGTTTGGCTTGAGTTTCTGCCAAACACTTATATGCAATTTTTGAAAACTTGTGGAAAGAATTATTATTGGGTCCTCTATTTAAAGTAAATATGTGTCCATCATCTTCTTCTACTAATTTAGGATCAATCAATTCCTTTAACGTTCCCTCGTTAAAGCGTCTCCTTGCAATTGCTGCAAGCCCCATGGGATTTTCGCTAGTGTAAGTAAAAATCTCAGGCCAACCTTCCAGATAAGACCTCAAATAATACTACTCCAAAGGAGTAAATATCTGTTTCCTTTTTATACTTGAATGTATTCCAATATTCTGGATCAACGTACGTCTCTGTGCCTACAACACTGTCTGCGTAAATAGTGCTGGTTTGTTGCTTCACAGGATGAATTCTGGAGAGTCCAAAGTCACCAACCTTCGCATTGAGATTTTTATCTAATAAAATGTTGTCACTTTTTATATCTCGATGTATTATCCTTGGTTTTCCCTCCATATCGGTGTGAAGATAATTAATTCCTTTTGCGGTATCTAGGAAAATTTGTAGTCTTTGCGCCCAAGTAAGATTAAGTATTTTACCGTTGCCTTTCAAATAATCACCAAGGCTTCCTTTTGAGGCGTACTCATAGACGACAATCAGTTCATCCTTTTCTTTAGAAAAGCCAAGAAGAGACACAACATTTGGATGCTTGCATCTAGATAGCAATTGAATTTCTGTTAAAAATCCTTGTTTACTTAGCTCATCTGCTCCATTTATAATCCTTTTTATAGCTACAGTTGCGCTAATCTTTGGAAGTTCTTCTTTGCACTTCGCTTCCATGGATGACAAACTTTGGACATTTAAAACATCAAGTTTTGCTCTATACACTTTACCAAACCCACCAGACCCGAGAGAGTATGTTTCATTGAAATCATTTGTGACCCGCTTCATTTCACTCAATGGGACCTCCAGATAATCCATCTACAAAATTATGCGTTAAGTGAGAAGGGGAGAATTGGAGCTTGTACATGCTAGCAAGGATGATGCCGAAATTAGAAATTAAAAACAATTCTATCCTTATATACCATGTTCATTCCTATCTATGGTAAAAAAATAAATAAAAATATAAGTGGCCACCCCGAAAATAAAGATTAATTAATCTGTTAAGTTAACAAGAATTATATTGGCGCACCACCTCCCGACTCCACTCTGTCCACCCTTACAGACTTTCATATAAAAAACTAAAACTAAAGTTTCTTCCAAACAACTGTAATAACAATCACGAAAGCTAAAATGATAATTACTGCAGACACCTGAATTATTGTGAAGACATGCACTTAAAACTTAAAGCGTAATTTAAAAACACCTGAATTATCAAGATCGATATGAACTTCATGCAAATAGTTTGAAATTTGAAACGAAGATAATTTTTTGGTCTAAAAAGAAAACAAAACACCAACTTCTTAAAACTTGTGCAGTATAAGGCTGTGAGTTAATAAAAGAATACATGTGAAGGCTAACTGAAATAAAAGGTTCAAAATCACACCATTTTGGTTTAGTCTTGTTGGATACGTGGCTTTTCAATTTGTCATATCTCATGCATTAAGAAAATCTCAAATTCAGTTATTGTGCCGTCTGCGTTATGATGAAATATCAAATTTGTTTACCATAGTTGCATCAAACTAAATAAAAGAAAGTGCTACCTTGAAGTTGGAGGATGTACCTTCATCTACAGCTTTTGAGTGTTCCTTCAATACAAATTACAATGGAAAATGAATTCGAATCAAAGTAATAATGGAAAAGGATGATAAGAAATAAAAACTAAACTAAAGGGTGTGCTTACAGGATTTGCATGAAGTTCTAACACCTCCTCAAGTTCTTTCATAATCCGATCCATAGTTGGACGTTGCATAAGTTGTTGCTTCAAGCATTTATGAGCTAGGTCTATAAACCGTCTCAACGATGCTGTGTCGATCTGTTTCCTTAAATGAGGATCAATGATCTTATCTAGTTCTTCCTGAACAACATCATTTGTAATCATTGGTTTCCTCCCACAAAGGACTTCGAGTAATAACACACCAAAAGAGTAAACATCATATTTGGGTGTCAAATTTTTGGTGTCGAAGTAGCTAGAGAAGAGAAGGCGATGCCTCCAACTTTGAGGATATTCTGTGGAAAATTCAAAGCCATATATCTTTTATTTAAAAATATTTTAGAGCTGTTGATGTCACAATGTATGACATCATAATGGATGTGATTCAGAGCACGTGCAACACCTAAACATATATAGTCTTTGGGACCATGTGAGAGTTGGATCACTTAGACGTCGGTTAAGAGTTCCGCGAAATGCTTGCTCGTAAATGATGATCTTTTCATTATTCTCATCATAATGCCCCAAAATAGAAATGATATTTTTATGTTTGAGACTCTGAAGCATTGAGATCTCCCTCTTCAACTCATCCCCTTGCCCATACTTACAATCTAACCTTCGTACGGTAAAATTCAACAAAGTCCCATTCCGCAAGAGTTGTCCTTCATACACCTCTCCTAATGCACCTTTTGTAATGAGCTTTTCATCAGAAAAGTTGTAGGTTGCAGACAATATCTCATTAAGTTTGTATCCCGCCTGAGTAAATTAACCAAAGAGAAAAGGTTTAGGAACTAGGGATATATACGAATGAGAAGGTAATCATTACTTTATTTTTATACTAGCAGGCTTCTAGCCTAGCTAGTGGTATCATGGCGTTCCCCATGTTAACCGTTCCAGTTCTATAGTGTACATTCATGTAGATTTAAAAGTAAGTAGGTTTAGAGGGTGTTGTTATCAAGACCGATAAACGATAATTAACGAGCAATATATGTATAACCAACTTGTATTATAACCAGAAACTAACTCATAACTGATTACAATGACATTTGTTGTGATAGTGGTGGTAATGGTGATGTTATGGATGATATCTAGCATTTACTTGGTAGATCTATTTATACTAGTTAGATAACTTGTCAACTACATTCATTTATGTCTAACTACTTAGACATAAATGTCCAACCCTCAAAGTTATGACAACTAACCCTCTAGCCTCTTAATCTCATACACCATAATGTGATACTTAGGCCCGGACTTGACATGTACGACTCGGTTAATTACCAACATTCACCCCCTAATTCGAGTCAGATTTTGGGAGGTCTTCAACTCCAAGTGACTCGTGCATCTCTTTGAACTTGAGTCTTCCAAAGATTTGTATATTTTTATTATCTAAACAATCTATATGTATAATAATAAGAAAAAAACATAATCTAGACATGTCAACAATCACGCTTTGTGTGTATTTTCAACTAAGTGTATCTTAATGCTCTACATATATACGATAAAATGATTTATATTTATAAAAGCACTCCTTTTATAAATTGAAGAAACTAGGTAAGGTACCCATGTAGAACCCGGGTTACAATAAATAAATAAATTTATTTAAATAATAACACAATGTGAAATATAAAAAATATGTTCAACACATATAAAGATATAATATACGGTATAATATATTACATAATACACAATATGGAAATAAAAAGTTGTTGAAAATTCCTAAATATCTAAATATTTGTTTGTATACAACATTTGTAACTTTATCCTCTATATTAAAATTAGTAGCTTCACCTTTGTTTTTTGTTTCAATTCTAAATAATGGAATATATAACTGACCATGTGTTAAAACAGGTTGTCTCAAAAACAAAATCAACCATCTATAATGATTGGCCTTAATTTAATTAATTTTTATTGCAAAACAAACATAAAGTGAAAATTTCTGTCTTTAAAATTTGAAATTAACTATTTTATCTAAATCAACTTGAGAATTCGTTACTTATAAAAGTTTAATATTAACAACTAATACAATATATTTATATAAAACGAAATAATATAAATATGTTGGTATTAAATTTTTAAAACCATGAAATATTTATAAAATGGGGAAAATAATAGATTAAAAAAATATATAAAACTATTAATAATAAAAAGAATATATATTTAATATGAGAGAGATATGTGAAAATTTGTAAGGACCACTCATTAACATATGTCATTAAGAAACCCGTGTAGAACACGAGTTTGAATAAATAAATTTATTTAAATAATGACGCAATGTGAATTATAAAAATATGTTCAAAATATATAAAGATATAATGGTAGAACAAATTACACGTTACAGAATATTAAAATAATTCTTTTTTTGAATTTTGGTAAATATCTAAATATTTTTTTATATACAATAATTGTAATTATAACTTCCATATCAAACTTAGTAGTTTCACTTTGTTTTTTGCTTTCAACTTTATAAAATGAAACATACAACTTACCATGTGTTAAAATAAATTGTCTTAAAAACAAACCAACCATCTATAGTGATTGGTCTTAGCTTTTATTAATTTTCATTGCAAAACATACATATAATGAAAATTTCCTTCTTTGAAATTTAAATTGATTATTTTATCTAAATCAACTTGAAAATTTGTTACTTATAAAAACTTAATATTAATAACTAATAGAATATATTTATATAAAACTAAATATTATATTTATGTTGCTATTAAATTTTTAAGTCAAAAAATAATTATCAAAAAGAGAAAATAATATATTAAAAAGAAAAAAAGTTAGATATAAAATTATTAATAAGAAAGAAAAATGTATTTACTAAAAGAGATGTGAGAAAATTTTATAAGATCTATGTTGTATGATATTATGTGACATTGAGAAACTTTTATTTATTGTATATTATAAAGTTATAGATTATAGATATTTGTACCTACAAGGTATTTAAAATGAAACAGAAAAAGACATTTTATATAGTCAAGAAATATACTTCACAATGAAAAACTATAATGACTCAACAAGGAAAATAAAAAAATCAATAGAAATAAAACAAAATAAATCCTAGACAAAATACGTATATCAAATTAATTTAAGGGGGTGTTCGGGATTTCTTATTTTCATCAACTTATAATTTATAAATTTTTTGAAAATTTAATAATGTGTATAAGGTGTTTGACAAACCATAAGGTCTTATGGATTTTAACTTGTAAAGAAGGCAAAATAAATGGGTTTTGAAAAATTAGAAATATGTAACTTGTTAACTTAATGAGTTTGATTCAACTATTATACCCATCTAGCCCTCAAAACCAATTACACCCCTTTTAAAATAGAGTGTCCTTTTGTAGTTATTTTGGTTTTCCCAACACATTAGCTAATCAAAATATTTTTCTAAAAACTTCTTTTTAGAAATTTGTAAGTTAATAAGTCTTTTAGAAAAAAAAACCCTTTTTCTTTTAAATAAGCAATCTCAAACACACCCTAAATTCGTTAAAAAAAGCACATAAAAGGGTAAAAAGTTCACACCGCATACAAAGTTACTCTATAAATTGAAGGGATGCCAACCGTGAGGCCTACATATGTAGGTAGACTTATTTTCAAATCAAATATATAAAATAAATAATTAAAAGAGAGAAATAATTGTAGTTCAACTTCTTTATTTTTACCAGTGACCAATGCAACTCCCGTCATGGGCTATTATCGGAATTTTTTATTCGTCTTGCTTTTTTTTTTCACTCCTCTTCTTGGTATTTCATAGGGTTCAATCAAGATTTTATCATATAATAACATGGGAAATAAAAATTTCACAGGGTTCGACCGATCCCCATAGCTAAGTCATAGGTTTGCCCCTACTTGTCTCACAATGCGACTTTTACTACTACGGGTATAAGATATAATTAATCTAAGAGTGAAGTTAAATTAAGAAGTGTGATTTTTTTAGAAAGAACAAGAAATAATATAAACCATTAACTTTAAACCGGAATGGTTGACTTTGGTTTGGGGAAAAATCAATTATGAAATATGGGGAAGAGCATAAATGGAAATACAAACATTTTTTTGACTTTCTCATTTCACATTCAAGACACATGTTAAGTTCCTCCGTCATTTTAAAACTTTTATATGACAATTCTTAGAAAAAAAACATTATGATAAAAACTTTTTTTTATCTTTAATATGAGTACCATATTGCTAGATAAAAATGAAAAAAATTACTAGGTTTTTTAATACATTGTGTTATAAGTTCTCATTGTCTTTTTTCTTCATTTTGTTTTACAAAATTATGTTTTACCAAAATTTGTTCTTTCAGTTGTGTTTTTTTTTTCATTTATTTTTCTTATAGTGGGTTTTTCATAATTTTTTAACACAGGATTTTTTTTAAGTGTTCTTTTTCTTTATAATTGTTTACAAATTTATTGTGTTTTACAAAATACTAGACGAATGCCAGCGCGATGTAGCGGGAAATACAGACATTGGTAATCACGTAGATTTATGGGTGCTTGTGGTTTTGTTTGGAACATCGAAACCATTTATTGTTATAAGTAGATTCATAGTTTTTATTTTAAACTCAATTTAATATCGAAGTACAAACGAAAATAGAACCTAACCATTTTAATGGTTTGGTTTTGTTGGGTTTTAATTTTCAACGGTCTAGTTTCAGTTTTCAGTGACCAAAAACCGTTAATAATGGCTTGACTCATAATTTAATTTAAAAACATCAAAATTGAACGATAAATACCCATACATAAAATTTTATTTTTTTTAACTGAAAAGAAACTATGACAATATCATACTCAAATTAAAGAGAATTAAATGCTCGTTTTTATGGTGCAATTTAAAAAAAAAATATTAACGTACGAAAAAGTTATGACCGTTTAAAAATCGAGGGGGTATTTGGGTTAAAAATGAAATTATAAATAATAAACGGTTAAAAGATGAAGGACCAAATTTATAACTATTTTATAAATTTACAAAAAATTGATTATAGTTAAGGGGGCAATGTATTAAGTAATTTGAAGACAATTGGAAAACCGTGAGATTTAATGCTAGAATTACCACTTTGCCCTCATTTTAGGTTGTACCATGTGTTTAAATAATTATAATTCCCTTAAAATCCACCGTCTTAATTTGCCCATGACTCCTTCATTATATATATTATAGATAACACAAGGTGAAACGTGATACAAGAAACAAAATTGTGTTAACACACAATTAAAAATGCAATTTTGCTGTTCAATATGAAATGCTTTTTTTAGAATGTTTGGGATTGAGTTTGAAAAACGTTTATTGGTTTATTGGTGTTTTCAAAAAGCCAATAAGTCTTTTATATTTTAGCTTTTTGAAAGCGTTAAAAAATAGTTTTTTCAAAAGCCTCAAATCCTGGATTTTTAAAATGGTTTTTTGAAAATGTCAATAGCCAATAAGCATTTTCCAAACTCAATTCCAAACATGCCCCTTAGGTAACAAACGTGTTCTATCTCCTTCAATCTCCAAATCTTAGAGCGTGTTTGGCCAAGCTTTTTTAACAAAGCTTATAGCTTTTGTTTTACAAAATAAGCATAATTTGGTGTTTGGTTTAGCTTTTTAAGCTTAAACTTATTATCTTATATAACCTAATTTGAAGAAAAGCTTGTTTGAAGATAGTTTTTTAGTTTATATGAAGAAGTTTATTTGTGTAAGAATATAAACATAAGCCAAATATTAAAAGCTAGGTCAAACACCCCCCTTAAGGCCATCCGTAGTGGGCGACCTCTTCCGACGATATAGGTGAACCCCCCCCCCCGCGTGAAATGTGGGGCGATAAGGGGTGGCGTCAACTATTTGTCGCTCTTCTCTTCTGCTTCTCATTGTGATTATTACTATAATAATTGATTGTGTGTGTGATATATATATAATGCTACAACACCGTTACGTTCTAAAAACAAAAACATACCATTTGCTGATCAGGTATCAAATGACACAAAAAGCCATATTTTAGAGCCCCACTACGTATAGCCTAATGGAATGTTGAAAAACACAATGACGTTCACACCACATCTCTCATCTACTTAATTCGCCGGAAAATCTGGTAGAACACATCTTCCTCCAGTTGTCATTTCCAACGTCGTCCCTTCCTGGTGCGATTGTAAGGGTCGCGGAATATGAACTCAGATCTGTAATCGTCGGTACCGTCACAGGGATTAGATTTGAGCACCGTTAGATCTATAACTTCTATAGTCGTCGCCGCCTGCTGCCACATCCGCCGTCCCAACCGAGGGCACTACCACTGCCAGAGACATGAAAGTGGCTCCATTTACCTCATGGCGTTTTTCCGGCGACACCATTAACAACCGTTTGTTTCCTAAGGATTTTATCATCGATGGCTATGGATGGTGACGAAGGAGAGCCGACACCAGCGAGGATGTTGGTGGTGTCAAGCAGTTGCAGTGGATGGTGTAATGGTCATGGCTAGGTTTTTGAGATTAGGGTTTATGATGTAGTTGGTGCCTTGGTGGGTGAGATGATAAATTAAGTTGGGTTTTTAAAATACTCACCTTTCTATAAAATTGATAAATCTTATTTTAACTCAAACCCCTAATCTCATATAATGTTTTTTATTTCTGTACATATGAAAAACATGGTTGGGCTTTTTGTATTTTAAATTGAAATGAGAATAATGTAAATCTTACCATCCTTTTCAAATTTTAATGAGCATAACATATTAACAGGGATCAAGAGATGAAGAAAAATACTCTACTTTAAAAAAAAACTTGACTTACTTGCAAGTTGAATGCATTATGAAGTTCTTTGATAGCGAGTTTCTTTGTCGGACGCTTGTGTTGAGTTTCTGCCAAGCATTGATATGCGATTTTTGAAAATACATGGACATAATCTTGATTGAGTCTTACATTCAAAGTAGAATTGTCTTTCTCAGGTAATTTAGGATTTATTAGTTCCTCTATCCTTCCCTCCTCGAAACGTTGCCTTGCAATAGGTGCATGCCCCATGCGATTTTCGTGCAGGTATATGGTATCATAGGCTAAACTCCCAGATAGAACCTCAAATAAAACTACCCCAAAGGAATAAATATCGGTTTCCCTTTTAACCCTACCACTATTCATATATTCTGGATCTATATAAGGTTTAGTGCCTGCAAGTTTATCTGTATGGATAGTGATAGTTTCTTGCTTCATGGGGTGGACCTTGGAGAGCCCAAAGTCAGCGATCTTTGCCTTCAAATTTTCATCTAATAAAATGTTAGCACTCTTTATATCTCGATGTATTATCATTGGCTTCTCCTCCATATTAGTGTGAAGGTAATCAATTCCATGTGCAATATCAAGGCAAATTTGTATTCTTTGCCCCCAAGTAAGATTAAGCATGTTACCATTGCCTCCCAAATAATCAGCGAGGCTTCCATTAAAGGTGTACTCGTAGACAAGTATATGTTCACCATCTTCTCTTGAAAATCCAAGAAGAGACACTATATTGTGATGCTTACACCTAATTAGCGACTCGACTTCTGTAAAAAACCCTTGTACGCGTTGCTTTTGCTCTTGTGCTCCTTCAAAAATGCGTTTTATAGCCACAACTTTGTTTATCTTGGGGGGGGAGTACATATTTATGGTTCCCTTCCACTGATGACAAATTTTGGATATCTAAAACGTCAAGTCTTGCTTTGTATACAATACCAGACCCGCCAGTACCAACACAATATGCCTCATTGAAATTATTTGTAGCCATCTTTATTTCGCTTAGTGGGATCTCCAAAAGATTTAGCTACAAAATACTGTAGCAAGTGAGAAGGTGAGTATTGGTGCCTGTACATTTGTTTTTTTACATTATCCGATTACTCTATATTATAATGAGGATTTTTACCCCCGTTGTGTGGCGCGTGACGACACTTGATCAACTCATTACTAACGAACTAAAAAGGTTATTATTAAGGAAATATAATATTCGAAGATTATATGAATGTTAAAAAAAGAAAAAAAAATTGTTTATTATGTGAAATAGAAGAAAAAAAAACTCTCGGAAGTCATGTGAAACTTTAATTTGAATCACCAATTAAGGTGTTTATTAATACTTAATTAAGGAACTTGTACATCAATTAACTATACTTGTATATTATAATAATCTGAACCTCAAAGTTGAACAAAATTTATATCATAACATCGACAATAATTTGAACCTCAAAGTGTGACATGTTTCATACTTTCATCATATCGTTGGTTCAAGTATGAAATCTAGAGATAATGTAGTTTTAAACCGCATATTTAAATACTTTAGGGTAAGCATATAAATTTAACGTACCCCCAAGTGTGAAAAATCCATGATAAACTGTTGGAAATCAAAGTCAACCCCTTCAAAAGCTGTACGTTGTTACTAGGCAAATGGCAAACAGACAGGATAACGGCTTCTTAAACTCAGCTCCCCTTTATGACCATCTCCCTTGGCTATGTTTCCTTTCAGGCATGGCTAATGGTGTCCGTTTGGAACGGCGTCGAGATTGGAAGATCTTGGGCAGAGGGAGACGTAACTGATCAGACCGCAGAGCGGGAGCACGGACAGAATCTGGCGGAGATCCTGTAAAATCACAGTCACACGCCAAGAAAAGGCTCATAGTTAGTTGAACTACTTAAATAAACAAAACAAAACAAAACATAACAAAACAAAACATAACAATAGCAAAACAAGGGATAAAGAAAGAAAGGAATACCCTGCGTTTCAGTTTGCAAGGCTTTATGAGATTCCGACCAGTGCAGTTCGAGGAACAAAGAAAGTTCTTGGAGCCTATGTTCCTTCGCTTTTCTACCCTCAAATAATAATCAACTCACTTACTACTTACTATCTTATTATTATCTTATTATAAGACAGACCGGGAGACAGTGACATACTAGTATACTACTTACTATCTTATGCTCTTATTATAAGATAAAGGGATGCTCTATTCAACCATTCTAAAAAAGACTGGTTACCATATAGCAAGAAACAAGAGATTCACAAGGCCGGCCATATATAATTATATATAAAACATTTTGAGCATGTGCTTTAGCCTTTAAGACCCGGCTAGGCGCAATTTTTTAACATTTCTTTTATTTAATTAAAGTTTTTATTATTTTAAAAATGGTCATTTTCTATCAAGTGGGGGTAGTTGAAGTTTCTATCGTGAGCATTGTAGATTTATAAGTACGTTCAAAGTTGTGTAAGTTTACCGTTTTCTTTTTTTATTTTTTTTAGTATATGTCTTGGTGTTTTGATAATGAATTTAGTGGTCATTTTATAAACACATGCATTAGAAACATTCTTTTCATATTTATGTTTAATAATCACAACGCTTAATTAATATGAATTGAACACAATTCAACATGGTTGAACCAAAACATCTTACAACGTGGTTTCGGAATCCCACAAAGAATCCAAAAGGAAACATAAAAAATAATTGCAATAATTGTCAATTTTAGTTTTACACATACAGATTGGCTACAGACTTGGAGGATACGGATTTCGGATAAGTCACCTCAGGCATTTCAATTGTTATCGCTTACAGGTACGGAGGTATTTGCAACAGACATTCCGTCAGTGATCCTTCAAAAATATTTATTATAAATAATACTCAAACCATCCTAGTTTTCACATGCATTCTTCGCTAAATATCTACAAATACTCCCCAAACCCCGATATTGTTTCAGAAGTTAAATATAACAAATGTTACAATGTCCGCGTAAGTCCTGTCTGTGAAAATATTTTCCTAAACCTTAATTAGGAGAAATAACCATAGTTGATCTGTTAGTGAAAACAATCATCACATATCACTTTGCGATTTTGCTGATATTGCCATTGCTATCCAACATATAATGGGTATGTGGTTTTTGAAATTAAACTCATCATTTGCAATAGAATTAGCCCATTGAAAGCTAACTAAACGGCATCTAAACTGAATGAAGCTGATTTTACAACTTAGTTGCTTTATTAATTTACAAAAAGTATGACCGGAAATTAGTAATCATATGAATACAAACATTTTGAATCTCTTTATTTGATTTGAATTCCACGCACAAATCATCCCTCCTCTCTCTTTAGGAACCCGAATAATCTTTATCATCTATAATCCACGGCCTCCGAAAACCTGAAAAACATACAAACATCAAATACAATATAAAACAACAATTAAAAATCTTAATAATTAGAAAATATATATAAAAAGACCAAGTATAACAAAATGAATAACACATAAAGCATAAAGTAAGAACAGGATAAGATTAAAATAATAATAATAATAATACTTGACTTCTGTTAAAATGTGTTGGATAGTGATCAAGTATATATGTGGAGACGAAATCAAGAATGTGGTACTTGGAAAATATTGACTTACTTGTAAGTTTAATGCACTCTCAAGTTCCTTGATCACCAGGTCCATTGTAGGACGCTTGACAGCTTCTTCCAGACAACGAGATGCAATTTTTAAAAACGTGATCTCAGATCTTTTATCGGGTGAAGTGAAAATGCCTTCACTCATTTCTTCCTTTAGCTTAGGATCCATGATTCTGTGTATGGTTCCATCATTGAAACATTTGCGTGCAACGGGTGCAAGCCCTTTATCATTTTCTTTTATGTAAACAGGATCATAAGCCACCTTCCCACAAAATATTTCAAAAAGAATAACTCCAAAAGAGTAAACATCATATTCTCTTTTCCATTGACCTATTGTTTCGTATTCTGGATCCACATACACTTTCATGCCTATCTCTTGATCATCAGGGCGTGAGTTGGAGATCACAAAGTAACCGATTTTTGGCCTCTGGTTCTTGTCTAACATAATGTTGGCACTCTTTATGTCAATATGTATTATCTTTGGCATGTTGACTATCACAGTGTGAAGGTGATTGAGTCCACGTGCAATCTCAAGGCACATGTGTAGACGGCGCGTCCATGTAAAACTATCAATTTTATTAACATTTTTCAAATAGTCGTCGAGGGTTATCTCTGGCACAGACTCATAGACAAGGACCATTTCATCACCTTCATCACAAAAGCCAAGAAGGGAAACAATGTTGACATGCTTATAACTAGTACGCATTTCAAATTCTTCAAAGAATTTTTTTTTCCCTTGCCCGGTGCCATCTATACTAGTGACGAGTTTTATAACCACAGTCACACATTTATTGGAAGATTCACCCTTATTCTTCCCTTCTGTTGCCAACAAACTATTGCTGCCAAAATGATCAAGTTTAGCTCTGTACACCGTCCCAGCTGTATCTGAACCAATTTGGTATATGTCAGCAAAGTTCTCAGTAGCCAACAATATATCACTGAGTCGAAACCTTGAGAGTACCACGGTATCTCCCTGCAACATCATGTGGTAAAATGAATAAGAATGTTGTATATGAAAACTATGTAAACATTTCCCTTCAAACTGATGCCACATTTTTGTATTTTTCTTTTCTTCAAAAGTGATACGTATACGTCCAATCAGAATTGTAAATTTGAAGTGAAGATTGATTTTTTTTAAACAGTTATGAGTTATAAAAAAATCATGTGTGCACTCTTTATGTTACAATCCTTTTATTTAATTTCCCTTCGAATATATTTATGTATGCATGTGCATATGAATTATAAACAGAAAACGATGAGAAATATCGCGAAAAAAACTAAAAAAATGGTAATGAGCTGATGACAAATTTGATGTTAAAAATATTGGAAACCTCCTAAACAATCAGTTCAATAAATTCATTTTGATAATAGATTGGAGTTGGACAACTAGTTTATAAATTTACTTGCTTAGATGTACCCAACAACGAGTTAATTTGTATTTTATGTATTCTAAAATAAAGCGAGAATAGTTTTTACCATCCTTTTAAATGTTACAGACCATATATAGTATTTTTAAACGGAATCAAGCATGAAGCATATAAGAAAAACTGAAGTAATTTTTTTTTAAATATCAACTTACTTGCAACTTTAATGCATTTTGAAGTTCCTTAATGACCACTTCGATTGTTGGACGCTTGACTTGAGTTTCTGCTAAACACTGATATGCGATTTTCGAAAATACGAGGAATGAATCTTGATTGGGTCTTCTATTAAAAGTAAAAATGTGACCATCATCTTCTTCGATTATTTTAGGATCAATTAACTCCTTTAATGTTTCTTCATTGAATCGTCTCCTTGCGATTGGTGCAAGCCCCAAGTCATTTTCGTCAATGTAAACTGAATCATACGCCACTTTCCCAGATAGGATCTCAAATAAAACTACTCCAAAGGAATAGATATCTGACTCCTTTTTATATTTACCTGTAGCCAAATATTCTGGGTCCATATATAATATTGTCCCTGCAATATGTCTTGAATAGACAGTGCTAGGTTGTTGATTTATAGGATGTGATTTAGAGAGCCCAAAGTCAGCAAGCTTCGCGTTCATATTTTCATCAAATAAAATGTTATCACTCTTTATATCCCGATGTATTATCCTTGGTTTCCCCTCCATGTTGGTATGAAGATAATTAATTCCATTCGCAATATCTAGGCAAATTTGTATTCTTTGTGTCCAAGTAAGAACAACCGTCTCACTACTTGCCAAATAATCAGCAAGGCTTCCTTTAAAAGCAAACTCACTGACAAGAATCATTTCACCAGCTTCTTTGCAAAAGCCAAGAAGAGAGACAACATTTGGATGCTTACAACTTGAAAGCAATTCAATTTCTGTTAAAAACCCTTGTTTAGCTTGCTCATCTACTCCTTTAATCCTTTTTATAGCTACAGTTTTGCTTATCTTAGGCACTTCATCTTTACTCATCCGTTCCATTGATGAAGATCCTTCGGTATCTAAAAAGTCAAGTTTTGCTTTGTACACATCAGCATACCCGCCAGACCCAACAAAACACGCGTTGTTAAAATTGTTTGTGGCTCGCTTTATTTCTCTTAGTGGGATCTACAAGAAATCCATATACAAAATTATGCATCAAGTGAGAAGGGGAGAATTAGAGCTTGTAAATGCTAGCAGGAATGATGATGAAACTAGATAGAAAATTATGCACATACAAATTTATGCATCAAGTGAGAAGGGGAGAATTCGGTTTAAGCTATTCACGATGGACTCAGTTCGGTTTTGATTTTTTCAGCATTGCCACTAGGGTTGGAAGTTTTTAGGCCAAACAGTTTGTTTTTATATTTTTAGTATATCACCCGACCCAAAATGAACCCCAAAAGTTAATATCTAACGATAGACTGCCGGCACTCAAAATTTTATGGCCACCACGATGAAAAAAGTTCTTGGGTCCGGCATCACAAGGTGCTTGTATATAAATAGGATAGTATGCATGTAAAAAACAGAAGTAGGTCACTTTCTAGGTGATCAGTATATAAAATCATCTTTTTTTTATAACAGAGTTTTTTTTTATGGACATTCAATGTTGGTAATTTCGAAGTTCAAGTCACAAGTCGGTGAACTTGGGGACCAATATTGACAAGTCTCATAGTTGGTTAAGTGTTTTAGTTAGATTATAACAAACTGGTTATATCTATTAATTAGTACAATTCATATCATAGACTCTAGGTTAGCTAAATAAACCGAGTAACAGTATACATTATAATCAAGTTTTTTCAGTTATATTATTAAACATTTGGGAGTAATCTAATTTTTTCTGTTAATTTGTTTGTTTTTCAATATTGATTCACCACTTGATTCTAAACAACTTATAAGTTGAATCCAAGGTTCCTACCAAATAAACAAAAAATTAAAATTACGGTAAATACCTAAAACTTGTAGATCATCATCATCGTACTCAGTAAATCCCACCATAGCAAAGCTATGATAGGGTCTGAGGAGGGTAATATGTAGACAGTCTTGCCTCTACCCCATAGGAATAGAGAAACTGCTTCAAGTGAGACCCACGGCTCGATAGTGGGTTTGCATCAAGCCTTGGACATATGACACATAACACTCAACCAACGGGACCCCGGCGTAATGGTGCATGTACCCAAGTCTTTCGGCTATCAACGCCACCACATGATGCCTGATTAACCTTCGGCCACTTTTAAGGCCATTTTCACGAAATTAGTAAAATAACATCAAAATTAGTGCAATTTCATTTTTGCCCACCCAAGGGCCCACACATATATACATTATTATGCGCGCACCGCAAACAGGGCATAAAACTTGTAGATTAATGAACTAATTTAAATAGTTAGTAACAACAATACCCTTTTGGTTTCAAAAGTGTGAAGACATGTAACCTAAAACTTAAAACATTACTGAATACATACTTTTTAAAAGTGTGGAGACTGGAGATGTTCGTTCTATTTTGGTGCTGACAATTATGCATGTCTATTAAGGAATGCCAACCAAACGAAAAAAATGAGCACCATATTGGTTTAGTAATTTTGGTGCTTAAAAATGGTTTTCTATTTATCTGAGGAAATAACTTACTCCAATCATAAAGATTTGAATATGAGGATCGCCAAATTCAAACAAACTAAAAGAAAATTAATTTTAGTTAAATGGTTGCTTGAATTGTAGAGAAAAGTCTACTTTATTTATCATTATCACCTCAAACTAATAAAAGGAAAGTAATTTCTTTCAAGTAAAGAGTCTTTGGCTTAGTGGTATTGAAATGGGTAAAATGGTCTCTCTCCATCAGCCTGTGGGTCCGATTCGGACAATTAAGTAGATTTTAGGAATATGATTGGTAGGTGTGTGTTAGATGTTAGAAAAAAAAAATTACCTCCAAGTTGTTGGATGGTGTAGCTTCCTCTTCAGCTTTTGGGTGTTCCTTTTATACAATTTACCACAACGGAAAAATAAAGTTGTAAACATAGAAGTAATAATGAGAAAATGATGAAACAGAAAAAAACAAAAGAACTGGCTTACAAGATCAACATGTTCCCATTGAAGTTCCAACACCTCGTTAAGTTCTCTGACAATCTGATCCATAGTTGGACGTTGCGTAGGTTGTTGATTCAGGCACTTGTAAGCTATGCTTATGAAGAGTGTCAACGTTTGGGTATCCATCTGTTTCCTTAAATTAGGATCAATTATCCCCTCTAGTTCTTCATCAAGACCATCGTTTGTAATATTTGGTTTCCTCCCACAAAGGACTTCAAGCAATAACACACCAAAAGAGTAAACATCATATTTGGGTGTCAAATTGTTGGTGTCAAAGTAGCGAGAGAAGAGAAGGCGATGCCTCCAACTTTGAGGATATTTTGTGGAAAGTTCAAAACCATATATCTTCGGTTCCCAATCTTCATCTAAAATTATTTTAGAGCTATTGATATCACAATGTATGACATCATAATGGATGTGATTCAATCCATGTGCAACACCTAAACATATTTGTAGTCTTTGGGACCATGTGAGAGTTGGATCACTTAGATGTTGTTTGAGAGTTCCATGAAATGCTTTGTAAATGATGATATTTTCATTATTTTCATCACAATACCCAAAAAAAGGGGCGATATTCTTATGTTCAAAACTCTTAATCATTCCAATCTCAGTTTGCAACTCGTCTCCTTGCCCATGCTTACAATCCAGCCTTTGTACGACCAAATTGCCATACGGTAAAAGTTCTCCTTTGTAAACCTTTCCTAGTGCACTTATCGTTATCAGATTTTCACGAGAGAAGTTGTTGGTGGCAGATATTATCCTTTCAAGAGCGGGTCTCTAATTAAATCCAAAGAGAAGAAAACTAGAGATGAATATGAATAAGGTAATAATTATTACATAAAATGTTTTTGTAAATAAAAGATATATATTTAATTATTTATTATGTTTATTATGCTACAACTATATATATATATATATATTATAATAATAAAGTAAAATAACTGGGGACACATGTCACTTGGAGATTCATTCTTAGCTAAAATTTCCCGCTCAAACTATTTTCCTATTTTTAATGAAAACTTATATATGTTAGTGTAATCAATACATATCAATCCATCATTTAATCAAATAATTAATTACCTAAATTATAGAGATTAAAAACATGCGGGTATTTGTCTTAATAAAAATATTTATATCTTTAATGAAAACATATCAACCTTTTTTTTATTAAAGCAATTAATAAACACTTTTCAGTGTAGAAGATGAATTTGGTAAAAATTTGAACGATATTTATAGATCTAATAAGATAAAAACAAGAAGAAATTATGAATGAATAGCAATTTTATTCTCATGTATTCATTCAACCTCTATGGATCTATGGATTTTTTATTTCAATCTTTTTCAAATCTATAATGCAACAACATGTTTTAGTCATGTTAATTTTGAATATGATGTTCTCTTTTTATGTCATTTATAATAAATCATCTTATCATCTTTTGTTAGAATTCACTATTCCATTAAAAAAATATAATTAAAATTTATAAAAAACACTAGGTGCAACCTTTTCGTAAAAATAAAGATATTGATTGAGAATGCACCACGTATTCTTATGAATATTCCATTGGAAAATATAATTTGAACTTATTGAATTATTTAATTTGATAAAATATAGGTTTTGTTTTAATTTAACCATTTAATTTCTATAATTTAATTGCATTTCTTTTGAGCTTCCCGTGCATCACACGGGGTCCAAAACTAGTTTTTTTATATATAAATAAAAGCAGCATCTAAAGTTGATAACCTATAGTAAACAAATCATTTATATAGGGTCCTGCTAATAAGACGCCCACCTTCAAAACTCAGACACCCTTCATACGACTCGTATAGCTTACACGAGTCGTATAGACTTCTGTATTTTGACATCCACCAGCTTTTTGGAAAAGGTGTTTGACCAGATTCTTAAACGAGTCGTATGACTCATACGAGACGACGTTGATATTTATACGAGTAGTATACCCTAATTTCATACGTCTAGAGGGTGTATGGGCAGTATAGGGCCTATAGGCTATACTACTCGTATAAATATCAGCGTCGTCTTGTATGAGTCATACGACTCGTTTAAGAATCTGATCAAACACCTTTTCCAAAAAGCTGGTGGATGTCAGAATACGGAAGTCTATACGACTCGTATAAACTACGAGTAGTATGAAGGGTGTCTGAATTTTGAAGGTGGGCGTCTTATCAGCAGGACCCTTCTTTTATTATCACTCTTCAACCAACTTTCCCCACGATTTTTAAAAGGCCACAAAATATTCATATACAAATATTAAAAAAAATTACATAATGAAAACGAACATTTTATTCTCTTTGATTTGAGTGTGGTATAATTATAGTTTTTTGTCATTTCAAAAAAAAGGTAACATGTTATGTGATTACCAGTGTGTGTTTTTTACCTGCCGCATCGTGCGGATACCTCTAGTATATATATATACATATATAGAGAGGTTAATACATTGGGGAACCATCAAGAAAACGAACTTCGATTAAACCCATTCCAACGGTGTTGGAACCGGCTCATTTCTACGAGCCGGTTCCAACGCCGCTAAAATGAGTTAAATTGGAGTTTGTTTAATCAATAGTTATTTGATTCCCCACATTTTTATGGTTCCCTAATGAAGCTCCCTATACACACACATACACACAATTAAAGAGATAAATGAGATCATTTTAGAACCGATCTAAGTTGTGAGAACTTGAAAGAACACCACTTACCAATTTTTTTTTAAAAAAAAACCAAAAAAAAAAATTCATATCTTATAAGTTACATCTAAAAAGAATTACGTCTGTCAAAAATAGGTGTAACAAACGTTTACACTACAACGTGAATAGTGAATATATGTATAAATTTGCATAATGTAAATGTTCCTTACACCTATTGTTATAGAAAAAGAAAAAGGCGTATCATCTATTAACTTGGTATTTGTGATAACATAATCCACATCATTGGTTACACAATCCATTTCATTATTTATATAATCCAGGAAACATACGAAATTGACACGTTTATATAAATGTTTAAATGGTGAAACACCCGATGACTTATGTTTTTATACAAAAATGTTTAACATGACTTTGTTAAAACCAAAAAAAAAAAAAACATTGATTGAAATTATCTTTTATTAATGTTCAACTTTGACTGGTTTATAAAAGGCCCTCCTGTTTTATTGCTCAAGTAGTTGGATCATATAAAGTTTTGTCCATTCCAAGGTAGCAAGGTTAAAGGTTGTAGTACCTTTGGTATAGACCTTAGCGCCATCCTCAGCGAAAGAAATTTTACTCGCAATTGCGACTGCAAAAGAATGTGGGCAACTTATAGATACTTTTGATCCGATTATATCAATTCCACAAATGTCCAAACAATAAATTAGTGTAGGAACAAATAAAATAAATCAGTAAACCCTAATATGTATAAATTTGTATCGTAATGTTACTGATAGAATTGTAAAATGGAAACTGTATTATTCACAATAAAGTTACAACTATAAATACAATGGGATCCCCATCAGTCATGGAGAATCACAACAATTACAGATACATATTCGGTAACCGAATATTCAATATTGACTATTGACTATGTTTAAAATTTAAATTACAAATGATTATCTATTACCCCCCTTCAAGCGGAAAGGCGGGGGACCAACTCGAAGCATGGTGCGAAACCGTTCAAAGAGAGGCTTTGGCAGACTTTTGGTGAAGATGACAGCCACCTGGAGCATGGTTGGAACAAACATTGTGTAGAGACTACCGGGAGATACGAGCTCTCGAACAAAGTGATAATCGATGTCGATGTGTTTGGCACGCTTATGAGATACTGGATTTTGACTTAGAAAAAGGGCACTTTTGTTATCACTTATCACATAACAATGTAGGACAGTCAGGAGGTAATGCATGCAACTCACGTAACATATGAGTTAACCAGATTATTTCGGCAGCCGTGTTGGCCATTAACCGATATTTAGATTCACAACTAGAACGGGAAACCGTAGGTTGCTTTTTGGCACTCCAAGACACAAGATTACAACCCAAGTATATGGAATAACCATAAGTAGATCGTCGAGAGGTCTATACAACATGCCCAATCCGCATCTGAATAGCCCACTAATCGAGTAGTGGTAGGTTGATCAAAAGAGAGCCCAAATGAAAGTGAGTTGTGGGATTTTGAAGGAATTGGCTTGCTTGGTTGATCGCATAGGACAGGTCCGGTCGTGTGATCGTTAAATATTGTAAAGCACCTACTAACGATCTGTAAAGTGTCGGGTTATGGAACGAGTCCCCTTTGGAGCTAAAGGTATCAGTGATGGTAAGTGGTGTTGCCACATGTTTAGCATCAAGGAGTCCGGCTTATATCATAGGCATGTTTAGCTTGGTTCAGAAATATTCCAGAATCAGTGTGTGTGACTTCAAGACCCAAAAAATAGTTTAAGACTTTAAGGTACCCAAATATTTAATAGAAAATTCGGTGTGAAGGTGTGTGATAAAGGTTTGCATAACCGCCTCATCGTTACCGGTCAACATGATGCCATCTACATACACGAGAAGATAAAGAAGCACAGAATCTTTTTTGAAAACAAAAGGTGAGGTGACCGCTCGACTGCATTGAAAACCGAGAGTACTTAAAAAAGTACTTAAGTCTTTGAAACCAAGCGCGAAGAGCTTGTTTAAGACCACAAAGTGCCTTCTTCAAACAACAAACATAATTTGGATAACGTGGGTTTATAAATCCCGGTGGTTGTTCCATGTAAACCATCTCAGTGAGAGTACCATTTAAGAAGGCATTTTTGATGTCTAGTTGGTGTAAACGCCAATTATAAATGGTAGCAAGATCATGAACAACCCGAACTGTAGATGCCTTGACAACGGGACTGAAGGTTAGTGAGTAGTCTAAGCCGGGAATTTGAGTAAAGCCTTGAGCAACTAACCGGGCTTTATGACGATCAACTGAACCATCGGCTTTATACTTAGTCCGACATACCTATTTGAAACCAACGACATTTGCGTGTAAATGGTGTTTAACAAGTTCCCAAGTTCGGTTGTTGTGAAGAACGGTTATTTCTTCATTCATTGCAGCCACCCGGCCACTTAGGATGTTTGGATGCCGACTTGAAGCCTTTAGGGTCATGAGCAACAAACAGTGCATGATGCAAAGGAGTTGATTAAAAAATGATAGGTCAGCATGGTGTTTAGGTTTGAAGATTCCTGATTTTGACCGCGTGGTCATCTGATGTAAATATGAGGTGGGATTCGGGTTTGGTGGAGCAGCTTGGCTGGAAGAAGTTGGCTGATTGGAATGGGTCGGAGAGGGGAATGATTTGTCTGTGGATTCAGATGTGAGAGATGTGGTTGGGCTGGAGGATGGGGAATGGGCTGTGGAGTGAGATGTGATTGGGCTACAGGATGATGAATGGACTGATGGCTTGAGAAGAAGCCGTGGATGTAGATTGGGTTGGAGGGGGCATATGAGCCGTATTTTGCACAACAATGGGTATGGAACATAATGCGCATTTTGGGAATGTATGATTTAGGTGCGAGGGAAGTGAGCTCGAACCTATGGATAAGTGTGGTTGAGAAGTTTTTGGTAGAGAGGGCTGAATTGGAGAAGACAAGTTTAGCATCATCAACTGCTGGAACGACACCACTAAACGGGAAGGTGTCTTCATCAAATTGGGCATGCCGAGTAACGTAAATTTAAGATGACACAGGATCTAAACACCGATAACCTTTGTATTTAGGGCAATAGCCGATGAAAATGCATGAAGCACTTCGTGGAGAGAGTTTATGTTTTGCATAAGCCCTTAGATACGGGAAAACTCGACAACCAAAAACTCGTAACATTTGCATACGATGGAGCTTGAGCAAAAAGAAGTTCAAATGGTGATTTTTTTGTTCAAAACCGAAGTGGGAAGACGGTTTATAATATAGGTTGTCGATACAAAAGCTTCAACCCGTAAGGTTGCTGGTGCATGAAAGTTAAACAACATAACAAGACCCGTTTCGGTTATGTGTCGGTGTTTACGTTCGGTCCGCCCATTTTGTTCGGGAGTGTGAGGACATGACAAACGGTGTTGAATGCCATTTTGTTGTAATAAATTTTGAACCCGATTATTTGTAAACTCGGTGCCGCCATCACTTTGAAAAATTTTAACGGTTTGAGAAACTTGATTTTGGACAAATGTTAAGAAGACCGTCAAAACATTATATAATTCAGATTTTGCTTTTAAAGGGTAGAACCATGTAAATAGGGAACAATCATCAACAAATATAACATAATATAAGTAACCATCAGTAGAGGTAATAGGTGCGGGTCCCCAAAGATCACAGTGTATCAAATCTAAAACATGCAACGAGCGTTTATTATTTAAATCAAAAGGTAAACGATGTGCCTTAGACAATTGACACGAAGAACAAGTCCCGGTTTGGGTAATAAAGAAGTAATAAACAAATGACCAAGTTTATTCAAAGTTGAAATTACATCAAATGAAACGTGACCAAGCCGACTATGTCAGCGTTCAAAAGATGCACGAAGATGATGAGATGAGAGAGCGGCAAATCGGCAACAAATGCTTTTGTGCTTGTGAGAGAATGTAGAAACCATTCTCACACTTGCCTTTGGCTAGAACCGCTTTCGTTTTTCGATCCTGAATATGAAAGAAATGATTAAATAACAAAACATCAACGGGTGAGTCATTTGTAAGTTGACTAATAGATAGAAGGTTTTTGTAAGATATAGAACAAGAACATCTTTTAAGGATAAACCAGGGTTTATGAAACAATGTCCAACTTTGTAACCGGTAAAGATTGACCATTACCAAAGGTTTACATAATCATTACCCGTATGTGTGTGCGAGGCATCAAGACCAGCGGAGTCAAGACACCAATCTGGAGAGTTTGCCGTCACATGACATTGTGCGTGAAAAGCTTGAGTGAGATTTGCATCAATCGGAGAAGCCCGTTAAGCGATTGTTGACAAGCTGGGGCAAGCACTTGCATAGTGACCTTCAGTCCTGCATAGTTGACAGTGCGGGTTGCGCCAGGGGGGCGGACGAGCGAGCTCAACCAGATCGAGACCCACGACCCCGAGGTCTAGAGAAGGATGCATGGGTATGGTGGGAGGAACCATGATGGGGTTTGGCTAAATAAGCAGCCTGAGTAACCGATGAACCATGAATGGATTGCAAGAATAGTTCATGGTTTTCAGCTTGTAAGAGCAAATCGCGGAATGGCAGAGGAGGTCGGACGGTTCGTTGGGCTGTAGAAAAGGTCTCAAATGAAGGCCCTGGACCACATAGGAACCAGTGGGTTTTGTCACTGTCTTTGACGGGATGTCCGGTGGCCGCTAGTTGGTCACAAGGACACTTGAATTTCCGACCAGATTCGGTGACAGTGGAGGATCCACTTTGCAACTGTCTTAGGTAATCATTTAGAGTGTGCATGCATTCCAAAGAATGGTGACCATAGGCAGTCTCTAGGGCTAACCAGATTTGGCGAGCAGATGTGAGACCAATAACTTCGGACATAGCCTCTTCAGTGAGGGAAGAGTGCAGCGGCAAAATAACCCTTTGATCAGCCTCTTTCCAAATCGTTAAGGAAGGATTTGGGCTGTTTTGTTATCCTCCGTTAGTGTTTCCGGAGGTACAGGTGAGGTGCCATCAATGAGTCCGATTACGTTCAGATAGGACACACATGATTCTTCCATTGTAAATAATTTGTTGAGGAGAGTTTGATGGCGAGGAGATGAAGAAGGGAGTGTAACGAAGCATTGGTTGAGTCATTTGAAGAAGAAGATGAGCAAGCCATGATCGTAGGTTTTGTTGCAGAAAGGATCTCCAGTTAGGCTAGGCTGATACCATGATAGAATTGTAAAATGGAAAGTGTATTATTCACAATAAAGTTACAACTTACAACTATATATACAATGGAATCCCCATCAATCATGGAGGATCACGCAACGAATATTCAACATTGACTATTGACTATGTTTAAAATTTAAATACAAATGATTATCTATTAGTTACATTTGTAGGTTTAATTTGTGTTTGGATGTTTCAGTTTGGGGTTTTGGAAGTAGACTCGAAGGGATGATAAATTTGTATCGTAATGTTACATTTGTAAGTTTGTTTTGAGTTCGTCTTTGGCATTACAGATTCAGGCTCCCATTTAGATTAGATCTATTTGCATAAGGTTTTGACTTTAGATTCCATCCATTTACTAGAATTTTTAAAAGAAAAATGAGGGTTTTGGTGTGTGGGAAGATCAAGATGAAAATGAACATGTGCCAATGAATTTGGAAACATCAGATACAATGGTGGACAATGATATGGTATATCTGTTTAACTAAAATGTGTTTTGAGCTCATTACTTTGAACTTTAAACATTTGTTTAGGAGGAGGTTGAGATGTAGGATATTTCTGAGGAATCTATTATTAATATTGACGCTTGAGATTGTGACGCCCTGCTTGCGGTGCGCGCATATAATGTATATATGTGTGAACCCTCGGGTGGGCAAAAGTAAAATTGTACTAATTTTGACGTTATTTTACTAATCTCGTGAAAATAACGTTAAAAGTGGCGGAAGGTTAATCAGGCATCATGTGGTGGCATTGATAGCCGAAAGACAAGGGCACATGCACCGATTAGCCGGTGTCCCGATGATTGAGTGCTATGTGCCTTATGTCCAAGGCTTGATGCAATCTATCGAGCCGGGGGTCTCACCAGAAGCAGCCTCTCTATCCCTATGGGATAGAGGTAAGGCTGTCTACATCTTACCCTCCTCAGACCCTACCATAGCATTGCTATTGGTGGGATATACTGAGTACGATGATGATGATGACGACGCTTGAGATTGTGGAAATCAGCTTGCAGTGATTGACTATGTTTAAGATCTTTATGCTAATGACTCCTTATTTTAAAATATTGAATTTTTTAAATTTCTTTAAAATGGTTTTGAATAAAATGCTGGCGATTGGAATGTTTTTCAGATGTACTGTTTCTTGCTTTCATTTTCATTTTGAACAAAAAAAAATAACTTTGGATCTTTGTGCCCATTTTAGACTGTCAAACTACAAAGGGTCAAACTATGTGAATTGGTTTACTTTCTAAAATGTGTCCGAGTTAGATTGGATCTTAAAAAAATAATAATAAAATTTTGAGTTAATGGCCATTTTCGTCCCTGTGGTTTGTTACTTTCGCCACTTAAGTCCAAAATTTGAAATTTTGTCAATTTAGTCCTCATAGCTTTAAATATTAGTCAATTACGTCCCATCCGTCTAGCGGCATCCAGCTATGCCGTTAGTTTAAGGGTATTTTTGTCTTTCTCCTTTTAATTTTGAGCTAATGGTCATTTTAGTCCCTGTGGTTTGATATTTTTATCACTTCAGTCTAAAGTTTGAAAATTTGTCAATTTAATGTTCAGTTTTTTTTATTTTTTATTTTTTTTTGTTTATAACACTAAAGAGCATAATTCATGCCCAAAACCATCGAGCAACCTCAAATACTGGTATGCATTTACTCTGTTGACAACAGTAATCATACCCCTTGTATTTAGTTTCTAGACATTTCCTAAAATCTCCTCCATGGTGGAATTCAATGGTAAAGTGGTCAAGGTAATTCCCTGAAACCGAATTGTACTAAAAAACTAAAAATCGTTTCGTTGATTAATGTATAATAGTTGATTTCGACCCAGATTTTCGTTATGATATGTTAATCTCTAAACCCTAACTATTATGTCATTCATCAAAGAAATGATTTTTAGTTTTTTTCGTATAATTCGGTTTCAGGGAATTGCTTTGACCACTTTACCATTAAATTCCACCATGAGGGAGAGTTTAGAAACCGTCTAGAAACTAATACGAGAGGAGGGGTATGATTAAGGTTGTCGACAGAGTAAATACAGACATGTTTTGGGCTTAAATTATGCTCTCTAGGTTTATAGACAAAAAAAAAAACTGAATTAAATTGACAAAATTTCAAACTTTGTACTGAAGTGGCAAAAGTATCAAACCACAGGGACGAAAATGACAATTAACTCAAAATAAAAAGGATACAGACAAAAATACCCTTAAACTAACGGCATAGATGGATGCCGTTAGATGGGTGGGACGTAATTGGCTAATATTTAAAACTATGAGAAATAAATTGACAAAATTTCAAACTTTGGACTGAAGTGGCGAAAGTAGCAAACCACAGGGACGAAAATGGCCATTAACTCTAAAATTTTAAACAAAAAAAAAATTATTTCGGTTAAAAACGGGTTTGCTTGAAGTCGACTTTTAAACACACCATTTTTTTATCAAAACGAACCGCTGAGAACTGTATCAGTTTCTATTTAAGTCGCTTTGATCGGAGTCAAAATGACCAAAAAATATATATTTATATAAAAATATAAAGAAATCAACCAAAGATATTTGTGATCCAGCCCGTTTAATACTACAATTTTTGCTGCAACTGACGTTAGGTTTGTGTAAATTTATTAAAAAAAACAATCTTTATTGAAAAGATAAAAAAAGTAATTTAAAAAATAAAAACCTCTCATATGATGGTGGTGTTAAATGTTAATCTTCCTGGAATCATATATTTAAAAGAAACAGTAGGAATACCTTAATATCATCGTGGGAGTTTTTTACAAGAGAGACAGCCTTTTGCCAATCTGTCAAATCCCTCTCAACTTCAACTTCTCCTTCTCCTTCTCCTTCTCCTTCTCCTTCCTTCAGCTTCAGCTCTTCCATTTCTCAACAACAAATCTGTGACAGAAATCGAATAAAGAAGAGTTCATTCCGGCGACATGTTTACTTAACAACACTAGATGACATGAACATTATTAATCTAAGAGATCTAGAAAAACCCCGGTCAAACATAGCCCACTTACTTTGACTATTAAAAAATTCACCACATCACTGACACAGCTAATTTCTTGATTTAAAATTGTGATAGTGCCTATTTGTTTATTTGATCTTTTAACGCTATATATCTAGTGGAAATATTTTATGCATAAGTTGGAAATCCGAATAGTTCATTTTAGTTTTGGATACGACGAATTTAAAAAACATTAACATCTAGCAATCTTAATATCTTATTAAATTGAAATTGGCGATTCAGTTCACTTTGTTTCTCAAATTGAAACAGACTACTATCAAATACATATGATTACATTTTGAAACAAGAGAAGAAAAAAAATGAAGTTAAGTAAATGAATTAAAGGATCAAACTCATATGGAATTGCATACCAAAATCATCGATTGCTTAATTGTTGGGCTGCAGGATCCGTGTCGCCGGCGAGAACCGACATCACCACTATTAAATCAGCCGATAATCCATCGCTGTTCCACGTATAAGATACCTCGTCACTGTTCCACCGTGTGAATCCTTCGATTAGTTTCTACCAATTTTGAGTTATCTTACGGTTTCAGTTCAAAGTAGTAGTGGCGTCAATGATTGAAAAAGAGGAAATGGGTATTACCGTTTTCAAAGTGGTAAATTTGATACTCTATTTCAAACTAAATTTTACATTAATCTACTCGTATCTTCCTAACGATCAAAAGCCCTAAAAATTGGTTTCAAATTCAGAAAAAACTATAACGCCGTTAAGTCAAATTTAACGGGGATCATTGAGGCCAATTTTTTTGAATTTGGAACCACCAGTGGTGAAAAAACGAATAAGGATTATTATCGGCCAATACCATTTAATAAGGATTATTAAAATCCAATAATGTATTAAAAAGGTGTTTTTTACACAAATCAATTAAAAAGAAACTAATTTTTATATTCTTTCTAATGGCAATTTTCTTGACATTTCATTACGTAAAGCATAACAGTGACACTAAATTACAATAATTTAAAGGCGATGGATGATGTTTAACATGAAATATGCATATTTAACATTTACAAATACACGACTAGGTATTTTTATTTTTAGACAATCAAAATCAAATGTATACATACAGTAAAAACTCTATAAAATAATACATTTGGGACCATCAAAATTTATTAATTAATCGATAAATTAATAATTATTAATTTATATATTAATTAATATTTTATTAATTTATAATAGAATACTTAGTTTACAAATACCTTTCAAGCTTCCACTTAATTATTGTATACAATGCATGTATATCAAATGAACGACCCAGTTTGAAAAAAATCTTCAATCTCCCACCTTATTATTCAAAGAAACCTTATTATTCAACAAAAATCAAAAGACAATTGAGTCATTTTTCAAGAAACTTTCATAAATCATTCATGTAATATGTTATATATAAAGAATTATTAATTTATATTTTATATGGGGTCTAAAGAAATTATCAAAAATGTATTATCTTATAATTTTAGCGAATTATTAATTTAGCACCCTATCCCCGAGTCGGGACCGGCAAAAATTATTATCTTAGAGAGTTTATTAAATAATCGAGTATTAATTTATCGAGTTTCTACTGTATATGTAAATATATGCAATTTATATTTACAATTTGGTCGCTTTAAACAATCAAATTAATTTTGCTATAAGTAAAAAAAAAAGTGATTTACACATATGCAAACTTTTAAGACTATTGAGAGTTGAAGTACTAAAAATTTAAACAATCAAATTAATTTTATTTATATGTAAAAAATGTGATTTACAGTTTTACACGTGTGTAAACTTCTAAGACTATTGAAAGTTCAAGTACTAAAGTTTTACAGAATCAAATTAATTTTACTTATATGTAAAAAAAGTGATTTATATTTTTACATATGTGTAAATTCTAAGACTATTGACAGTTGAAGTACTAAAAAACCGTTAAAAGGATTAACACATGTGTAAAAAAGTGATTTACATGTATGTAAACTTTATGTTGATTACTAAATAAGCCTACTAAATTTATTATATGTAAAGAAAAAAAGAAAGATGAATAAATTTACATTTGGATATATATCTATATATATGCATTCATGTGTGTACGTAATATTGTAGTTTATTACGTATGAATAAATTTTTACCAAGAAACACGTTTCTACATAAATTGTCTTTTTATTAGAACACCTATATAGCAAACAAACAAAGAAAAAGAAAATAGGTTACATGCAGATCTCGAAGTTACTAATTTTTCTTTTTTATATAAATACATATTTTGAACCAAAGAATGACAATCTACTAAATCGAGATATTAAAAAAGAAAATAAAACTTGTAACAATTAGGTTTTTTATTTGTAATCATTACCCAACCCGAGTTCGTATTCGGATTATTAAACAATAAATCCCGCATTTATTTAGTATTTTTATTTATTTATTTATTTAATTGATTATAACTATGAGACATGTGCAATAACCCCCCCCCCCCCCCCCCCCAAAATAAACTGACAAAATATCCACTTATGCACCCACAATTAAAGACCAATGACCTTAGGTTGCTTGTCGAATAAAGTTGGATTTTATTTCAATTGTTTAATTTTTCAAGTTATTTCCATTAAGACAATATTATGTTTTTGTGTACTTGACCGTTATATGAAATGAATAATTTAAATATTATTAACACATGTATTTTATTTAGTGTATTTTGAGCTATGATACAATATTGTCGCGTCCCGGCGTGTTCCGCCTTAGGTTGGGGTATGACATATTGGTATCAGATCTGAAGGCTATAAGATAAGTGGTTAGACGTAACGACCTAGTAGCATGTTTAGGGTCCCTATACGTGTTCCTATATGCGCACCCCTATTACTTTAAATTTGTGTACATAGCTTAGCATATTTAAATTGTTTATCATATACAGCTATATACAAAAGCACACACTTATTCCGAGGCTATGCCTCACTCTAAAAAATTATTTTTAAAACTCTAGGACAATTTTTAATCCGGAAATTTCTTAAGAAATCTCACCTTTTTATTCCCCTCTCCTTGAGGATGATTCGTGAGACGGATATGTGGTAACTGTAGGAGGGACACACTTGTTTACCGAACTCTTGACACCAAGGCTTGCGAGCCTAAGAAAGTGCGATGTGCGTAAATCTCAATCAACCGCGAGACCCGGTTGCCTTCCTAGAACACGGTAAGGGTGTGAAAATTATTAAGCCAAAGAGTATCATACCAAACGTACCCGAATCTGCTACCCTAATTGTATCAAACGTGGTCATGTGACGATCACACCTTTACAGAATTTACGGTGGTTCATGGCTAAACTCGGTTTCTCCGTATTGTATTTTGTTGACCGGATGCATAAAGTATGTATAACGGGGTGGTTCCCGAACTAATTCAGCCATCTACCTCAACACCCCCTCAAATTTGATTTTAAGTTGATTTTGTTTATTTGGTGTTCGATAATTTTCATTTGTTGGAAGGATCCATGGTGGTTCATGAAGCCCTAACCAACAAATGAACCCATGTATATCATTTTAAGTTATGTTATTATATATATATATATATAGAGAGAGAGAGAGATAAAAGATGTAATACGCTAATGCCTTATCGTACAAAACGTATGCGACATCTGGGAGCGTTGATCTATACCTTTGATTCAGTTGCGTTCAGTTGAAAAGATTTCGTATATTTTCAGCGAGAAGGGTACGATTGTCTTTTTGATACGTAATCTAAATTTAGTAATTTACGTATAAACGATTACGATCCTGATATTTAGCTTAATCAAAATCAATTTTAGTTACGAACCAATTTTTGTACCGAAATAAAATCAATTGAGTTTACGAACCAGTTATCAGCCGATTTTTGATCTAGGATTTTGAAATGGAAGACGATCGTGAATGTAAGTTTTTGCTCTGTTTGAAGTAATCGACATTAATTGTATAGTATGTTTTAATCGGACATGCTTCTGCATGTTAGTGTTCTATGACAATCACATGATAATTGATTTGTTTAGTTTGCGAGCGTGTTAACATTACTAGTGTGTTAACACGATTGATTTTTGATGTTTATAATATGAGCGTATTACGAGCGTGTTAACATGATTGCTTTTGATGTGTTATAGTATGAGCGGTTTACGAGCGTAGCATGCTATTGTTGAGGTTGATATTCATTTTTATTCATGCTATTTGAATGAGCGTATTACGAGCGTGTTAACATGATTTTGCTTTTGATGTTTAGAATATGAGCGTTTTACGAGCGTAACATGCTAGTGTTGAGGTTGATATTCATTTTTATTCATGCTTTTTGCATGAGCGTGTAATATGTATTTATTTTAATTAAAAAAAATTTTTGGCAGATGATGCAAGTGTTTTGGTTGAAGATCAAAGGGATGATATTATTCCTGAAGTTTTTTCTTCTTACAAACCTGTTAAAGGAATGAAGTTTTCTTCAACTGATCAAGCATTTGATATTTATAGTGAATGTGCTAAGAAGAATGGATTTGGGGTTCGCAAAAGTGGATTGTACATGCATGATGGGGTACTAAAGACCAAGTATTTTACATGTTGTAAAGAATGTCACAAGCCAGCCAAAAGTTATGATTCAAAAGGTGATTATAATGAATCAAACAAGTCATATTATAAAAGGAGGAAAAGACCCACAAATAGATGTGGTTGTAAAGCACATCTGCAGTTAAAATCTGTGGACGATGTAATTTTTGAAGTACATGATTTTGTTGAAGGGCATAATCATAGTATGTTAGCAGATTGTGATATGTAGTTTGTTCGATCAGCGAGAAAGTTAACACATGTCCAAGAGGAAACTATTTATGAGTTGTCTAATTTGAACTTGGGACCTGTTAAAGCGTTTAACCTCATGAGAACACAGTATGGTTGTTTTGAAAAAGTTGGGGCAACTAAAGATGATTGTAAGAATTTTAAACAATGTTTGAATTGTTTTATTGGAGAGTATGATGCTAAGATGATTGTTCAGAGATTGTGTGTGAAGAATACATTTTCACCTGATTATTCATGTGAATATGATGTTAATGACAATAGTGAGTTAATTCGTGTTTTTTGGGCTGATGAGATTTCAAAGAGTAATTATCTTTCATTTGGGAGTATCATATATTTTTTTAGTGCACGGTTTTGCGTCTAGAGTCTTTGTATTTATCGTTAATGTTTTATTTATTAATTAATGTAATATTTAATGTTTATTATTAACTAGTTCGTTAAGGTTAAGTCTAGTTCGCTAGGGATGTTAGCGAACTAAGACTAGTTCGTTAAGGTTAAGTCTAGTTCGCTAGGGATGTTAGCGAACTAAGACATTATAATGTATACCCTCCTAATTCGTTAGGGGATGTTAACGAATCAGGGGGTGGTTCGCTATGTTAAATTATGTAACGAAGGGGAAGCTGGTTCGCTAGGGGATGTTAGCGAACCAGGTCGCCTTCTGTATATAGTGAACTACTGTTCACTTTAATGTAAGTTTTTGGAGAAAAGTTTTCAAAAGGAATTTTGAGTAATTGCTCTCTCTCAAGCTTCACCTTAACATTATTCGTTTAATCTATTGACTATATATATACATACATAACATTAAATCAAGGTAAATTATGAGCTAGATCTTTAATAGTGGTAATCAGATATTCACAGATCTGAGATCTGTTTATTGTTATCGACTGTTAATCCGGGATCCAACATATTTTTATGCCACATTTAAAACTAACAAGTAAGTTACTGATCCATACAGTTTGCAATATAAAATTCTTGTATTAGTTTTTGTGTTTTTTGTATGTATAAATATGTTTTTTTTGTACAGGTACAAGATGGTTTTTGTACCATTCACGCCAAATGATAACCATTATTAGCTTCTGAAACTGTTGAATCGTACACATAGTTATTGCAAAATTTACTCAAGTCATTTAGTAGTGCACCGAAGGTTATTGTTACTAATCAAGTCCCGACTATGAAGCAAGCTATTGCATTTGTGTTGCCAAATACAAGGCATATGTTATATATGTGGCACATCATGAAGAAAGTTGGTTACAAGGTAAACTTAATTGTCTTGATTTAACTGTTTTCATTAGTTTAAATAATGAGCGTTTTACGAGCGATTTATCATGATAGTCATTTTTTGGAGTTTAATATGTGAGAGTCTTACGAGCGTAATATGATAGTATATTTTGGTCATGAGCGGTTTACAAGTGTTTAACATTTGTTATCAGTTGGGAGCCGATTTATGTAATAACGAAGATTTTAAGCGTAGGATATGTGATATTGTGTGGAGGGATTCAATTAGCCATTATGAATTTGAGGATAAATGGCAGACGATAATGGCTGAGTTTGAGTTTGACAATAATAAATGGCGTACTAATATGTAAGAAATCAGATTTGATTGGATGCCTGCTTTTTATAGAGACGAACCTTTGTCTGGATTGATGCGTACAACATCAAGATCAGAGAGCAAAAACCATTTTTTCGGTCAAGCTACAAATTCTCAGTTAACACTAGTTGAATTTTCCAACCATTTTGATTTTTGCATGGAGATACAAAGATACAATGGCAGGCGGTGTGATCATGGCAGTAGGTACACTTATCCTGAGTTAGAAACCAGAAGTTATCTTGAAAGGGAAGCAGTTAGGATATATACAAGATCTATTTTTAATGATGTCCAAAATGAAATTAATGAAACTGTTGGTGGTGTTTCACAATTCAGTGCTTCTGAAGAAGAAGGAGGTTATTTGAGGTGTAAGATATGAGATTTTAATGCGCATGCTCCAGGATTTGATTCTTGGAGGTACTTTTGAGCGTTTAATAAGCGTTTTTAGTTTAAAATTGTTTAACATTAAACTAATTAATAAGCGTTTAACTTGAGCGTTTTCATTGTTTTTTAGGTTGTGTTTAAGAATGACGGTGAATTTGGTGAAGAGTCTACTGCAACATGCTCTTGCAAAAGATTTGAACAATATGGTTTATTGTGTCGACATATTTTCTACATCATGCATATGTATCAAGTTAAGAAATTCCCGAAAAGATATATAAATGATCTATGGAGAAAAGAGGCTGCGGTGAATATCAGAACAGTTTCAATATTAGAGTTTGGTAATGATAAGAACATGAAGATCAAAGAGATTTCAAGAGAAATGAAATATTCCGGTGAATACCTTATCAATAGTTATGTTGCATGTTGATGAATTGATAAAAGTGAGAGATGAGATGAATTTGATGATTGAAAAAGCAGACTTAACTCGGTATGAAAGAGTACGTCCATCTAAAAGGGATAGATTTGCTGTTGTTTTAGGATTTGAACAACCATTAGAAGTTACTGTTCGTGTGCCTACTTGAATAAGGAACAAGGGTCGTGGCTCACACAAAAGAGTTACATCAAAGAAAGAGATATCCATTAGTCGATCTGGGAAGAGTTATAGGGAGTGTCATATTAGTCACCAACCTAGCCACAATAGTAGAACTTGCAAAGCATTGCAACATCAACAACAACAATGAATCCGTAGTGACGCGTTTTTTAAGTGTTTTAGTTGATTGAATGTTTTAGATAGAATCAAGAATGCGTATAGCGTTTTAGATAGAAAGAATTAGCCATTGGTTTTTTGGTTTTTTACTGTATTTTGTTTGAAGATTGTGGGTTTTATAGTCACTTTTTTTATACAAGCGTTTTTAGATATGCATGTAATTTCAACCACCGTTTATTTATAAAACACGCTGGTAACACAATATTAGACCATAGAAAAGTACGATTACAAGATCACATAAAACAAAAGAAGACAAAAAACTAACATTATCAGACCCCATCATCAGACTCCATCAGGCCCCATTCTCTGACCCCATCACTCGTTGTTCTTTATTATCTCACGCCCAACTTTCTTGAACTCCATGCTGTTTGACACCGTAGAAACCGTGTCAACCAACGTACCATACACTGAGTCGTAGCATGAAGTATGTTGTTTCAGGTACTCAACAACTTTTGCCTTGAACTCACTGTCTGGTGCAGCAGGAGTTCGTTATATGCATCAAGAGTTTTGGATTTCTCTTGGAGCACATAGTTTTGTGTAACATCCCGTTTTCTAGTTTCAGTTAATAAATGAAAATACGAGTTATTATGAGTCGGGCTAGTGTTGGGTTAAATGGATATGGGTTATGGACTTGGGTTATAAGGGAAAGAAGGAAAGACCATGGGCTTAAGCCCATGACCCATAATTATATAAGCCTTAATCACCCATTTAATCATCCATTTCTCACATATTTCATACACCACCAAAACACACACTTAAGATCTCTCTCTAGTTCTCTCCTTGCCTAAGCCGAAACCAAGAAGGAAACCGATTACCGACCCGAGGTAATGATAGTTTAATATTGTATGAGCTTAACCCGTTAGATATAGTCACGAAACGACGAGCCGACACCGTTAAACCATTTAAGTCATGAGATCCGGGTGGAATCGGGTATAAACCGAACCTATGATGAGCTTAGGGGTCACCCCTAGCTCAGATATGGATCGAACGGGACGAAAAACGGTGAAAAACGAGTTAAAACTCGTTTTTCCGGCGTGTTCGCGGTTTTTCGGCGGCGGCGCCGGAAAGGCGGCGTGTACGAGGAAGGGAATGTCAGAGAATGTTTTTGACATTATCTGACCTAAACCTAGTTCTCTAACGGGAATGTAACGAATTAAGGTGATTCGTTAACTAATTCGTTAAGGGAAAAGGGTAACGAATTACCCTTGATTCGTATAACCAGTTCGTTAGAAAAAGATAACGAATTGGATGGACCAATTCGTTACCTGGACTGGTTCATTATGGATTGATTCGTTATAAGGTCTAGTTCGCTTAGTAACCAGTTCGTTAAAGGGTTCAATTCGCTACATGGATCAGTTCGTTATGATAACGCAATTCGTTAAGAACAAAGTAACGAACCAGAAGTTTGATAGAATGACAGAACAGTCCCTGGACTTGAAAAGAATGATTTAATTACAAAGAAGCCCTTGAACTTTTAAGTAGCAAATTAAATAATGATCCAAAATTCTAATGGGAAATGTGTTAAGATAGTTAATGGAAATAACATTTTTCCAAGCTGACCTGGCAGCTCAACCCCAGCCAGGGGCTCTGCCCATTGGACCCTGCTAGGGGCTGCCGCCCCTAGACCCCGCTGCCAGGGGCGCTGCCCCCGGACCCCCGTCCGTTGAGGGTTATGATTAGACTAGAAACGTGTGGGCAGTGAAAGATAATTGATACGTGTAATTGTTATACAGTTAGTCGTGCACAGCTCAAGAAAAGAATAACTATAAACGGTGAACGTAACCGATTTCAGGTGAGTTTCTAGCCCCATTCTTTATTATGTTTTTTTGGGCTGTGTGCATACTCGATGTGATTAGTTAATACACTTATCCTAAGTGATAAGTGTATGCCATATATGTTTTATGTGAAAGGTATGATTGTCTGCTTGTCGGTATATGAACGATCTTCGGATATTGCATGTGCCGCCATGTAAAGTTTTGATGATAAGATTATTGTATGTAAAGAATGAATGATGTATGTATGTATGAACTTACAATTATGTATAAAAAGAGGTATGGTATGAAGGCTAGGAAGAAAGGGTGACCGGACCCTAATAATATCCGAGGATGGAGGGTACCGGACCCTAATAATATCCGAGGATGGAGGGAGACCAGACCCTAATAATATCCGAGGATGAAGGGTGATCGGACCCTAATAATATCCGAGGATGGAGGGTACCGGACCCTAATAATATCCGAGGTATGTAGGGCGAATGCTCTTTATAACGTAAGGTTAGTTATGTATGTGTATGAAAGATTGATGGACAGGTTAAGTATGTAATGCGTACCTTCGGGCACGTATATGTGTATGTAAAGTAAGTTATGTGATTAACTAGAACTCACTCAGTGTAGCTGACTTTTAGTATGCACGCAGGCAAATAGGTTGAGGCAGCTCGCGTGATTGAAGACACATGGCATGGAATCGAAGATACTGGCATCTCGAAGAAATGTTGTGATGTTTGAAAAACTATGTTTTGTTTTAAATGACTATGAATGTTTTATAAGACAAGATTTGGAGGTTATGTAAGATATTATGGTTGAAGTTTTATATTCCGCGTAAAGTTTTTATTAACTCTGATTTGTAGAACTGTGTTTATGAGTAAATCCAACACTAAAGTAGGGCTACCGGTGACGGGGCCTTACATTTTGTGATTCTTGAATGGCGGTGAGAAACTTCTCATCTTTCGGCTTCTCAAGATCCAACTTTGCTTTGACTATGCTCTTCACGGTTCTATCACATGAGTACATTTTTTTGGTTGTTTTTTAAGTTTTTTGAGTGTTTTGTGTGATCTGAATAGCAAAACAGATGTGATATATATAGACATAAAGTTTAATTTTTGGTAGTTGAGATAAAGGTAATCAATGCCATTTAATTTTGATCTAGGCTATATGATCATCACAGAAATATTTTTTCCAAATACGTTGAGTAGTCATAAATGTAATTTATGAATTCTTAAGCGTTTTTATGCATAGTATATATATTTTTTAATTTTTTGGTAGTTGATATAGAGTAATTTAATGTAATTAATTTGATAAGATTTGATGTAGGCTATCATCACAAAAATCTTTTCCCACATTTTGACAAGTGAGTAGTTATATATATGTAATTAAGTTCTGTACAAAACTAGATTAAAAAATAGTTTTTAACCAGGTACAGTTGTTTAGCGTACTGCAAGCGTGTGGGAGACTTATGTTCTGGCTAAAATTTTAGAATACAGTTGTGAGCGTATACGAAGCATCTAATAGTCATGTTCTCACACCTTTTTATGTTTTGCCCGTGAGTATACAGTTGTGAGCGTTGTTCAAGCGTTTTGTCTTTTTATTCTGTTTTTGGTCCGTGAACCTACAGGTGCTTTTGTCTTTTTATTCTGTTTTTACTATTTGGTCCGTGAACCTTTTGTTATATATACACTATATATTGTTGCACTTTTTAAAATGTTAAACCAGATAAATTACACGTGTCATTTTGTAACATTCAAAATTTCGGATAATAATAATAATAATGAATATTGACTCGTTATGACGGAAAAGTTTATTTGAGTTAATAAATAAATAGTAAATTGGTAAAAAGGAAAGATAAGTAGGCTAATTAAAAGGAAGTAATCATGGACCAAAAAGGAAAGATGGGCATTAGATCCATGAGCTTAAGGGAGTATAAATACCCCCCCTTAAACCCTAAATCTTTCCATTTCCATCCATCTTATTCATTTTACACCACAAAACACACACTTAAGCCATAAACACCTCACATAGTAGCCGACCACCTTCCAAACCTTAAACCAATCATAGCAACGTTGGACCTTTGATCATACTAGCAAGATAACAAGTCCAAGACCACGTATCATGTCACACCCCACTTTAGGGCCTAGGCGTGTGACCCCAATTTGGTACCTCTTTTGTAAATTCATAAGAGTTGCGGGTTTTATTTCAGCGGAAGTCTTTAATAAAATATTATTATTTTGAAAACTTATTGAAAAGTCGGGTTTAAATACCCGTTCAATGTTTACAATACATTTCTTTAGAAAACATAACTCTTTGTAATATTTTGAAATAAAATATCTGAGCCATCAGATAGCATCTAATGACTATAACTCCAATCTTCTATTCATCAGCACAAAGCTGGTGAATAACGCTGACTCTAAAATCTCTTTTCAATACCTTTGTGAAACCAACAATAATACCTTTGTGAAACCAACAATAATATCTTTGTGACTACTCATTAGGCACCCAACTAAATTGGGATCAAATTACCCTAAGTACCATGTACAATTAATTATATACACAATATCATTTCTCTAAACAGTCCCGTAGACCTTCAGAGGCATGTTGATGATATGCATGGCCTCGGGGAAATGCCGAGTCACCATGTATGTTTGGATCCAGACACATGTATACTCTTAATCAGAGTGTCCGTTTCTTATTATTGTACACAAAGTTTTTAAATATTCAGACTCATTATAAAAGGTTTGGGGCGTATTCACCTTTTCTGTTTATAATCTGTTTCTGATACTGATTCCTGTTTTCTGTTCTCTTCTTCTTGTTTTGTTACCTCGGACCTATAGTACGAGAATAACCTTTGTATAAATAACTAGATCAACGATCTAGCTTCAGACCTCTAGTCCGTTTTGTATAGCTTTAACCTTGATAAAAAATATTTGTTTTTATAAAACATTTGGACCTTTAGTCCCTTTCTTTATTTACCAATCATATGCTACGTTTCTTCTTCAAAAAGAAACGTCTATATTGAGTTCATTCTTCAAGAAGAAACATTAATCAAACTATATTCTTTGAATATCATATTTCTTAATAATAAAGAAATACTATTTATTATACCCTTGGTATATAATTGCTTATGTTTCTTAGTCAAGAAAAAACTATATTTTTACTATAACCTTTGCTTAAGAAAAGTTATATAATTATTAATCATCCATCATTGGACGTTTGGCTTGAGTTTCTGCCAAACACTTATATGCAATTTTTGAAAACTTGTGGAAAGAATTATTATTGGGTCCTCTATTTAAAGTAAATATGTGTCCATCATCTTCTTCTACTAATTTAGGATCAATCAATTCCTTTAACGTTCCCTCGTTAAAGCGTCTCCTTGCAATTGCTGCAAGCCCCATGGGATTTTCGCTAGTGTAAGTAAAAATCTCAGGCCAACCTTCCAGATAAGACCTCAAATAATACTACTCCAAAGGAGTAAATATCTGTTTCCTTTTTATACTTGAATGTATTCCAATATTCTGGATCAACGTACGTCTCTGTGCCTACAACACTGTCTGCGTAAATAGCAAGTATTCCCCGCAGGGGCAATTTGGTCAAAACATAACAATTAACTAGCAATTACCATGTTTCATGCATTTTCACAAAATTCAGCAGCTAGTTTCACCGAGACATAAATTCTACTTGAAAGATTATACTATTCCACCGATCATAGCATATCAATTAATTTACCAAAAATCTTCACAAAAGCAAGTATGTCTTAGGTTTCCAGAACATATTTTATTATATTTTTATTCCACCTAGGTTTCTCACAATAATCAAATCATTACAGCAAACTCATAACAGTCAAATTCATGCGCAACAGAATTTTATTTGAAATTCCCGTTAAATGAAAAATCCAACAAATGCAAGACCACTTGGGTTAGGTTCCTAACTCAATAAGTCAACTTCCAGAAGTGGAACCAACCCAATTGGTCTCGTAGTTCATGAGATATAACATTTACAAAACAACCTAACAGTAGGTCTAACAACTCAGCTTTGCACAACGTTTTTGTAAAATCATAAAGGTTAACTTTTACACGTCTAAAAATTGCAAATTTATATTCTTTAGAAACTAGACTCAACCTAGTTTACTGTAGTATTAATTATCTCAACCAATTTTTAAATTTACACCCCGTTACAGTCAAATGAACATCAACAACACAATCTGTCCAGAAACTGTTTGCATCCAAACTCAACATATTAACTATCTATGGACCACAAATCATTCATATAACATTCTAGACACTATAACCACTATCCATGCATATCAATTACACCATACATACATGGTTAGGGTTTTATTTGAATTCAAAATCAAGAACACATCAATTAACATGTAATAATACCAATTCTAGTTATCATATCACAATCAATCCATCATCAAATCAAGATAAAACATATGAACACATATACATATGAAAATCGGACCTAGGGTTTGCAATTATACCTTCAAAAACACCAATACAAGCAATAGGAAGGTAGAGGATGGCTAGAAACGGATGTAGGATGCTTCAATTGTGAAAGACAAGATCAAACAATGGTAGTATGTGTGTGTATGAAGGCCGATCGCAAGGGGGGGGGGTTAGAGGCTGCCGTCGGGTATGAGGGAGAGAAAGAGGAGAGTTAGGGTTTATAATAATATTATTTAATAACAATATATTACACTCAAGTCCCTCAACTTCCACATGTTACTTCTCTAGCTTAAATAATTAGTTCTAGCACATTAAGTTAATGTTTATAAGAATGTTATCACATAACACATAAGTCTAACACATAATTATCACATAATTATTGTTTTGACGTTTTTCGTTTATTCACCAATCGTTTGCGTCAACTCGTTTGCGTTTCGGTGCAATTCCCGAAAGACTACACATGTAGTAAGTGTTAAGCGTCATTTAAACCCTAGTTTAAATTTAATGAGGTGTACGTTATAGATTCAGTGATCTTTAAGTTTAAATTGACGGAGTTGAGTTAACGGAGTTAACGGAGTTAACCTGAAATTGACGATTGTCACATCATTCCCATGTTAAAGAATTTTCGTCCCGAAAATTTGAGTCAAGTCGTGATGAGTGTCTTAAAAAGTAAGAAAAATTTTCAGTTTGTCATATCATCCCCTAGTAGAAAGAAATTTCGTCCCGAAATTTAATTCATACCTCCGGTGATTTCTGACGGTTTGTCGGGTTTCGCGGTTTTCTGTGTTTGGTCAGCCCTTCAAAAAGGTGAGGATACTTTTTCATCATTTGATCCTCGCGTTCCCACGTGAACTCCGGTCCACGTCTTGAGTTCCAATGAACCTTAACGATTGGAATTTTGCTGTGCTTGAGTGTTTTGGTTTCCCAGTCCAAAATTTCAACTGGTTCTTCAATGAAGCGTAGCTGTTCATCAATTTGCAGTTCGTCCAAAGGGACTACTTGGGTTTCATCGGATAAGCATTTCTTCAAATTGGATACGTGGAAAACATTGTGTACACTGCTGAGTTCCGCTGGTAAGTCCAGTCGGTACGCCACCGGACCAACGCGTTCCGTTATCCGGTAAGGACCAACGTATCGTGGGTTGAGTTTGTTTCGCTTCCCAAAGCGAACCACACCTTTCCAAGGTGAGACTTTGAGTAACACTTGGTCATTCACTTGAAATTCGAGAGGTTTTCGGCGCTTGTCGGCGTAACTCTTTTGGCGATCTCGTGCTGCTGCCATGCGATTTCGGATTTGAACAATCTTTTCCGAAGTTTCGAGTACCTGTTCTGGACCAGTGATTTGGCTGTCACCCACCTCTGCCCAGCAGAGTTGTGATTGACACTTCCGTCCGTACAGTGCTTCAAACGGCGCTGCTTTAATACTTGTGTGGTAGCTGTTATTATACGAAAACTCTACCAAAGGTAAGTGAGGTTCCCAACTTTTTCCGAAATCCAACACACATGCACGCAACATATCCTCCATGGTCTGAATAGTTCGTTCACTTTGCCCATCCGTCTGAGGATGGTAGGCTGTGCTCATATCAAGGCGTGTGCCTAGTGCGCTTTGTAGTGACTTCCAAAAGTGCGAAGTGAAACGAGAATCTCGATCATAAATGATTGAGACAGGCACTCCGTGTCTAGACACTACTTCCTTCATGTAGACGCGAGTCAATCTTTCCATTTTGTCCGATTCCTTAATCGCTAAAAAGTGTGCGGACTTAGTCAACCGGTCAACGATCACCCAGATGGTATCGCATCCCGTCGGTGTTTTAGGTAATCCCGTGATAAAATCCATTGAAATGTGTTCCCATTTCCACATTGGAAGTTCCGGTTGTTGTAGTAGGCCAGATGGTTTCTGGTATTCTATTTTGACTCTGGCACAAGTCAAGCATTTGCTCACGTAGGTGGCAATGTCGGCTTTCATATTCGACCACCAGTAAAGTGTCTTTAAGTCATGATACATTTTATCTGAGCCAGGGTGGATAGAATATCTGGACTTGTGCGCTTCGTCCATCACCAGAGTTCTCAACTCTCCGTATCGTGGAACCCAAATCCGGTTCTCAAAATATCGGACCCCGTCCGATTTGGTTTCAAGTTGCTTGTTCATGCCCCGCATGAGTTCCGATGGAAGATTATCGTCTTTCAAAGCTTCGAGTTGCACCTCGCGAATCTGATCGGGTAAGTTGGTATGAATCGTGAGTTGCAATGCTCGCACTCGTCTGGGTTTATCTGTTTCTTTTCTGCTGAGGGCGTCGGCCACTACATTGGCCTTGCCAGGGTGGTACTTGATGGCACAATCATAATCCTTAAGCAGCTCGACCCAACGACGCTGTCGCATGTTCAGTTCCTTCTGATCGTAGATATGCTGGAGACTCTTGTGGTCGGTGTAAATGGTAAACTCGGTACCGTACAAGTAATGCCTCCATATCTTAAGGGCAAACACCACAGCTCCGAGTTCCAAATCATGGGTCGTGTAGTTCTTCTCGTGAACCCGCAGTTGTCGAGAGGCATAAGCTATAACCTTCTCGAGTTGCATCAGCACACAACCGAGACCTTGTATCGATGCGTCACAGTGTACCTTAAAATTCTCCGTTCCCTCGGGTAGGGCTAGAATAGGGGCGCTACAGAGTTTGGTTTTCAACAGTTTAAAAGCGGATTCTTGCGCGTCTCCCCAATTGTACTTAGTACCCTTGTAAGTCAAAGCGGTGAGGGGTTGGGCAATCTTTGAAAATCCTTCAATGAAACGCCGGTAGTAGCCGGCCAGTCCTAGGAATTGCCGCACCTCAGTCGGGGTCTTAGGTGCTTCCCAGTTTTTGATGGTCTCTACCTTACCGGGATCGACATGGATACCATTCTCGTTGATCACATGTCCTAAAAAGTGAACCTCGCGAAGCCAAAATTCGCATTTCGAGAGTTTTGCGTACAGTTGTTCCTTCTTCAATAATTCCAGAATTACCCTTAAGTGTTCCTCATGGTCAGCCTTGTCCTTGGAGTAGACCATGATATCGTCAATAAACACAATCACAAACTTGTCGAGGTACGCCTTGCATACTCGATTCATGAGATCCATAAATACGGCTGGTGCGTTGGTTAGTCCAAAAGGCATAACCGAAAACTCGTAGTGACCATACCGTGTTCTGAAAGCCGTCTTTGAAATATCTTCTTCGCGCACTCTTAGTTGATGGTAACCAGATCGCAGATCGATCTTCGAGTAATAACTCGATCCTTGGAGCTGGTCAAACAGATCATCAATTCGGGGTAAAGGATAACGGTTCTTGACCGTCACCTTGTTCAAATCCCGGTAGTCGATGCACATGCGGAAAGTCCTGTCCTTCTTTCGGACAAATAAGACAGGGGCTCCCCATGGTGATGAGCTAGGTCGGATAAAACCCTTATCCAACAAATCTTGCAATTGAGTGGACAACTCCTGAAGCTCTGCCGGTGCGAGCCGATACGGAGCTCGTGCTATGGGTGCTGCACCGGGGGTCAACTCGATTTGGAATTCGACTTGTCGTATAGGAGGGAATCCAGGAAAATCCTCCGGGAAAACTTCCGGAAAATCTCGCACAATCGGTAAATCTTCGATTCGTTTCTCCTTCGCTGGTTTCTCAACAATCTGCGCCAAAATTGCCGGATGACCCTTTCGTAGCTACTTCTGCGCCTTCATGAGGGTAATGACGCTGGTGGTCATGCCGTTTCTCTCGCCCCGGATCGAAATGATCTCGCCGGAAGGGGTAGTAATGTGGACTATCTTGTCGTGACATATAATCTCCTCTCGGTTCTCGGATAACCAGTCCATGCCGACCACGACATCGAAACTACTAAGCGTAAAAGGAATAAGGTCGATATCAAAGACATGACCTGACAGTTTTAACTTACATCCCGCAAGTACATGAGTCGTTACTATAGTCTTACCGTCAGCTAATTCAACAGGAAACTTAGCATCTAACGGGGTTGGAGTTAGGTCTAAGAGTTGACTAAAGGCTTTCGACACAAAACTCCTATCAGCTCCAGTGTCAAACAATACAGAAGCAAAACAATCGTTCACAGGGAACTTACCAGTCACCACGTACGGATCATTGCGGGCTTGACCCGACCCAATAACAAAAGCTCTTCCTTTACCATTGTTTCCACCACCACTACCACTTCCATTACCTCCATTGTTGTCGTTCTGTTTCAGCTTGGGACAATATTTCCTGAAATGACCTTCCTGCCCACATTCGAAACATCCCTTCGTCGTCATAGGTGGTTTAGGAGCACCCTTTGTCGCAAGGTCTCCTCTACATTCCTTTGCCTGGTGACCCATCTTTCCGCATCTCAGACACTTGACACGGTCACACGGGCCAGCATGATGATAGTTACACCTGTTGCACTTCGGGTACTTCCCAGCATAGCCGCTCGAACCCTGCCCGCTACCGTTGTTATTGTTGTTGTGACCCTAATTGTTGAAGCCCCGAGTGAGTTCGGGCTTTCGGTAGTGTTGCTGCTGTGGGGGGTTCGAGGATGAGGACCTGGTGTTGTCAAACTTTCTCTTTCCGCTGCTCGGGTTGCTGTTGCTATTGTTGTCAGTACTCGGTTGTCACGGGCTTTAGTGGTTGAACCCCTAGGTGGTAACGCACCTTGGGTCACTGCTTGATCCGTCAGTTTATGAGCTAACCGGATCGCTTGTTGAATCGTGGCTGGTCTGAAAGACGTCACCATGCCCTGAATTTGCGGTGCTAACCCATCAATATATATTTCAATCCTCTTACTCGGCGGGTCTACCATCCGCGGACACATCACAGCTAACTCGTGAGAACGGGTAGTGTAGGCTTCGATTTCCGAACCCACCATCTTCAATGACCAAAACTCTGACTCCAACTTTGCAATCTCCTCTCTCGGACAGTACTCTTCTCGCATCATGTTCTTGAACTCCTCCCAGTTCATAGCGTTAGCTAGTTCCAATCCAAGGATCTGCACGTTTGAATTCCACCATGCGAGGACAGAATCTTCAAGTGTTCCAGCAGCAAATTTGACCCTACTGGCAGGGGGACAATTACACATTTCAAACGCCGATTCGGCCTTCTCAGCCCAACGCAGGAAGCCTATAGCTCCCTCAGTGCCCTTAAACGTACTGGGCTTGCAGTCAAGGTAATTCTTGAAGGTACACGTTCCAATTGGACCTCCAGCTTGGTTCTGAACATGTGCGGCTAGAGCGGCCGCCGCGTGGTCGTTCAGCAGAGTTTGGAGTTCTGCTGCAGTCAGGTTGATATTACCACGTCCGTGTCCAGCGTTTCTTCCTGCCATTTCCTAGAACCACAGCATAAAATGTTAAACATGAATTTTTCTTTCATATGTAACACGCCATACATGTAATAAAAAGATAGGTAAGAAAGAAATAAGAAACAAACATCACATCATAAACACATATTAATCCAAATAATAATTCATGATTAAAACCATTGTATTCGCTACAAAGTATTTAAAACTAATCCTTAAAATCATAGAAAATAATAGTTTGAATGGAGACAACCCCTCCATCTAGGTGTTATCATCCTTAGATGTCATCGTCTGAGGACACCTCTGAGTGTGCCTCCTCCTCAGCAGGTTCTTCTTCCAGTTCTTCTTCAGGTTCCTCCTCGGGATCTTCTTCGGGATCCTCTTCAGGCTCTGCCTCAGGTTCTGCCTCAGGCTCTGTCTCAGGTTCGGCTGCGTTCTGAGAAATTTGCATTTGTAAGACATCTCAACGCTCTAAAGCTATCTCGGTTCGAGTCCTTGCTACTTGGAGTTGCTCTTGCAAGTCTATCATCTCGGCTTGAATCTTTCTCATAATCTTCATCTGTTGATCACTAGCCTCTTGCATTTCCTTCACTGCCGCTGTCATGCGGGAAATTTCCTCTTTAGTTTCGGTTCCATCTTTTAACAGTCCGGATACGTTCGCTCTCGTATAGCGCATGTAACCAACATCACGCTCTAAGCAAGAAACAACAGCTGCAAGCACACGCTCTACAGGTTCGGTTATGGGTGGTAGGGTGTTGGGGTAAGCAGGATGGTTCGGGTGAGGTAGTGGGGGAACTTGTTTGCGATAAACCATACGACTAATCATATCAGGGTACCAATCCCAGCTAACTTCGTTTTCGTACATGCCTCCGGATAAGCGATACCTCTTCGGTGCGGGAGCTTCGAGTTCCGGGACTACTCGGGGTGGCGATGAGGTAGGTAACTGCGGTTCCTTCCCATGAGCATGAGTCATCGGATCGGATGATGATGATGGTGGCGTCGACATCCCTACAGGTAAGCCGTGTATGCGCGCGCGTATGAGTGAAAGAGGTAAAGAGATAAGATAACAAAGACTACACAAACATATGCAGTGCGTATCATTATAACTAATGGGTCGTCGCGGTTATAGTCTAGTATGCATGCAATTTCTGGTTCGCTATAACCAATGGCTCTGATACCAATCTGTCACACCCTCAAATTCCACTAACGGAGTTTTACCGTCAGAGGGTGTGAACTAACAGGATCAGAATCATCAGTTATAATCAAACCATAAAAAAGTTTAAATGGAATTAAGTGCGGAAGCGTAAAAACCAAAAGACAAAAGTTGCGTCACGCAGGACGACTTAAAAACCCAATTAATAATAGTTAAAACATGTTTGCATAACAGAATGTTCAAAAAAACCATGCATGATCCTATACCGCGCGCCCGCCTCGGCTACCTGAGAATAACATACTAAAAGTGTCAACACAAGGCTGGTGAGTTCACAAGTTTAAATAAAATAAAGCGTTTAGCGTTTGCGTTCAGCGTTTTGCGTTTAGCGTTTTGCATTCGCGTTCAGCGTTTTGCGTTACCAGATAGTGTTAAATCAATTATATATCGATAGGTAGCTAGCCTATACAACAAGTATTACTAAGTGTTCGACACCGAAGCTGACTGTTTATCAAGTGCCTTGTCACCAGGTCATCCAGACCATGGTACGTGTTAGCCAAAATTACACCCGCTCGACCTCCAGTCGAGTTTAGCGTTGGGTGGGGTTTGTCAAACCCAGTAGTACTACTCAACAGTGACTCGCTATTCCAAATATTAACCGGTTCGATGTGTAGGACTTCAAATGTTTCGTTTGCCACTTAGCCTTTACAAGTGATATATAATTTACTATCAAAATCTTAAATGCGTTTATCGGAGTATGTTATCTCCCCCAAGTGAAAAGCGTTTAAAACAGTTTAAAGGGGTAAGTGAAACTCACTGTTTGCGAAGAATTCCCAAAAATAAATCACCAAGTGATGCGCGTCACAGAAAACTCTCTCTAGCGTTCTAAAACAACAAAGAGATTTTCTAAGTGTCGGAACTATTAACGAGTCTCTAGACCCGGCGCGTAGTACCTATGCAAATATCACGTTTCGTGTTTGTTTGTGAATCGTGTGTGACTTAACAAGCACATTTGTGATACGCTACGTGTGTGAACAATCGTTTACGTGTCATGTATTAATAATGTACATCGCTAGCAACTATTCCCCGCAGGGGCAATTTGGTCAAAACACCACAATTATTTAGCAAGTATTCCCCGCAGGGGCAATTTGGTCAAAACATAACAATTAACTAGCAATTACCATGTTTCATGCATTTTCACAAAATTCAGCAGCTAGTTTCACCGAGACATAAATTCTACTTGAAAGATTATACTATTCCACCGATCATAGCATATCAATTAATTTACCAAAAATCTTCACAAAAGCAAGTATGTCTTAGGTTTCCAGAACATATTTTATTATATTTTTATTCCATCTAGGTTTCTCACAATAATCAAATCATTACAGCAAACTCATAACAGTCAAATTCATGCGCAACAGAATTTTATTTGAAATTCCCGTTAAATGAAAAATCCAACAAATGCAAGACCACTTGGGTTAGGTTCCTAACTCAATAAGTCAACTTCCAGAAGTGGAACCAACCCAATTGGTCTCGTAGTTCATGAGATATAACATTTACAAAACAACCTAACAGTAGGTCTAACAACTCAGCTTTGCACAACGTTTTTGTAAAATCATAAAGGTTAACTTTTACACGTCCAAAAATTGCAAATTTATATTCTTTAGAAACTAGACTCAACCTAGTTTACTGTAGTATCAATTATCTCAACCAATTTTCAAATTTACACCCTGTTACAGTCAAATGAACATCAACAACACAATCTGTCCAGAAACTGTTTGCATCCAAACTCAACATATTAACTATCTATGGACCACAAATCATTCATATAACATTCTAGACACTATAACCACTATCCATGCATATTAATTACACCATACATACATGGTTAGGGTTTTATTTGAATTCAAAATCAAGAACACATCAATTAACATGTAATAATACCAATTCTAGATATCATATCACAATCAATCCATCATCAAATCAAGATAAAACATATGAACACATATACATATGAAAATCGGACCTAGGGTTTGCAATTATACCTTCAAAAACACCAATACAAGCAATAGGAAGGTAGAGGATGGCTAGAAACGGATGTAGGATGCTTCAATTGTGAAAGACAAGATCAAACAATGGTAGTATGTGTGTGTATGAAGGCCGATCGCAAGGGGGGGGGGGGTTAGAGGCTGCCGTCGGGTATGAGGGAGAGAAAGAGGAGAGTTAGGGTTTATAATAATATTATTTAATAACAATATATTACACTTAAGTCCCTCAACTTCCACATGTTACTTCTCTAGCTTAAATAATTAGTTCTAGCACATTAAGTTAATGTTTATAAGAATGTTATCACATAACACATAATTATCACATAATTATTGTTTTGACGTTTTTCGTTTATTCACCAATCGTTTGCGTCAACTCGTTTGCGTTTCGGTGCAATTCCCGAAAGACTACACATGTAGTAAGTGTTAAGCGCCATTTAAACCCTAGTTTAAATGTAATGAGGTCTGCGTTATAGATTCAGTGATCTTTAAGTTTAAATTGACGGAGTTGAGTTAACAGAGTTAACCTGAAATTGACGATTGTCACACTATGAAACTTAACCCTAGAGTAGATCGGGTTTAGATGTTTCATAAAAATGCAAACTTGAGGATTTACAACGGACTTAATGAACATATGGATATATACGGCTCATAGATAAACCCTAGATCTAGCTTAAAGGACGTTTTATGCCTAAAGGTGCAAACTTTATGCTTAAAATGGGCTGAATCTTGATGAAGGACTACTGTCGGGTGTTAAAACGATTAATGAAAAATGGAAATAGGTGGTTAGAGTTGTAGTTATAAATCGTTAACAGCTATTTAAGCTTGGAATGGGTTTAAAGGATGAAAATATGGGTTGTATGCATCAGACACGGGATTCTCGGTAACCTGAGCCTCCATTATGGGTTCTCGGTCAACGCGAGAACTCGGTCAACGAGGGTTCTCGGTGACCAAGGCTTCTTGGCCAACCCACGTTCTCGGCCAAACATGAGATTTCGGTTAACACGAGATCTCGGTCAAAGCCTGAGTTCTCGGTCAGGATGGGTTCTTGGTCATGAACTGGGTTCTCGGCTGGCCAGTTCTCGGTTGGGTTTTGGGCCTGAATCCAGTTGGGCCTAGATGGACAGTTGGCCTAGATAGTGAACGGTTTGGCCTTGGACCTGAACCCAGCTGAACCCAGAAACTGTAATGGGCCGTTGGGTCTGACTTAGCTCAGCCCACAAGCTTAAGCCCATGTGCTATTTAAAATAAATAACAAGCCCAACTTAGAAAATGCATAGGTTAACTAAACACCAACTTATTCAAGTAGAATGTTAATTAACAATAGATATACTTAACAGTTAGCCGTGCTCAATTAAATAAGGGGATTACGATTAACAACGAGCGCAACAGGATCCAAGTGAGTATCTAGCCCCGTTTCCTTGTTATGTTTTCGGGGCTGTGTACATACTTGATGTGATTAGTTAATACACTTACCTTAAGTGGTAAGTGTATGCCTTATATGATTTATGTATGAATGAATGCTTGACGATGCATGAACGATCTTCGGATATTGAATGTGCCGTCAAGGGATAGTATAAAGATATGATTGACATATATATGATGTATAAATGATGTATGGACGTATGAAAGTTATAATTATGAATGTATAGAAAGGTATGAAAGGTATAGATAGAACAAGGCAACCGACCCTAATAATATCGGTGAATGTAGGGAACCGACCCTAATAATGTCGGCGAATGTAGGGAACCGACCCTAATAATGTCGGCGAATGTAGGGAACCGACCCTAATAATGTCGGCGAAGGTTATAGGGCGGAAGGCTCTTTAAATGTATGTGTATGAATGAAAGTAGTAAGTATGTAAGTATATAAGATAATAGGAAGGTATGTACCTTCGGGTGCATAGGTAAATATGTGAATGTATTGTACGTTGCCTGATTAACTAGAACTCACTCAGCGTAGCTGACTTTTAGTGTGCACGCAGGCTAATCGACTGAGATAGCTGGCTTGAGGGAGACACATGGTGTAACATCCCGAAAATCCCAAAATAATATTAATTATATTACTTAATAATAGAGGGAAAGTTACTCGGGTTATCAGGAATTAAATAAAAGAATAGAGGTTGGTATGGGTCGGGCTAGTGTCGGGTAATGGACGTGGGTTATGGACTAGGATTAATAGAGATGGGTTAAATGAGAATGGGCCTTAGGTCCATGGGATTTCAGGGGTATAAATATCCCCTAAACCCAAAATATCTTTCATTTTCACCAAACTCCCTAACACTCCAAAAACACACACTAACTTCGCCGCCGGACCGAAGGCAGATCCGGGCAGATCCGGCAGACTCGAGTGAGAGAGAGAACGATTAGTGGTGATAAGCAAGTAAACGAGATCCAAACAAGCCCAAAAAGGTATGATTCTTGATCTTTGAGGTTTAAAGATCCAAGCTTTTTAGTGTATAAGCGACCAAAAATGGTCGGGAAGCGTAGTGGGTAATATTGAACCATAGCAAGGGTGTTAAAATGGCTCAAAATGCTGAAAAGAAACCGAACAACGGCTGTCTGGTAACTTCGCCTTCATCTGGGCAACTTCGCCTTCAACGCGATGAACTTCGCCTGCAAGCTAAGTTCGCCTGATGAACTTCGCCTGCAAGCTAAGTTCGCCTGATGGCAACTTCGCTGTAAAGTTAAGTTCGCCTAACTGGTAACTTCGCCTGAGGCCAAGTTCGCCTGATGATAACTTCGCCTGAAGCCAAGTTCGCCTGATGGCAACTTCACTGTAAAGCTAAGTTCGCCTAGCTGGTAACTTCGCCTACAGCTAAGTTCGCCTAAGGTTAACTTCGCCTAGAGCTAAGTTCGCCCGAGGGTTAACTTCGCCTAAAGCCAAGTTTGATTAGAAAATAAATTATAAAGCGATAAGTTAAAGTAAGTTAATACTAGGCCACCAGATTAGATCAGACGAGTATTGATACGTGTAACTTGTACAGTCAGCCGAGCTCAGATAGAGAAGGGATTTACAGCTATCAGAAAAAGAAGCAGGATTCAGGTGAGTTTCTAGCCCCATTTATGTGTTACGTTTTCGGGGCTGTGTGCATACTCAATATGTTTGTCAATACACTTATCCTAAGAGATAAGTGTATGCCTTATATGGATAATGTGAAATATATGAATGATTGCTTGATGGTATGTGACGATCTTAGGATATTGCACGTACTGTCAGGTTGCAGCGCTAAGAATAAGGTAAGTATGTTATGTATGTTTATGTGTATGAACATGATAGAGATAATAGAAGAAAGAAATGATAACGTATGGTTGTATGGTTACAAAGAGGGTACCGAGCCCTAGTAATACTCGAGGAATGTAGGGCGTAATGCTCTTTATAACGTAAGATATGAAAGTAAGATAATACTAAAGAAAGTAAGAAAGTATGAACGAAAGGATATAATTTTATGTGTATGCCTTATATGGATAATGTGAAATATATGAATGATTGCTTGATGGTACGTGAACGATCTTCGGATATTGCACGTATCGTCAAGGGAAGTGACTAGCTCCTTACATGGATATTAAATAATAAAGTATAGTGTTCCTTTTATGGAAGGTATAGTGTTCCTTTTATGGAAGGCATAGTGTTCCTTTTATGGAAGGTATAGTGTTCCTTTTATGGAAGGTATAGTGTTCCTTTTATGGAAGGTAAAGTGTTCCTTCTATGGATAGTATAGTGTTCCTCCTATGGAAAGTATATATGGTAGGGTAATGGTAATGGTTCTTTTAAATAAATATTACGTGACGATCCTCCTATGGATAATTATACAAGGTTAAGGTAGTAATAGGTGTCTTTGGGTACGGGAAGTAATATATGGGAATAAATTGTATGATACCTGATTAACTAGAACTCACTCAGCGTAGCTGACTTTTAGTATGCACGCAGGTGAGCTGATTATAGAGTTAGCATGAGGATGACACACGGCATGGATTGAACGGCTGGCATCTGAAGAAAGAAGTAAAAATGTTTTGAATATAAAGTTTTGTGTTATGGTATCAAAGCAAAGATTTAATGTTTTGTAACAAATGATTGATGTTTTATATTCCGCGAAAAGTTTTAATAAACTCTGATTTGAAGGACTGTGTTTATGAGTAAATCCGACGCTAAAGTAGGGTCACCGGGTTCGGGGCCTTACAAGTTGGTATCAGAGCATAAGTTCGAGAGATTTAAGCATCCTACATGCTTAGACTCGAACAGAGAATGGGATTTAAGTAAGAAAAGAAAGAAGATGCCAGTTCAAGAATGCCATGTGTCGCTCAAGCAAAAAAAAAAAATCAGTAAAGGTAAGGTGTATGATTAAATGATATATGTTAATGAGAAAGAAAAGATACGTGAACGATAAGGATAGAGGTAATTGATTGTTTGATTTGACTAACTGCTTAAGTAGAACCAGCACAAATAGACTTATAAAGGGAAGCGAATAGGACACGGAAAGCAACGTGATCAGCTAGTCACAGCTGGCCACTGTTATTACCTGTTAGCCTTGCTATCCTTGTACTAAATAGTTCCTTGAGTGATGATGTTTGTGTTGCCCCTTTAAGAATACTGATGGCTGGAGCTGGAGAAGTTGTGGGAACTGGGGGTCGCACTGGACGTCGTGGCAGGCCTCGTCTTGTCCGGCAACCCTCGGTAGAAGAAGCTTCCCACACCGAAGATGAAGGGAGCGCCGCTGGAGGAGACCAGAACAACAACGAAGAAGTTCAACTTAGCCCTGCAGTTCAAGCAGCCATTGTTCAAGCTGTAGTTGCTGCTGTGAAGAACCTGAATCCCGAAGGATCTGCTGGAAGCCGTGAACGAACCGTTGAAGGGGCAGGTGGTAATAATAGAAAGGATGACGAGAGGGAAAGGGGTGACTCGAGTGAGGTAAAGTCTGTGAAAGATGATGATAGGAAGAGGGGCCGAGGCGGTTGCAACTATAAGTCCTTCAAAGGTTGTGACCCGCCTAAGCTGACTGGTTTAGGAGATGCAATCGCTACTCTTCAGTGGATAACCGCCATGGATAAGGTTATCCGCATTAGCGAGTGCCGTCCTGACCAAGCTGTCGGTTATGCCACTCAATATTTTGAAGATGAGGCTATGTATTGGTGGGAGAGTGTGGAGCAGAGGAAGACCCGTGAAGAGATCAAGGCGATGAGTTGGAATGACCTAAAGGACATGGTGATGAAGAGGTTCTGCGCTGATACAGAAGTTGAAAGAGTGGAGATGAAGTTTCTGAATTTGAAAGCGGGAGGGATGACACAACGGGAGTATACTACTGAATTCAACCGCATGTCTAGGTTGGTACCTGACATGGTGAACACCGAAGCTAAAAGGATCAAGTGTTACGTAAGGGGACTTCCACGGAAGTTCGCACTTTGGTTAAGTCTAGTAAGCCCGCAACATTTGACTCGGCCGTGGAATTGGCCGAGATGATTTATGAGGACCTTGCCAACTGTGAAGGGGAGAAGATGAAACCGAAGAAAAAGAACCCAACCCCAGAACCAGAGGAAGCCAATGAGGTGGATCCACGCAAAAAGAAGGCAAGGCAAGAGGGGTTCACTGCTTGTGAAAAATGTGGGAAGAGACACCCCGGAGAGTGCAGAAAGGGATTATGTGTTTGCTACAGGTGTGGAAGAGTAGGACATTCCTCTTGGGAATGTAATGATTACCATAGGTGTCACAACTGTGGAGGACGTGGGCACCTAGCAAGGGATTGCAAGAAGCCAAAGGGAGGACATGAAGGAGAGAAGAGTGCTTGAGGTTTAACAGATTCCTCCGTATGCTTAGAGAAGCCATTCAAGAAGGCTAAATGCTAGCCATAAGTATTAAATCTATATGTAACTTATTGATGACTCGATGCGTGTTGATTTATGTTGAAATTTAGACTGATGTTTATTAATTATGGTATGAATTGTCTGAATGCATGTTAGTCATGATAAATTGACGTGTTGTGATAGAGTGTCGACTTAGGCTTTAGCATTAATATGATTTAGGACAAAGCCTCTTGAAAATCGAAACGAGACTTGGTACATTGAGGGCCTCATGGACAAGCTACCTTAAATAGCTAAAACACATGACCACCATTCGATGACTGCAAAGTCGGAAGTAAGAGGGATAACTCGGAAAGCGAAGGCGATTCAATAAAGCGTGAAAATATAAGAAGTTTTCCTTTATAGGGAATAAGTTAGGTTTCGGGGACGAAACCTCTTTAAGGAGGGAAGACTTGTAACATCCCGAAAATCCCAAAATAATATTAATTATATTACTTAATAATAGAGGGAAAGTTACTCGGGTTATCAGGAATTAAATAAAAGAATAGAGGTTGGTATGGGTCGGGATAGTGTCGGGTAATGGACGTGGGTTATGGACTAGGATTAATAGAGATGGGTTAAATGAGAATGGGCCTTAGGTCCATGGGATTTCAGGGGTATAAATATCCCCTAAACCCAAAATATCTTTCATTTTCACCAAACTCCCTAACACTCCAAAAACACACACTAACTTCGCCGCCGGACCGAAGGCAGATCCGGGCAGATCCGGCAGACCCGAGTGAGAGAGAGAACGATTAGTGGTGATAAGCAAGTAAACGAGATCCATACAAGCCCAAAAAGGTATGATTCTTGATCTTTGAGGTTTAAAGATCCAAGCTTTTTAGTGTATAAGCGACCAAAAATGGTCGGGAAGCGTAGTGGGTAATATTGAACCATAGCAAGGGTGTTAAAATGGCTCAAAATGCTGAAAAGAAACCGAACAACGGCTGTCTGGTAACTTCGCCTTCATCTGGGCAACTTCGCCTTCAACGCGATGAACTTCGCCTGCAAGCTAAGTTCGCCTGATGAACTTCGCCTGCAAGCTAAGTTCGCCTGATGGCAACTTCGCTGTAAAGTTAAGTTCGCCTAACTGGTAACTTCGCCTGAGGCCAAGTTCGCCTGATGATAACTTCGCCTGAAGCCAAGTTCGCCTGATGGCAACTTCACTGTAAAGCTAAGTTCGCCTAGCTGGTAACTTCGCCTACAGCTAAGTTCGCCTAAGGTTAACTTCGCCTAGAGCTAAGTTCGCCCGAGGGTTAACTTCGCCTAAAGCCAAGTTTGATTAGAAAATAAATTATAAAGCGATAAGTTAAAGTAAGTTAATACTAGGCCACCAGATTAGATCAGACGAGTATTGATACGTGTAACTTGTACAGTCAGCCGAGCTCAGATAGAGAAGGGATTTACAGCTATCAGAAAAAGAAGCAGGATTCAGGTGAGTTTCTAGCCCCATTTATGTGTTACGTTTTCGGGGCTGTGTGCATACTCAATATGTTTGTCAATACACTTATCCTAAGAGATAAGTGTATGCCTTATATGGATAATGTGAAATATATGAATGATTGCTTGATGGTATGTGACGATCTTAGGATATTGCACGTACTGTCAGGTTGCAGCGCTAAGAATAAGGTAAGTATGTTATGTATGTTTATGTGTATGAACATGATAGAGATAATAGAAGAAAGAAATGATAACGTATGGTTGTATGGTTACGAAGAGGGTACCGAGCCCTAGTAATACTCGAGGAATGTAGGGCGTAATGCTCTTTATAACGTAAGATATGAAAGTAAGATAATACTAAAGAAAGTAAGAAAGTATGAACGAAAGGATATAATTTTATGTGTATGCCTTATATGGATAATGTGAAATATATGAATGATTGCTTGATGGTACGTGAACGATCTTCGGATATTGCACGTATCGTCAAGGGAAGTGACTAGCTCCTTACATGGATATTAAATAATAAAGTATAGTGTTCCTTTTATGGAAGGTATAGTGTTCCTTTTATGGAAGGCATAGTGTTCCTTTTATGGAAGGCATAGTGTTCCTTTTATGGAAGGTATAGTGTTCCTTTTATGGAAGGTAAAGTGTTCCTTCTATGGATAGTATAGTGTTCCTCCTATGGAAAGTATATATGGTAGGGTAATGGTAATGGTTCTTTTAAATAAATATTACGTGACGATCCTCCTATGGATAATTATACAAGGTTAAGGTAGTAATAGGTGTCTTTGGGTACGGGAAGTAATATATGGGAATAAATTGTATGATACCTGATTAACTAGAACTCACTCAGCGTAGCTGACTTTTAGTATGCACGCAGGTGAGCTGATTATAGAGTTAGCATGAGGATGACACACGGCATGGATTGAACGGCTGGCATCTGAAGAAAGAAGTAAAAATGTTTTGAATATAAAGTTTTGTGTTATGGTATCAAAGCAAAGATTTAATGTTTTGTAACAAATGATTGATGTTTTATATTCCGCGAAAAGTTTTAATAAACTCTGATTTGAAGGACTGTGTTTATGAGTAAATCCGACGCTAAAGTAGGGTCACCGGGTTCGGGGCCTTACAAGTTGGTATCAGAGCATAAGTTCGAGAGATTTAAGCATCCTACATGCTTAGACTCGAACAGAGAATGGGATTTAAGTAAGAAAAGAAAGAAGATGCCAGTTCAAGAATGCCATGTGTCGCTCAAGCAAAAAAAAAAATCAGTAAAGGTAAGGTGTATGATTAAATGATATATGTTAATGAGAAAGAAAAGATACGTGAACGATAAGGATAGAGGTAATTGATTGTTTGATTTGACTAACTGCTTAAGTAGAACCAGCACAAATAGACTTATAAAGGGAAGCGAATAGGACACGGAAAGCAACGTGATCAGCTAGTCACAGCTGGCCACTGTTATTACCTGTTAGCCTTGCTATCCTTGTACTAAATAGTTCCTTGAGTGATGATGTTTGTGTTGCCCCTTTAAGAATACTGATGGCTGGAGCTGGAGAAGTTGTGGGAACTGGGGGTCGCACTGGACGTCGTGGCAGGCCTCGTCTTGTCCGGCAACCCTCGGTAGAAGAAGCTTCCCACACCGAAGATGAAGGGAGCGCCGCTGGAGGAGACCAGAACAACAACGAAGAAGTTCAACTTAGCCCTGCAGTTCAAGCAGCCATTGTTCAAGCTGTAGTTGCTGCTGTGAAGAACCTGAATCCCGAAGGATCTGCTGGAAGCCGTGAACGAACCGTTGAAGGGGCAGGTGGTAATAATAGAAAGGATGACGAGAGGGAAAGGGGTGACTCGAGTGAGGTAAAGTCTGTGAAAGATGATGATAGGAAGATGGGCCGAGGCGGTTGCAACTATAAGTCCTTCAAAGGTTGTGACCCGCCTAAGCTGACTGGTTTAGGAGATGCAATCGCTACTCTTCAGTGGATAACCGCCATGGATAAGGTTATCCGCATTAGCGAGTGCCGTCCTGACCAAGCTGTCGGTTATGCCACTCAATATTTTGAAGATGAGGCTATGTATTGGTGGGAGAGTGTGGAGCAGAGGAAGACCCGTGAAGAGATCAAGGCGATGAGTTGGAATGACCTAAAGGACATGGTGATGAAGAGGTTCTGCGCTGATACAGAAGTTGAAAGAGTGGAGATGAAGTTTCTGAATTTGAAAGCGGGAGGGATGACACAACGGGAGTATACTACTGAATTCAACCGCATGTCTAGGTTGGTACCTGACATGGTGAACACCGAAGCTAAAAGGATCAAGTGTTACGTAAGGGGACTTCCACGGAATGTTCGCACTTTGGTTAAGTCTAGTAAGCCCGCAACATTTGACTCGGCCGTGGAATTGGCCGAGATGATTTATGAGGACCTTGCCAACTGTGAAGGGGAGAAGATGAAACCGAAGAAAAAGAACCCAACCCCAGAACCAGAGGAAGCCAATGAGGTGGATCCACGCAAAAAGAAGGCAAGGCAAGAGGGGTTCACTGCTTGTGAAAAATGTGGGAAGAGACACCCCGGAGAGTGCAGAAAGGGATTATGTGTTTGCTACAGGTGTGGAAGAGTAGGACATTCCTCTTGGGAATGTAATGATTACCATAGGTGTCACAACTGTGGAGGACGTGGGCACCTAGCAAGGGATTGCAAGAAGCCAAAGGGAGGACATGAAGGAGAGAAGAGTGCTTGAGGTTTAACAGATTCCTCCGTATGCTTAGAGAAGCCATTCAAGAAGGCTAAATGCAAGCCATAACTATTAAATCTATATGTAACTTATTGATGACTCGATGCGTGTTGATTTATGTTGAAATTTAGACTGATGTTTATTAATTATGGTACGAATTGTCTGAATGCATGTTAGTCATGATAAATTGACGTGTTGTGATAGAGTGTCGACTTAGGCTTTAGCATTAATATGATTTAGGACAAAGCCTCTTGAAAATCGAAACGAGACTTGGTACATTGAGGGCCTCATGGACAAGCTACCTTAAATAGCTAAAACACATGACCACCATTCGATGACTGCAAAGTCGGAAGTAAGAGGGATAACTCGGAAAGCGAAGGCGATTCAATAAAGCGTGTAAATATAAGAAGTTTTCCTTTATAGGGAATAAGTTAGGTTTCGGGGACGAAACCTCTTTAAGGAGGGAAGACTTGTAACATCCCGAAAATCCCAAAATAATATTAATTATATTACTTAATAATAGAGGGAAAGTTACTCGGGTTATCAGGAATTAAATAAAAGAATAGAGGTTGGTATGGGTCGGGCTAGTGTCGGGTAATGGACGTGGGTTATGGACTAGGATTAATAGAGATGGGTTAAATGAGAATGGGCCTTAGGTCCATGGGATTTCAGGGGTATAAATATCCCCTAAACCCAAAATATCTTTCATTTTCACCAAACTCCCTAACACTCCAAAAACACACACTAACTTCGCCGCCGGACCGAAGGCAGATCCGGGCAGATCCGGCAGACCCGAGTGAGAGAGAGAACGATTAGTGGTGATAAGCAAGTAAACGAGATCCAAACAAGCCCAAAAAGGTATGATTCTTGATCTTTGAGGTTTAAAGATCCAAGCTTTTTAGTGTATAAGCGACCAAAAATGGTCGGGAAGCGTAGTGGGTAATATTGAACCATAGCAAGGGTGTTAAAATGGCTCAAAATGCTGAAAAGAAACCGAACAACGGCTGTCTGGTAACTTCGCCTTCATCTGGGCAACTTCGCCTTCAACGCGATGAACTTCGCCTGCAAGCTAAGTTCGCCTGATGAACTTCGCCTGCAAGCTAAGTTCGCCTGATGGCAACTTCGCTGTAAAGTTAAGTTCGCCTAACTGGTAACTTCGCCTGAGGCCAAGTTCGCCTGATGATAACTTCGCCTGAAGCCAAGTTCGCCTGATGGCAACTTCACTGTAAAGCTAAGTTCGCCTAGCTGGTAACTTCGCCTACAGCTAAGTTCGCCTAAGGTTAACTTCGCCTAGAGCTAAGTTCGCCCGAGGGTTAACTTCGCCTAAAGCCAAGTTTGATTAGAAAATAAATTATAAAGCGATAAGTTAAAGTAAGTTAATACTAGGCCACCAGATTAGATCAGACGAGTATTGATACGTGTAACTTGTACAGTCAGCCGAGCTCAGATAGAGAAGGGATTTACAGCTATCAGAAAAAGAAGCAGGATTCAGGTGAGTTTCTAGCCCCATTTATGTGTTACGTTTTCGGGGCTGTGTGCATACTCAATATGTTTGTCAATACACTTATCCTAAGAGATAAGTGTATGCCTTATATGGATAATGTGAAATATATGAATGATTGCTTGATGGTATGTGACGATCTTAGGATATTGCACGTACTGTCAGGTTGCAGCGCTAAGAATAAGGTAAGTATGTTATGTATGTTTATGTGTATGAACATGATAGAGATAATAGAAGAAAGAAATGATAACGTATGGTTGTATGGTTACGAAGAGGGTACCGAGCCCTAGTAATACTCGAGGAATGTAGGGCGTAATGCTCTTTATAACGTAAGATATGAAAGTAAGATAATACCAAAGAAAGTAAGAAAGTATGAACGAAAGGATATAATTTTATGTGTATGCCTTATATGGATAATGTGAAATATATGAATGATTGCTTGATGGTACGTGAACGATCTTTGGATATTGCACGTATCGTCAAGGGAAGTGACTAGCTCCTTACATGGATATTAAATAATAAAGTATAGTGTTCCTTTTATGGAAGGTATAGTGTTCCTTTTATGGAAGGTATAGTGTTCCTTTTATGGAAGGTAAAGTGTTCCTTCTATGGATAGTATAGTGTTCCTCCTATGGAAAATATATATGGTAGGGTAATGGTAATGGTTCTTTTAAATAAATATTACGTGACGATCCTCCTATGGATAATTATACAAGGTTAAGGTAGTAATATGTGTCTTCGGGTACGGGAAGTAATATATGGGAATAAATTGTATGATACATGATTAACTAGAACTCACTCAGCGTAGCTGACTTTTAGTATGCACGCAGGTGAGCTGATTATAGAGTTAGCATGAGGATGACACACGGCATGGATTGAACGGCTGGCATCTGAAGAAAGAAGTAAAAATGTTTTGAATATAAAGTTTTGTGTTATGGTATCAAAGCAAAGATTTAATGTTTTGTAACAAATGATTGATATTTTATATTCCGCGAAAAGTTTTAATAAACTCTGATTTGAAGGACTGTGTTTATGAGTAAATCCGACGCTAAAGTAGGGTCACCGGGGAATTACACATTTGTTACTTATACTCTCTTCCTAGGTTTTATTTACCAAGAGAAAGGAAATGAAAGTTAAAGGAATAAGGAAGGAAGGGTGTTCCGTGTATTTTTTTTAAGGAAGGAGTGAAGGAGAAAAGAAAAGAAAGGGATTTAAATTGAAGGCAAATTCTTTCCATACCAAATCGAAAGGAATAGGAGAGAAAAGAAAAATGAAAATTCTAGTCAAACTCATTTTATATAACTATCATATTGCCCTCACCTTATTGCATTAGGTTATATGTTTCTTTCACTTCTCTAAACCTAACTTGTCGTCATCATGTCGTCTTCTCAACACCCCAAGTAACCCTTCCCATATTAGGTATTATCATTTGCTTTATAACACTTTGTTTTGGTTTACATGTTATTCAATTGTAACAGTTGAGTAAATAAGTAAGGTTTCTCTTGTAGTTGAGTTAATTAAGCTCGCTAAAATATTTTTGAAGCAATCAACAATAATGTTATGCACCATTAGAACTTTAAATCTTTATTTGTTGCACATACCCGTTATAGAAATTTTTTTAAAAGTATATAAAAATAATATAAAACTTATATAAATTGATTAATATATAGATAATAAACGAGTTGTACTTGTACCCGATCTTGAAAAAGTAACTCACGAGCCAAGAGCTTTAAAAGAGTAACTTGAAATGGTCGAGCTCAAGCTCTACCTCTCGTAAGTCAAAACGAGCCGTGCTCGACTCGAGCTCGGGCTCGGCTCGTCACATTAACCACCAAATGAGCATTACTCTTTGGAATAATTTATGTTATAAAAAAACCAGTTTGGGCTCTTTTACACCCCTAATAACATAAAAAATAAAAATAAAACTGGCTCATTAACACCCTAATCATAAATAAAAACAACCACAAAACCAATGACTGGTTTGGACAACTTTACGGTTTCAAACCGAACCGTAAACACCCCTAACCGATGGTAGACAAATGAGTTAAATTCGAGAACAAAGTATTAATGAACCGACAATGACTACATCCAGGGATGGCAATGGCCCCCGACCCTTACCCTATGTGGAAGCCGTGAACGCGAGTAGTGGTACCGGTGTTAATTAAAATATTCAGCAACGGAAAATTCATCAGAGTTTAAAACACCATGATTTTTATTTCACAAACTAGGATAAAATCCACATTTATATATACACCGGTTTTATAGGGAGAACTATATTTCATAAATCATGTTTCTTTATGTTGGTGATAAACCACTTATTTAAGCTGGAAGGCTCGTAGGCATTATTCTTGTGTCTTTAACAAGTCACCTAAAACATGCTTAAAAATATTTGATCAACATAAAATATTGGTGAGTACATTCATTTGCAAATGACACATTTTTACAATTAAAGTATTAAGATGTTTTACATTTACCACTTATAAATTACCGAAAGGTATTTGTCACTCGACCGTATCTGTGACTGTGGTCATATTACTTATTGACTAACACGTGTCCAATAAGTAACGTGTAATAAGGTAAACCTTGTATACAAACCCCCACATACCAGTAGTAACCATCTTGTAAGTATACAAAGTAATGCAATGAAAACCATTTGAAAACATTTTGAAAACCTTTGGATTGCTATACTCTATCATGAGTTATACAAGTTTCAAAATCTTAATGAAAGGTTTGGAAAACCAGTTAAATGTGAATTGTACAAAAACTCGAGTGTTTCACCTCACATGCCTACTATTTATGAGCTTCCTAGTAATTAAGCACCCAATCTAACATAATGTAGTAGATATTTATAAACCGATGATAATCACGAGATTAAAAACTTTATACGATAACACAAAGTCTCACCTTTTTTAGGCATATATTGGAATTCATGTATCAAAGTTTCTTTCTATCGGATTAGGGTATCATTACGGAGATTCAATATTATACCAATTCTCTAATGTGTGTGAGAAAGCAAGATAGAGGGAATTTTTGGAGAGGAATGCTGGCCTTGTTGAGCCCTTTTTATAGCTAACTTTTAGGTCGGTAGCGTATCGCGACGACCTTAACATAAGTTCATCACGTAGCTCGATGGATTCATATCCTTATCGAGTCAGCCCTAGCTATGCCACATGACATGCAATGTGTCGCGGCTACGTAGCCAACACGTTGTGTATCGCGATGGGTCAATTAAGTACCCGTCGCATAACGCGATGACGATCAAAATTTTGTGGATAATCACAACCCTTCGTGTATCTCGACGATCTTTGTAATTATCGCGATGATGCAAGTGTGCGAAGTGCAAAGTACACCATCAAAGTGACACATTACGCTCATCGCAATTCACACACTTTACAAAAATTATTTTACATAAAATGATTTATCAGTTGGAAAATTAGGCAGAAGTTAAAAACACACTTTACGAAGAATATTTTACATACAGTTTAAAGGTAAGATTAAATAATAAATACCGTGCCAGTTATGTATGTTATAAACTGATTTTTCTTTCCGTAGTTGATTTTATGTATGCTATAAACTGGAAGTTATAAGTGATTTATCTTTCCATCGGTTAATTTTTATGTGCGTACTTTTTTTAAAAAGTTTCTTTTGTACATAATGTTCATATTCAAAGTAATGTTTTTGTTTGAATTTTGATAGTTTGATCTAATAACATACTCTCGATTAGTTAAGTTTTTCCAAAACTCGATAGATACCCGACAAGTTTTCAGCCGGGTATACCCGACGAATATTTTCGTGAAAACCTGATAGAAAGCTCGAAGCCCGGTGGGTATCCTAGAAACCCAAAAGTAGTTACCTGATCAATACCCGACAGATATGGGACGAACTTTACTAATCAGGTATGAATTAGGAATACCAAACTTGATCCAAACCCGACCCATCGCTAATTTAAACCCAACTAGTTTTGATAGTTATTTTAACTCCTTATAACTTTTCATTAAGTTAATAAGTTACAAAACTGTAACTTATAAAACTTTTCCTCTCACAATATAAGCAATCCCAAACACCTTATTAATTTCTAAAAAGTTAATAAGCTATAAGTTGATAAAAATAAACAATCCCAAACACCCCCAGAAACACTTAAAAACCCTTTTTGTGAAGGTTGAATTGGAGGGAAAAGAGGAAGAGATGCCGGTAGCTCGACCAGAGACGTCGGATTCTCGGATCATTGCTCACGTCGACATGGACTGCTTCTACGTTCAAGGTTTCCCTTTTACTATTATGACTATACTTGCTGTATGTATCCTACAATATTATTATTAGCCGTTCGGTTTTCATCATTCCCATTATTATTATTAACTAACAAATTAGGGATTTTCATTTACTTGTTATTCACACTCAATTCCTTTACTATAATCACTCGTAATTCATATCAATTGCATACAACAGTTAAACTTAACCCTAAACCTTTTCAATTTTCATAATTAGTGGAGCAACGAAAACAACCTCATTTAAGAGGCCAACCAACTGCTGTTGTTCAATACAACTCTTGGAAAGGTGGGGGTCTCATCGCTGTCGGTTACGAAGCCAGGAAAGACGGCGTTAAACGGTACCCACTCGTTCTTATTATCTCAGACTCATTACCATTTATTCAGTACTAAACTTGTATTATCTGTTTGGTGTTAAGCTCAATGAGAGGTGATGAAGCAAAGAAAGTTTGTCCCCAAATTCACCTCGTTCAAGTCCCGGTGGCCCGTAGTAAAGCCGACTTGACCATATACAGGAATGCTGGCTCAGAGGTTTGTTAATTTTTAAACTTTTTAAATAGTTTTGAGTTTTGCATTGTTTTTTGGTGCTTAAGTGGTAAAAGATTGGTGTGTTTGTTATGTTTACTTTTGCAGGTTGTTTCTATTCTTTCAAGAAAGGGGCGGTGCGAGCGTGCATCGATTGACGAAGTGTATCTTGATCTTACTGATGCTGCTGAGGCAATGTTGAAAGAAACGCCGTTAGAAAGCTTGGAAAGTATTCATGAAGAAGTTCTTAAATCACATGTTTTAGGGCTCACTTTGGTAAGAAAACACTGTTTGTACTTTGTACAGTAGTGTTGTAATGATAAATTATATATATTTTTGACATTTGCTGAGTTTGTTGTTCAGAATGGAAATAATGATAAAGAGATTGTGAGGGAATGGTTGACGAGAAGAGATGCTGATCACCGTGATAAATTGTTGGCGTGTGGAGCTATTATTGTTGCTGAACTTCGGTTGCAAGTTTTAAAGGAGACTGAGTTCACATGTTCTGCAGGCGTTGCTCATAACAAAGTAATTACTTTTTAACTTTTTGATCACCTTCTTACTATCAAGAATATAATTTTTCGGTCAAAAACTTATAATGCCAATGTTGCAGATGCTGGCTAAACTAGCAAGCGGTATGAATAAACCTGCACAACAGACTATTGTCACTCTGTCATCAGTAAAAGGACTTCTTGAACCTTTGCCTATAAAGAAAATGTAAGTTAGTATTTTAGTACATGCTTATCTTGTTTTAATCTTTTTATGTTTACTTAAAATGCTTTGTTGACATGTCACTATCAGGAAACAGCTTGGCGGGAAGCTCGGGAGTTCCTTACAAACTGACCTTGGAGTGAATACCGTTGGTGATCTATTGCAGTTTTCTGTTGAAAAACTACAAGATCTTTACGGCGCTAATACAGGGTAACTATTGTTATTTGTTATTCATTAGTAGTATACTAAATTATTGTTGATATTTTAGTTTTAAATTGTTTTCCAGTACTTGGCTATGGAATATTGCAAGAGGTGTTAGTGGGGATGAAGTTGAGGGTCGTTTGCTCCCTAAAAGCCACTGTTCCGGGAAGACATTTCCTGGAGTTCAAGCCCTAAAATCTATTGCTGCTGTCAGTATTGTTGATTGGCTATTGTGTGTATTTTCTTCTATCTCCAGCTGTTTTTGAGTACTAAAGTTTATTAATATTTATTCAGGTTGAAAAATGGCTGAAAGAACTGTGCGAAGAGTTAAGTGAACGACTGCAGTTAGATCTAGAAACAAATAAACGAGTTGCACATACACTTACTCTGCATGCTAATGCATACAAGGTTGTTATTTTTTCTTCGATCCCTTTTCTTGGCATTTTTTCTTCTTTTAATACTGTTTTGATCATTTAATTAGAGGTGGCAGTCATGACCCATTCTTTGGAGATTGGGTTGATTTAGACATAATAAACATGTGAAATATGGGTTCACTTTGGGTAATGGTTCAAAATGGGTCACTCTTATAAAACTTGTTAACTTAAATGGGCTCACACTTTTATATTAAAAAAATATAAACATGTTTGTTTTGATACTTTTTCTGTGTAACAGCTCATTTAAAGTTTAAATTGATCTTATTTTTTGTTAGAACTTGTTTTGATCCGAACCCAAATTGATACTTAAAAAAAGGTCCATTTTGACCTGAACTCATTTTGCTCACAATCCATTTTAACCCAAACCTAGTTTAATACTTTTAAGAAACCGCCCGCTTTGACCTGAATCCAAGTTTGACCTGAACCTGTTTTGACTTGTCGAGTCGTTGCCCAACCAAACCTAGCCCAACACACCCGTTCTTCCAGGTTTACATTTAATGTTGTTTTTGCAGTCAACAGATACAGATTCACACAAAAAGTTCCCTTCTAAGTCATGCCCTTTAAGATACGGAGCAGGGAAGATTCTAGAAGATTCTGTAAATCTCTTCCAAGCTGCGTTACGTGAATTCCTTGGGTCCTATACGAATCCTGCCGATTGTGGCTGGGGAATTACTAATCTTTCTGTTTCAGCCAGCAAAATTGTTGCTGTACCCTCGGTAAGAAATGCCTTTATTATTATAATAATAATTATTTTTTAAAATTCTAAAAGTGAGATTATATTCACTAAAATGAATCTTTATGTTTGTAACTTTGTATTGGCAGGGGACTTCTACAATCACGAAGTACTTCCATGGTCAAGATCGGTTTCAACCTTCATTAGAACCGTCTGATGAAAAACTTGCACCAGAAGATGATACTTTGTCACCATCAAGTTGTAAATCTTTCTCATAATGGTTTTTTCTTTTATAATAAATCACCCATGCTAGTACACTAATTACTTTTTCCATTTAATTGGATCGAAAACCATTCAGCCTCTCATCAAACTGAATGTGGTGGGCAACAGACTCAAATCACACATGATACTTCCACTTTTGACCAAAATGAGACCACATGTAAAGATGATGTATGTTTGACTTCAAAACATCATGAACCACAACCAAGGTTATCTCAGAAAGAAAGTAACATTAACGATGGAAAACGATCGTATGAGCACAAAAGGAAAGCAACAAAAGAAAAGGGAACATCTTCGATTCTGAGGTTTCTCCAAACTAACTCTTGCTCTTCATCAAAGCAAGAAACAATATGTTTGTCATCAGGTATCAAACTTCATTATTATTTTTCATGTTTTACATATTTTAGTGTTTGAAATGACTGTTGTTGATGCACTGATTGAAGGAGTACAAGAAGGATTGAATATAGAGAGTGAGGCATTAACCGAAAGTCAAAATGCACGAAGAGCAAATACATGGCGTTACAATGCAGATGAAATTGACCAGTCGGTGGTGGAAGAGTTGCCACCAGAAATACAGGAAGAGGTTCGTACGTGGCTTCGGCCTCAAAAGCAAGCAAACACAGTTAAACGAGGTTCTAGCATTGCTCATTATTTCTCCCCTAATAGAAACTAACAGACATATCTTTAAGAAAGAAAGTATAGTTTTATTTTTGTTTTGTAACTTCTATTATAAAGTGTTTTATATGTATTATTGAAATAGTGTTTGATAGATGAGGCTCTTGAAAAGAATGTGTATCTTGATAATGACTTTAATTGTGCATTTTAGCCATTAGTGTCCAAATCAAAAAAGACGTACCCGTGTGTTCAACACACAAAGGCAAAGACTTCCAACGTAATGCAAAAGAAATGACCAAAACGAAGAGACGTATAGGTTCATTTTATTTTAAAATAGCAAAGACGATTATAGCCTTTTTTGCTTTTAGTAAAGGCTTTGCACGTTGAAGGAGGCCTCTCACTCCAACCCAGTTCCCCGACCTAATTTCTCAGTAAAGTCTTTTGCCCAAGACTCAGGCAAAAGGCACAAAAGTACCAAAATCCTGAGTAAAAACCAGTAAAAATTACCCGAGACAAACCAAGGGATGGTATTCTTGGCAAACCCTATTTTATCCTACTCTTTCCCTGGCTCTTTAAGCGGTCCCCTCTGTTATAAAATCATAATTGAGTATTTTTTTACCAATCAAGAAGTTTAGTGAGATAGTATTTGGCCGTCCAAAACACTCGATTGAAATATTTTAACTTATATTTTTTACCAATCACAATTAAGTACACCCGAGACCTCAAAAGTCATTAGTCTTCTAAGTGTTTGGACGTCTAAAAGTCAAATCACTTTGATTCCATCGTGAGGAGCTATTTTCTTGAAATAGATAATTACAAGATTTTTATATATATAAATTTTATTTTTAGAACTTGTTGTGACTGATGATAACGTTGTCTGGAAGTAATTATTGGTTAATCTTTCTAGTTTGAGTTGAAATTAAATTTAATTAATTTGTGAAAAGATTATTAGTTAAAAAGTTTATTATTTTTAAGATTTAAAATATCTACAAAAGCTATCCACCTCATATGACTATCACGTATTACACCATCCTCTATGGTGGGGGCATCGAAGCCCCTCACCAGTGCCACGTCAGTGTCACGTAAGCACCGGGGGCACCGAAGCCCCAATCAATAATGTCCGTTGTGGTTTAATACCCATTGACGCCCCTATATATATGTATGTGTGTGAGAGAGCAAAAGCGCCCAACGTCACAACGATCCTACCAACCGCGCCGGACCTTCCGCGCCCCCTCCCGGCGGTGTTTCGCGACCCTCCACCGCGCCCATAGCGGAGGGTCTTATGAGCCATACAACCATGTCCGACCACTGAGCCTTCATTCGACCATTACCATAACTACCATATTTAAGACGCTCGTTTCAACCCCCTTCAAACCCACACTCGCAAGCCCTCATGGGGTGTAAACAAGTTGAGTCTAATAAACTTGAGCATGAGTTTGTCAAAGCTTGAACTCGGCTAGTTTAACTTATAAGAGCTAGATTATTATAGCCTAATGTGTAATATATTTTAGATTCGTTAAAACACTTATCTTCAAAAGTACTTCACTAACAATTCGTTTATTTCTTTAAAATTCAACCAGAGCCGCCATACAGTAAAATAACACAACATATGTTTTTTTCTAGGTTTTCACAAAATGTCATGGCCAGACATCACATCCATTTAGAAAAACGAGTGTCGAGTGACCCAATGAAACAGATGGCATTTACATTTTCTAAGTCAATGTTATGTTACTCTTCCATTCTCCATTCCATCCAATGCATTCATCTTCATCACCAAACATCAAACCAATAAATGAGATAATATCAGAATGCCTTGACATTAAAACTAACCACAACTTAATATACATTCAAAGTGTCTTCATCAGAAAACATAATAATATCAAACAAGAATGAGGAGCAAGTCCAGCCACAATCCTACTGGAGATGGAGCAAACAAGACTTCGTCCCGGAACAATCTTTCCAGGACTGGCCTTCCTACCGCCACGCCTTGTCCCGCACATATCCCCGCTTCAAAAATCGCCTTCTAACCCGCTCTCAAGACTCCGATGAGATCGAAAAACTACGAAAACAAAGCGAAAACGACATGAAGCGTTGCCTCACTTGGTGGGACTTAATGTGGTTCGGGTTCGGAGCTGTCATTGGAGCTGGAATATTCGTTCTCACCGGTCAACAAGCCAGCGAAAACGCGGGACCCGCTATTGTATTGTCGTACGTTGCTTCGGGTTTCTCAGCCATGCTTTCGGTTTTCTGCTACACCGAATTCGCAATAGAGATTCCAAAAGCCAGAGGCTCGTTTGCGTACCTCCGAGTCGAACTCTGAGACTTTGCGGCTTTCATTACCGCGGGAAACATTCTTCTCGAATGCATTGTGGGCAGCGCCGCGGTTGCCCGAGCGTGGACTTCGTACTTCACCTCGCTTTTAAACCGTGAACCAAATACGTTACGAATACATACTCATCTCGCGGAAGGGTATAATCTTTTAGACCCGATTGCGGTTGTCGTGCTTGCGGTCGCAGCCACAATTGCGATGAGTAGTACCCGCAACACCTCTTTTCTCAATTGGATCGCGTCCGCGGTCAACACGGTGGTGATTTTGTTTGTGATCATCGTCGGGTTTTCACACGCGGACGCTTCTAATATGAAACCGTTCGTGCCTTTCGGTGTCGAGGGTGTGTTCCGAGCCGCGGCTATTGTTTATTTCGCTTACGGAGGGTTTGATACTATTGCGACGATGGCGGAAGAAACGAAGAACCCGTCTCGGGACATACCGCTAGGCCTGCTCGGGTCAATGTCGATTATTACAGTAATTTATTGCCTCATGGCGCTTTCACTGACCATGATGCAAAAATACACGGACATCGACCCGAATGCGGCTTATTCAATTGCGTTCGAGAGGGTTAGGATGAAATGGGCTAAGTATTTAGTGGCTCTAGGTGCACTCAAGGGTATGACCACGGTCCTATTGGTTGGCGCGCTTGGTCAAGCTCGGTATATAACTCATATTGCTAGAGCGCATATGATCCCACCATGGTTCGCTTTAGTCCACCCGAAAACAAAAACTCCAATAAACGCGACGCTGTTAGTGACTATCTCTAGCGCGTGCATTGCTTTATTTTCGGATTTGGACATTTTATCTAGTTTATTATCCGTGAGCACGCTTTTTGTGTTCATGATGATGGCGGTTGCACTTATCGTGAGAAGGTATTATGTACACGAGGTCACCCCGCGTACAAGTTTATTCAAACTAGTCGGGTTTTTGTTGATCATAATACTTTCATCGATTGGGATATCGGCTAGTTGGGGGTTAGACTCGAGTGGTTTGGTTGGTTATGCGGTGATTGTCCCGTTGTGGTTCATGGGTACACTTGGGATTTCGGTGCTTTTGCCGCAACAACGCACGCCGAAAGTGTGGGGGGTGCCACTAGTTCCATGGCTTCCTTCAATGTCTATTGCGACAAATTTGTTTCTAATGGGGTCGTTGGGTTATATGGCTTTTATTCGGTTTGGCATATGCACCGGGATTATGTTGGTTTATTATGTGTTGTTTGGTCTTCATGCCACTTATGATATGGCACATCAGGAACCTCAAGTGTAGCTCAATGCTATATGGATGGATGTATAATTATAATAATGGAATGCAATTGTGCTTAGCTTATTGATAAATGATATTTGTATACCGACAAAATGGGTGAGTTCGGGTGACGGATTAAAAGGGGTTTGGGTTAAAACAAGTTCGGTCAATAAGGGCTTTAAAATAAAATGATTCTTATGTAGTTTGACTTATTCTGATCAATTTATGTTCGGTTATGTTCGTTTATGTATATTTTTTGATAAAACATTAAATGAATCATTTACTTAATGTTTTATATTTATTTGTTTTTTTTTTCATTTTAGTGTGCTTATTTATATATGTTTATGTTTGTTCGTGTCGGTTTACGTTTGTTCATATCTATACACGTATGAATCTTAAGTTTTCTGAAGCTCGTTGACTAACCACTTTTACAAGACTTAAAGCTTGGCCTATCTCCTATCAATTTCTCTTGAAACTCACCATCTGCAGACTACACAAACATATTAAACATATTACAAATACTTCAAATAAAACATAAAACCCTAAACAAAAGATGTCGTTCTTACTTTGAAGATGTACACCTATGTTAGCTTGACTGCTTGAGTATCGCTTCTAGAGTTATATGCTTCCAAATATTAAATCAAACAATTAAAAGAGAGAGCAAAAATATTTATAAAATAAAAATGCATACCCTTTCGATATGACAAATCTGGAAATATTGTAACTTCTGCTTAAGCTCCTTTGCCACTTTGCACAACTCAGTCATGTTATGAGTTTTTTATTCAATTAGACGTCAAGAGACACAACCATTTTTTTATTTATTATATTAAAGATGTTATAAAGACCAACGGCCATAAAAGTTTATTTGACACGTTTCCTTTAGTTTGTATTTGGTATTATGACAAGAAAATGTCTAAGCATGAATGTTTGTTTGTCTAGCGTTTCTTATTTCTTAATCCATTTTTAAATCCTAATACTAGTCACAATCATAAAATATTTAGTTTATATGCAAACCCAATACCTGAAGCGGTCACAAATGGTTTAGCCTTGCCTTTACATCATGGTTAGCTCGATTACGAATTGAAAGGATTAAACCATGGAAGAATCATTGATTGAAAGGTGCTAACATGATGAATAAAAGCCCCCAAAATCATCCAAAACGGTTGAGGCATGAAGATGTTTCGACCTAGGGTTAAACAAACTTAAATATAGAAGAAAAACGCAAAAACCGACTTTCCTCGTCGGGTCCATCGTAAGCTATGGTAGGGCCACCGTAATCTATGGTGGACCCAGGCTCTACGGTACTTGCTTTGTGCCTTACGATGCACATTACGCCATTTTTACCCAACCCCCACCATAAGCTACGATGGAGGTGACACTCAGTTCTTCATTTTCCATTTTTGGTTTTTAGATTTGTCAAGAAACCCAAAATTCATATATTATGGGTCTCATAATTCATTTTCTAGCTCCGGATATGCCCGTTTTACTTTTAAACGAACGCAATCACTTCCGAACTCCCACAGACTTCAAAGCATGCAAATAAAAGCTTCCTATTAGTATCTTTAATGATCCAAGCACCTGTAATCACACAACCAATCAAAGTAATCGTGTTCGATTGATATAAAGAACTAAATCGCACTAGATTAAACATTAAGAACACGTGATTTCACCCAGGCATCAGTTATGCGCTAACTAGGTGACATACACATAGTTGTCTTAACCGAACGACATACCCGGTCGGTAACAACCACGTCATTGATCCATATTTTTCAAATAATTGAGGTAGATTAAGAGATTAACGGGACATATTTTTTTTTAAAATTTAGAGAAACTTGAGATTGTTGGTAATTTTTAATAAGTAAAATGGTGTTTAATGTCAAAATCCGAATTTAAGCCTAGAAGTGTGACACCTATTGGTACTTGTTTTGTATATATTAAAGTTGCGGGTTTGATTTAGCTGAAAAATTTTTAAATTAATTTTTTTATATTGTAAACATACTCGGGAATTAAATAACCGAGTATTTTATTTACAAAACTCAACTCTGTTTTATTTGATTTCAAGGATTTAATAAAAACGAGACATCTTCATATAGCGATCATCTAACTCCATTAGTGACTCTAATCCTTGCTACTTGTGCTAAACTTGATTTCCTGAAATGTGGGGGAAAATACGTCAACGATATGCTGATGAAAAGTTGACTCTTAAAACATTTAATAAATTCTTTAAATGACTAGTTTTCTTAAACAAACTCAGTAGGAATGTATCTTATTCCTGGGATTGTGCCACTGCCATACACACACAATTAAAAGGTTCTCCGAGCCACATAGCCCATTGGAGAACTGGTTATGACTGAAATTTAGCTTGCCTACTTGGTCAGTTATGGTTAGATCCAGACACATGTGCAATCAGTCTGAGTTGCTTTTATTTTTAATTTTATATGTTAGAGATCACGTAATCTCATAATTATTTGTTTGACTCTTTGAGACAAACTGTCAGTTCCTATCATCGAGTAATAACTCTTTTGATTGTTTGTAAAGGTTTAATATATTCACCTATGATTGGCTAATATGTAAGATGTGATGATTTCGTTTGAAAACTTTCGTGAATGAATTATGCTTAAACTATAATAAAATAGGTTTACATAAATACTCAGATAGTCTTTTCATCCGGCTACAGACCTTTAGAGCATGTTTGGGATTGAGTTTTAAAACACCTTATTAGCTTATTGGCTTTTTCAAAAAGCTAATAAGTTAAATGGTGTTAGGCAATCACAAAAATTCCTTTTGTTTTAGTTTTAGAAAGGGTTAAAAAACAGTTTTCTAAAAGTCTCAAATCCTGACTTTTTGAAAAAAGTCAAGAAAACAATAAGCAGTTTTCAAACTCAATCCCAACATACTTTTACTTTTGCTTTGATAGCTTTAAACCTTGATAAATATTTGTTTTGAGTAAAACATTTAAACATATAGTCTTTTGGTTTGTTTACCACTTATATGATACATTTCTTCTTCACGAAGAAACGTCTATGTTAGGTTTCTTCTTCGAGAAGAAACATCAATTTGACAATAGTTCTTATATGGAAAACCTTATATTTCACAGTCATGAAGAAACATTATTTTAACTATAACCTTTGTATATGAAAAGCTATGTTACACTTATTTTTATCAAGGTCTAGGCTATACCCCTTACGGGGGTTTAAACAATATAAATAAAATACTTAAGCGGAACCCCTACCTTACAAGGGTACTTGGAATTGGACGCCTAAGGTTGGTCGTGCAACACTTCTACTTTAATTTGCGTACAAGGGATTAAATCGTCGAAACTTTGGGGCTTTGGATATTTGGCTAGATTTTCGAGACTTTCTGCATGTATGGGGATAGTGTGTTTGGGATTTATGGCGTGTGATATGGGTTCATGATGTGTGTTGGGCCCAGTTTTATGGTTTGAGCTTGATTTGTACTTAGTTCTATATATTTGGGCTTGGATTTTGGGTGCATATGTAAACCGGGAACACTTATGTGTACTCGGTAGGCTTTTTGGTGTTTGGGCCGGCTTATTGTTTGCTTTGCCTATATATTGTCTCGATCATGTATAGGGTAAAGTTGTTGATTCCAAGTTGTATTGCAAGTGTTTAAGCACATGACGTATTCAATAATATACGTGTGTTTTGAAGCAATTCCTTGTTACTTTTACTGTGTTATTCGTGTTCTTGAATCACCGAGTGTTTGTTTTCCGCACCAATACTCGTTTAGTTGATATCATATTGTAGTGATCCAGATTCGGGACTTACAATTGGTATCAGAGCCTTTGACGAATTCAAGCTCGTTATTGTGATATCAACGATTCAAAGATATCAAGGTTGGGTAGCCATTTTCTGGGTAAAGATTGACTTTGATTTGGAAACAAATCAAACCTCCAAATTTCCTGAAAGTTTGTTGCAACAAAAACTGGAAAGTTTGGAGTATTCGGCCAAGATCAGTTCCATTAAAACCTTAGTTTTCGGCTAAAATTAGTTTTCGGCTGAAATCTGCTCAAAATCAGAGATTTTGGTCAATTGATTTTGTCAACATACCTAGTTTTCGGTCAAACAGCTTATTCACACTTTGAGTTCTCGGCCAAAGGTGGTTTTCGGTAAAAGAGCTGGTCAACGTTGGTGTTCTCGGTCAACACTTGTTTTCGGCCAAAGAGTGTTCTCGGTCAGCTTTTGTTCTCTGTCAACAACTGTTCTCGGCTATCTGTGGTTCTCGGTCAAATTTGCTCCTTACTTTGGTTCTCGGCCTACGAGTTTGAGTGTGCTCAGCCCAGTCTGTTGATTTGGGCTTGTTTTATTGGACTTAATCTTTGATTGGATCTAAAACAATCCGTAATCAAATCTCAATGGCCCAGTTAACAAATGACAGCAATTCAACCAACTCGTCACTTCACCAAGAACTTGATTCAATCATGGGTACTGCTACTCGTGTACCTCGTTTATTATCCCCTGAAGGGTTCAATGAATGGAAATTCCGTTTTGAACACTATGCCAAGATGAAAGACTCAAAAATTTGGAAAAGTATCGTAAGAGGACCTCAAAGAATCACCTACCAAAAGGATGGATCAACCGAGGTCCTTATAAAACCAGTTGCTCAATATGATGATGCTGACTTTGAAAAGGTCGAAGAAGATGAGAAAGCTCTTTCAACTCTAACTATGGCACTCACACCTGAGATTGCGCTTCAGTTTAGAGAACTCCAATCAGCTAAAGAATTGTGGGCCGTGCTGATAGAAGTTTACGAGGGAAATGAGGACATGAAAAGAAGTCGTCAAGATCTGCTGCGTCAGAAGTTTAATATGTTTAATCACGTTCTGGGAGAGACACTGGAATCCCAGCTTCAAAGGTTTATATCCCTCGTAACTGAAATGAGAACTGCTGGAATCTTTCTACAAACCTCAGAGATTAACAACAAGTTGGTGAACTCTCTGCCAAAGAATTGGGACATGCATGTTGCAGTCATTAAAAAAACCAAAGACCTTAACAGAATGAGCATGACTGAAATGATTGCAACTATTAAGGCCTGCGATATGGATGATAAACAGCGGGCAATAAATCATGCTAGCTCTTATAGCGCTGCTGGATATAACGTTGCTTCTAACAGTGCCCTCATGTCTCAAGATAGCTTCTCACTATTCAAGACCTCTCAACTACCACCACAGGGAAACTTTCAGATGTTCTCGTCCACCCTCGGTCAGTCATCATCATCAAATTCACCTAATCCAGCTCCAGTATTTTTTACTAAATCTGGTCAGTCTGCCAGTGATTCTGGCAAAACCACTCCTAGTGTAAACACCAGCCAGATTCCCACTATACCTAAAGAAACTCAAGAAAATATTGCTCTAATGGCCGGATTTATGAATTGCTATCATGCATTTCTAGCTGGAGACTTGGTTCAACCAGTGGTTGCTGCTGAACTTGATCAGATTCATCCCGATGATGTTGAAGAAATGGACATCTCGTGGCAAATTGCCATGGCAGTTTTCCGTGCAAAGAAGTTTACTAAGAGTACGGGTAGAAATAACTGGAACATGCCTAATAACCAAAAGGTGGGTTTTAACAAAGAGACACTCAGATGTTACAACTGTCACGAGCCGGGTCATTTTGCTCGTGAATGTACTAATCCAGCTAAGGAAGGAAATACCGAAAGGGCATTGGTTCCAGTTGGGAATGCTCGGGGTGAGGCTGGAGGGAGTTCGGGAAATGGTGAAAGGGGTATGGTGGCTCAAACTTTCTCTTGGGAAGGGCAGATGGCTGCGCTTAACATTGGAAATCAAACAGCAAATTTTGCCACAGTTGAGGAATCTGAAGAGGAAAACACCGCTGAGGAGAAGGTCAAGGAACTCCAGTTTGCATACATGGCATTCACTTCTCCGGACCCATCTGAGGTACGTTTTCAGCCATGTTCTCTAAATTGTGGTGAGAAAATTGAGATGTATCAACTTCATAATGATAGTCTAATTAGAGATATGGAAAGAATAAAATCAGAGAGTTTTAAACTTAAAAAAAATGAAAAGGGGTTTTTAGACAAAATTGAATCTCTCAACAAAGACATTAAGAAACTTAAGTCTGATTTTAGTATTAAGAGCTGTCACTATCTTGATGCTAAACAAGAAATCGCTGAGTTGACTGCTAAACTGGAAACCACCAAATCTGAAATTTTAAATTTGACTAGCAAGTTTGAAAAGGCTGAACTTGATTTTAAGAAATTCTATGGGTCCAGTAAAGTTGTCAACTCAATGATTGAAAATCAGTTGTGGTGGAAGGAAAATGAAGGTGAGGGGATAGGATTCAGTCAAATTCCCCCACCATACAACCACAACTATGTTCCTACTTCTGTTACCAAAGAACAGGAAGAAAAGATAAAGGATTTGAAGTACGGTAAACAAGATAAAGGTGAGGGGACTGGTTCTACTAATGCCGGTCCATCTACTTCAAGTATGAATTATTCTAACGTGTCTACTTCATGTGCAGAAAAATTAATTGTGAAGGAGTGGACTGATGAGGATGACGACTGATGTGCACGAAGTGGTATATAAATATCTAGCAAATAATGACCAAGCACAACGAGTAATAAAAACCTAGAATACCCTAAACCAAACCACTAGTAACAGGCAAGTGAACTTATCGGGTGTAGAATAGCTATGGGAAGACCGGAAATATCGAACCCTAGAGACACTAATTTAAATAACGAGACTAGTTTTAAAAGCTAATTTAAAGTAATAATTAAGAAAATAAATTTTTGAAATTATTTATTTATTTTATTTTAAAAAACTAATAATTAATTGAAATAATTACTTAATTAAATTAAAGTAAACTAGAAAATTAAATTACTGAATAAAAACTTTAGCAAATTCAAATATGGGAGCAAGAGTTACCTAGGCAAGGAATCCGAATTGTGACGACTCGGACTTTTATCGGTTACGGGGAAATGTTATGGGAACCGGGAATCTAAAGGTATGAAGCTCTAGGAAACTTAATGGATCCTTAATCACTCTCAAGGTGTAACCGAAAAAGAAATCTTAGAGATCATGTAAAAACACCCGCTTATTAGTTCACCTGTCAGTTCACCAACTATGATTAATTACCCTATAAAATAGCTAACCCGTCGGTTTCACAATCTCAATGCACCTAAGTACATAGGGTGGTTTTGAACAGTTTAAAGGACACGGGTAAACAATGAAATTAAGGCAAAAATAGGCAAACCTCCTGTCAGATAATTTAACCTAAAACCCTAACAACGCAGACAAACCCGACAACTTATTACCCGTCGGATATTTAAGCTAGTAAGAATATAAACTTCTAATAATATGCCAAAAATCAGTTTCTATGGTGAATGAACTCAATAAACCATAAACAAGTTGCAAACACACAGTAAACAACCCTAACATGCAACTATAATCGAAAAACAATCAATTAAGTAACATGTGAAACATTCATTCAGGCACAAATCAAAAGTAAATACGCATGAGACACATCCAATAAAACTAGTCAAAACATTTAATTAATCAAATCCCATATACAAAACCCGAAAACCGACAAGTCCAAAACAGTCAACAAAACATCATCACAAGCCTAGATAACTAAAAAGGTTTAGCCAATAATCATGTTCGAAACAAGAAAATAAATAATTATAAAAGAGTTCATCACCAAAATTTTCGTTTTTGCTTGCTACTGTGCGACCCTTTCTTTGACTTGCAGCTGCTGTACCCTCTCGTCCAAGACCACACAACAAAACGAATATAATAATGTTTTGGCGGCTCTGTTGTGTCTGAATAAAACGAAAACAATAATAATAGTCCTCCTGTAGCGGCAGCCAAAAGTTCTTTGCTCCCACTCACCTCTAAATCAACCCCACGTGAATAGCAATAACAATAATGTATTTTGGTTGCAACTTGTGGCTGATGTCTCACGTTGTCAACTCCCCACAAAAACAATAAGAATAATATTAATAATAGTTGGCGGCCCCTTTCTCACGTAACCTAGCAACCCATACTTTAATATTTGTGTGTGATCCAAATTAACTCCAAAGCCCATGAGGTCCATCAAGACTTTTGCAACTTCTGTATCAAACAATATAAATCGATAAGTATATATATAAATCATGAGTCAATAACTCCCCCACTAAATGACCATATAGTTTAAAGGTGCTCAACTATATTAACAATATAAAAACGTAATATAATATACGTTTAAATATTTACTCGTTCTCAAGATTATATTTGATATACCGTTTTAGTCCGTTGTCTCTTCAAACCATTTATAACCCACATATGAACCATCTAATAATAATATTCAATAAAAACATGGCTCAAAAGTATCTAAAAGTGTAGAAAATATTTATATTAATATGTATATAATTTAGAACACATCAAATATTCCCACACTTAAACTTTTTTCGTCCTCGAAAAATATATAATGCAATGGAATCATAATTCAAAATCGATCTTTAAAACATATAGGTTATCTTTTAAGCATAGATAAACGCAAAAACCGAGATTGCCGATATTGTTGTCCACTTAAACCCAGCCACCAGCCTCTCAAGCCCCAATTTTATTAAGCGTTTTAAAGTTTAAAAGCTATGGCTACACCTACCCCATCTCAGACAAAGAGAGCTAGAAGAACTAGAGTCGAAGCAAACTGGCTCGACAAATCACCATAAGCCAAGGACTCGTTGATGTTGCTAATTAGATGCACTCGGTGAAATTTTGATGGATGAATGGTCATGTGAAGGTCGTACGAGCTATTCCTAAATATTATTGGACTTTGTCCTATAAATTCCTAATTTGATATTTATTGACTAAGAACCTTCGAGCCCCAATAGTGTATCCTTAGAGTCACTATCCCCTTGGTAACACGTAAACTCTAAGTCCCGTCTAGTATGTGCATCTTTGGCCTCTTTTACTATTTTTGAGAATGCTTTTTTGGCATTTTACAATCTTTGAGAATGCTTCTTTGGCATTTTACAATACATAACTTTCTTCACAAGCATTTGCTTTTCTTGAACCAACTCTTGGAATACACTTTCAAAACATACTCTTTTTTTTCTTTTTTTTTTGCTTTTTTTATATCATCCTAAAATATATAACTATTTCTAAGCTCGTAGAAAGATGAACATGTGGTGTGTGCTGGTTTGAGTGCATCTAAGTATAACCATCTCAAAGTTTTTAGATCATGGTAATCCTCCCTAAGCATCGAAATTCGGTTTCACCGTTTTTTTCAAATTATTAGAGATATAAAATCTGCTAAAGAGGACTATCAAAGCTAGTTGGGCCTACCGACACATCCCAAATTAAGTGCGCTATCTGTTATTTAATCTCACATATAATAGTAGTTTTAAAAGATCAACCTTAAACAATAATATCATTTTCCATTATACGCAAAATAAATTTTTGGGACATTTTTTTAGGTTTTCAATTTTTTATTTTATTATTTTTTTATATCTTTTTTTTTCGTTTTTTTAATTATTTTTATTATTTTTTTATAGATTTTTTTTCCACTTTTTTTATTTTTTTTAATAAAATTAAAAACGTCAGTTTCCCATCCCCACACTTAAATTTCGCATTGTCCTCAATGGAAGAAAGGAAAAACACAAAAATAAAGCGGAAATAAAATAAAATAAAATAAAACAAAGCATAAAGAAAATGGAACAGACTCCCCTGGTAATATGGCAATGATATGTGTATGTCATGTTCCAATAAAGCGACCGTATAGGATTTCATTCGCGGCCGCAGCTTTTGGGTACCCTCTACAATCAAATAAGCTCAGAACGCCCCCGTCCGAATGGAGATTGAGTACGAACGAAAGTATCCAAACCTGCAACACAAAGCTCAAAGCACCCAAAGTAGACATCAAACAGACTCTAAAAACTTAAACAGACTCAAAATATAAAAATTAAGGGAAAACAAATAAAAAGTATACAAACTCTACAATCGGGTATTTCCCGAGACCTATCCCTATCAAGCAATCGAAGTACGGATGTCGAGGAGAAATACATCTTCCTCGACCGAATCAGCCGGCCCACTGATATAATGCTTTAACCTATGGCCGTTCACCTTCCACGCTCTCCTCTCATGATCAACTAACTCAACTGCACCGTGCGGGAATGCCGCCTTCACCGTATACGGACCAACCCATCTCGATCTTAGCTTACCTGGAAACAACTTTAGACTGGAATTATAAACCAACACACGATCCCCACACTTGAACTCTTTCACTTTCCTTAACTTTCGATCGTGCAACGCCTTAGTACGCTCCTTATAACTCCATAATCTAGCATACGCTTCATCTCTCAACTCCTCTACCTCATGAATTTGGAGATACCGGTTTTTCGCAGCTTGGGTCAGGTCAAGATTAACGGATCTCAACGCCCAATATGCTCTATGCTCTAACTCAACCGGTAAATGACACGCTTTCCCATAAACCATCCTAAAGGGCGTGGTCCCAATAGGCGTTTTAAATGCTGTGCGGAAAGCCCAAAGTGCATCATCCAACTTGTCAGACCAGTCCTTTCGGTTCTTGCCGACAATTTTCTCTAGAATTCGCTTCACTCCTCGGTTTGCATTCTCCACTTTCCCGCTCGTCTGTGGATGATAGGCGGTGGACAATCGATGGGTGACCCCATATCGTGCCAACACCTTCTCCATCTGGGCATTACAGAAATGTGTACCCCTATCACTGATCAAGGCCTTGGGAGTACCAAACCGACTGAACAACCTCTTCAAGAATCCCATTACAACTCGCCCGTCGTTAGTGGGCAAGGCTTGCGCCTCAACCCATTTGGAAACGTAATCGATAGCCACGAGAATGTATCGTTTCCCTCTAGAAGACGGGAACGGACCCATGAAATCAATGCCCCAAACGTCGAAAACCTCACAAACCTGAATAGGGTTTTGGGGCATCTCATTAAGGGATGAGATGTTACCAGTGCGCTGACATGCGTCACACTGTCTGACAAACTCGTGTGAGTCTTTGAAAATCGATGGCCAATAAAATCCGGAATCTAAAACTTTCCTAGAGGTGGAAGACGAACCATGGTGACCTCCAGTTAAACCCTTATGACAATGCCTAAGAATCTCACGGCCCTCTTCCCTACTCACACACCTCCTCAACACTCGATCGGCGCCTACACGAAACAAATACGGTGAATCCCATATGTAGTGGCTGGCGTCTGAGAAAAACTTCCTCCTCTGCTGATAACTCATGCCCTTAACCACTACTACTTCGGCCAGATAATTCGCAAAGTTGGAGAACCATGGCAGACCCTCCTCTTCAGCACTTATGTACAAAACTGGCTCTTTCTCAAATCTCACTCTCACCATCATCAATGACTCATGGGGAAACTTATCCCCGATGGCATCCTCTCTAATCTCTTCTCTCTTCGGATCCTCTAGGCGTGATAAGTGATCCGCAGCTACATTCTCTGCTCCCTTTTATCTCTAATCTCAATATCGAACTCGGAAAGCAAGAGAATCCATCTTATCAGACGAGGCTTGGCATCTTTCTTAACGAACAGGTATCGCAATGCCGCATGATCAGTATAAACGATGGTTTTGGACAGCACGAGATAAGAACGGAATTTGTCGAACGCGAAGACCACTGCTAGAAGCTCCTTCTCAGTAGTCGTGTAATTCTCCTGAGCATCATTGAGGGTTTTACTCGCGTAATAGATAGGATGAAAGTGTTGGTCCTTCCGCTGACCTAAAACAGCACTGACTGCAAAATCACTAGCGTCGCACATGAGCTCGAAGGGTAAGCTCCAGTCGGGTGCTACTAAGATAGGGGCATTAACCAACTGCCCCTTGAGAAAATCAAATGCCTTCAGACAATCAACATCGAAATCGAATGCGACGTCCTTCTCTAGAAGACGAGTCATGGGCCGGGTGATCTTAGAAAAATCTCTAATGAACCTACGATAAAAACCCTCATGCCCTAGAAAACTACGAACGGATTTCACACTAGTCGGTGGAGGAAGTCTACTGATAGTGTCGATTTTAGCTCTGTCTACCTCAGTACCGTCTCGTGAAATCTTGTGCCCGAGCACAATACCCTCAGTCACCATGAAGTGGCACTTCTCCAAATTCAACATCAACTTCGTCTTTATGCACCGCTTCATCATCCTCTCAAGATTAGAAAGACATTGATCGAAAGAGTCCCCATATACCGAAAAATCATCCATGAAAACCTCCATGGAACTCTCGATCATGCCCTGGAATATCGCTACCATGCAACGCTGGAAAGTAGCTGGAGCATTACATAACCCGAAAGGCATACGTTTGTATGCGAAGGTACCGTATGGGCATGTAAATATGGTCTTTTCCTGATCCTCATGTGCGACTGGGATCTGGAAATAACCTGAAAATCCATCAAGAAAACAGTAAAACTGTCATCCTGAAAGACGCTCCAACATCTGATCAATGAACGGAAGAGGAAAATGGTCTTTCCTAGTAGCGTCGTTAAGCCTCCTATAGTCTACGCATACCCGCCAACCTGTGACTGTCCTAGTTGGAATAAGCTCGTTACGTTCGTTAGTGACAACTGTCATCCCTCCCTTTTTAGGGACAACCTGAACGGGACTCACCCTGAAGAATCGGAGATGGGATAGATCAAGCCAGTGTCGAGGAGTTTGATAACCTCCTTTTTGACTACCTCCGACATGTTAGGGTTAAGCCTCCTTTGAGGCTGGATTACAGGCTTGTACTCATCCTCCATGAGTATCCTGTGCGTGCAAAATTTGGGGCTGATGCCCTGGATGTCCACGAGTTTCCACGCAATAGCCTGTTTGTGTGCCTTGAGCACATCAACCAACCACGATTTCTCATCATCCGTCAAGTGAGAAGAAATGATGACGGGTAAATCGGCGTCACCGTCCAATAAAGTGTACTCCAAATGAGGAGGTAGCTCTTTAAGCTCGAGGGACGGTGGTGACTCAATCTTCGGTCCCTCGGTGCAATCTGCAACCGTGAATACCTCGGGGTACTAAGGAGTTGAGCTAACAAGAATGCTCAGGCCGTGCTCCGGAGGAACATCAACCTCGTCCTCCTGATTGAGCAAATCTGCTCCAGAGATGTAGTCAAGACATCGCTCAAACTGAGATATGAACGTGTCAAGAAAGTAAACGTAATCGTCCTGACTACTAGAGTTCCTCATTGATTTGACGACATCGAAAGTGACGTTATCCTCCCTTACACGAAGTGTGATTCTGCCGTCGAAGACCTCAATAAGCGCTTTAGCAGTACGCAAGATGGGTCGTCCCAAAATGAGTGGGACCTGATCGTCAGCCTCCATGTCAAGAATAACAAAATCCACAGGGAAAACGAAATTATCGACTTTATCGTGTACGTTTTCCACAATTCCCAGCGGATATTTGACCGAACGGTCAGCCAAGGATAAACTCATGCGCGTCGAGACTGGCTCGCCAAGGTTTAGCTTTTTATATAGAGAATATGGCATCAGATTAATGCTAGCACCTAAATCGGCCAACACGTAGCTCTCAGTCGAGCTGCCAAACAAACACGGAATCGTGAAGTGTCCCGGGTCTGCTAATTTCTCTAGAAACTTGTTCTGGACTACCGCAGAGCATCCTTCATTCAAACATACTGTTGAAAGAAGATCTTTTAAGAATTTTGCATATTTAGGCGTATGCTGGAGTGCCTCGACAAACGGAAGATTGATTTTTAGTTGTTTAAACATGTCCAAGAAGTGTCCATATTCCTGCGCATACTTCTGCCGCAGAAGACGAGCAGGATAAGGAACACGAGTAAGATCGACTTCGGGACTCTTCTTATCTTCAATCTTCTTCTCAACAACTTTCTCTGCAGGAGACTCACCGTTTGACGCGGTACTTGCTGGAACTCGCCTCTCGTGCGTCCTCATAGGAGTCTCCATCTCTATATCCTCGTCCACCAGCTCCTCATCATCTGCCGACGACTGCTCTCGATCACCTCCTCTGCCACTACGCGTGGTCACCGCCTTCAACTTTGCCTTCGGGTTAAGCTCGGTGCTACCCTGAAACGCTCCGACCTGCTTATTAGGTAGTATCTGCTTCATCATCTCATCCACATTTCGAGACATCTCCAAAAATGACGACTGCTGGTTTTTCAGTAGGGTGTCGTGCTCAGCCAGTCTCTGCTGTGTGTTAGTATCTCTGTCAATAAGGTGAGAAAGCATGGTAGATTTCTTAGTTAGAAGCTCCTTAAGATCCGGATCCATACCGCTACTCTTCCCCGCACTCGAATTTCCTGATGCCTCTGGGACACTAACCTGCTCCTGCCTCTGCTGAAAACCTTGAACATTACTGTCACACCCTCAAAATCCACTAACGGAGTTTTACCGTCAGAGGGTGTGAACTAATAGGATCGGAGTTATTAGTTATAATCAAACCATAAGTAAAGTTTTCAAACCACGAAAACATTTAAGTGTAAATAAGTGTGGAAGCGTAAATTCATAAACCAAGTGTTGCGTCACGCAGGACGACTTAAAACCCAATTAATAACAGTTTAAAAACAAGTTTGCAAAAACGACAGTGTTCAATGTAATGCATGTTCCTATACCGCGCGCCCGCCTCGGCTACCTGATAATAACATACTAAAAGTGTCAACACGGGGTTGGTGAGTTCACAAGTTTATATAAATAAAGCGTTTGCGTTTACGTTTTGCGTTTTCGTTTGTGTTACCGAATAATGTTATGTCAATTATATATCTATAGGTAGCTAGCCTATAAAACAAGTATTACTAAGTGTTCGACACCGAAGCTGACTGTTTATCAATTGCCTTGCCACCATGTCTACCACGACCATGGAAAATGTGTTAGCCAAGATTACATCCACTCGACCTCCAGTCGAGTTTAGCGTTGGGTGGGGTTTGTCAAACCCAGTAGTACTACTCAACAGTGACTCGCTATTATCCAATATTAAACGGTTCGATGTTATGAAGGACTTTAGTTGGTTCGTTTGCCACTTAGCCTTTACAAGTGATATATAATTAATAACAAAATCCAAAGCGTTTTGGAGTATGTTATCTCCCCCAAGTAAAAAGCGTTTAAAAGAGTAAAAGGGGAACGTGAAACTCACTGTTTGCGAAGAATTTCAAAAACAAGTCAACCAAGAGATGCGCGTCACAGAAAATCCTCTCTAGCGTTCTAAAACAAGAATGAGATTTTCTAAGTGTTGGAACTAATATTGAGTCTCTAGACTCGGCACATAATACCTATGCATAAGACACGTTTCGTGTTTCGTTTGTGAATTGCGTGTGACTCAACAAACACATTGGTGATACGTTACATGTGTGAACAACTACTTATGTGTCAAGCATTAATATTGTACATTACTAGCAATCATTCCCCACAAGGGCAATTTAGTCAAAAACATAGCAATTGTCTAGCAACAAGCACGTTTCATGTATTTTCATATAGTTCAGCAGCTAGTTTTATCAAGACAGATTTCTACTTGAAATATTACTCTATTAAACATATCAATTAATTCACCAAAAATCGTCAAAAAAGCACACATGAGTTAGGTTTTCAGAACTATTTTTATTGTATTTTTATTCCACATAGTTTTCTCACAATGGTCAAAACATTACAGTAAACTCACAGCAGTCAGAATCATGCGCAACAGAATGATATTTGTTATTCCCGTTAAATGAAAAATCTAATTAATGCAAGACCAATTGGGTTAGGTTCTTAATTAAACTTGTTAACTTCCAGAAGTGAAACCAACCCATTTGGTCTTGTAGTTTATGAAATATGATAATTACAAGACAGCCTAACAGCAGGTCTCACAATTCAGACTTGCACTTCAGTTTTGTAAAATAATAAAAGTTAACTTTTACACATCCAAAAATTACAAACTTGAACTTTATAGAAACTAGACTCAACCTAGTACACGGTAGTATTAATAATCTCAACCAATTACCACATTAACATTCAGTTACAGCCGTCTAAACATAACTTAACAATCTGTCCAGTACCAGTTTTGACCTTTGATCACATTTGAATCGTTTGAGCAACCAAAACACCTCCAAATCAGGCGTGGTTGGGTTTTCTGAAACTAGACTCAGAGTACTACCTTTTAGACTCATAAATAGCTCAGTTTGGTTTTATATTTAACAAGTTACATGTCGTTCAAGTTTAACTATCTCTGCTGTCAAAACTCAGCAAGCACAAACAATCGTCTAACATGCATCCTATGCATACGACATATCTCCAAACATGCAATAAACATAATTATCCATAAAATCAATAGTAAACCCTCTAGGGTTTACAAACAATCAATGATCTAACAATCTTTCACCGTTCAATATCACATATGACCATCTAAATCAATAACCGAAGCATAATCAATCATCATCCAATCAAAACAAAGCATATGAACACTTAACACATGAATTACAAAATTAGGGTTTTATGTTTATACCTTAAAAACGCAGAAACGAGCAAGAGGAAGGTGAGAGATGCCTAGAAACAAGTGCGGGATGCTCCGATTATGAAAAACAAGGCCAAAACGGAAGTGATATGGTGGTGGTGATGGCTGCCGTCGCAAGGGGTGTGGGGATGGGGGGGGGGGGGGCGATCGGTTTGAGAGAAGGAGGGAGGGAGTTAGGGTTTTTGTTATTATTAAATAATAACATGTTACATAAAGACCCCTCAACTTTTAATTATTACTTTTCTAGCATAAAGTAACCTGTTTGCATCTTGAGTTAATGTTCGATACAATATTATCAAATAGCACATAAGCCTAACACATAATTATCAAATAATTATTGTTTGGATGTTTTTCGTTTATTCACCAATGGTTTGCGTCAACTCGTTTGCATTTCGGTGCAATCCCGAAAGACTACATATGTAGTGATTGTCAAGCGTCATTTAAAACCCTAGTTTAAATGTAATGAGATGTGCGTTATAGTTCTAGTGATCTTAAGTTTGAATTGACGGAGTTTGGATTAACGGAGTTAACCTGAAATTGACGAGTGTCATATCATTCCCATGTTGAAAGAATTTTCGTCCTGAAAATTTGAGCCAAGTCGCGATGGGTGTCTGCAAAAGCAAGAAAAATTTTCAGTTTGTCATATCATCCCCTAGTAGAAAGAAATTTCGTCCCGAAATTTAATTCATACCTCTGGTGATTTCTGACGGTTTGACGGCTTTCGCGGTTTTCGGTGTTTGGTCAACCCTTCAAAAAGGTGAGGATACTTTTTCATCATTTGGTCCTCGCGTTCCCACGTGAACTCCGGTCCACGTCTCGAGTTCCAACGAACCTTGACGATTGGAATTTTGCTGTGCTTGAGTGTTTTGGTTTCCCAATCCAAAACTTCGACTGGTTCTTCGATGAAGCGTAGCTGTTCATCAACTTGCAACTCGTCCAAAGGGACTGCTTGGGTTTCATCGGAAAGGCATTTCTTCAAATTGGATACATGGAATACATTGTGTACACTACTGAGTTCCGTTGGTAGATCCAGTCGGTACGCCACCGGACCAATGCGCTCAGTTATCCGGTAGGGGCCAACATATCGTGGATTGAGTTTGTTTCGCTTTCCGAAGCGAACCACACCTTTCCAAGGTGAGACTTTGAGTAATACTTGGTCGTTCACTTGAAATTCAAGAGGCTTTCGGCGCTTGTCGGCGTAACTCTTTTGGCGATCTCGTGCTGCTGCCATGCGGTTTCGGATTTGAACAATCCTTTCAGAGGTTTCAAGTACTAGTTCTGGACAAGTGATTTGGCTATCACCCACCTCTGCCCAGCCAAGAGGTGATCGACACTTCCGTCCGTACAACGCTTCAAACGGTGCTGCTTTAATGCTTGCGTGAAAACTGTTGTTATACGAAAACTCTACCAAAGGCAAGTGAGGTTCCCAACTTTTTTCGAAATCCAACACGCATGCACGCAACATGTCCTCCAAGGTCTGAATGGTGCGCTCACTTTGCCCATCCGTCTGAGGATGGTATGCTGTGCTCATATCAAGGCGGGTGCCTAGTGCACTCTGTAGTGACTTCCAAAAGTGCGAAGTGAAACGAGAATCTCGATCAGATATGATTGAGACAGGCACTCCGTGTCTGGACACTAATTCTTTCATGTAGATGCGAGTCAATCTTTCCATTTTGTCCGATTCCTTGATTGCTAAGAAGTGTGCAGACTTAGTCAACCGGTCAACGATCACCCAGATGGTATCGCATCCCGTCGGTGTTTTGGGTAATCCCGTGATGAAATCCATGGAAATGTGTTCCCATTTCCACGTTGGAAGTTCCGTTTGCTGTAGTAGACCAGATGGTTTCTGATATTCTATTTTGACTCTTGCACACGTCAAGCATTTTCTCACATAGGTGGCAATGTCGGCTTTCATGTTTGGCCACCAGTAAAGTGCCTTTAGGTCATGGTACATTTTATCTGAGCCCGGGTGGATGGAATATCGGGACTTGTGTGCTTCGTCCATCACTAGAGTTCTCAACTCTCCGTATCGAGGGACCCAAATCCGGTTTTCAAAATATCGGACTCCGTCCAATTAGGTTTCAAGTTGCTTGTTCATGCATCGCATGAGTTCTGATGGGAGATTGTCGTCTTTCAAGGCTTCGAGTTGCGTATCGCGAATCTGATCGGGTAAGTTGGCGTGAATCGTGAGTTGTAATGCTCGCACTCGTCTTGGTTTATCAGTTTCTTTTCTGCTGAGAGCATCGGCCACTACATTGGCCTTGCCAGGGTGGTACTTGATGGCACAATCATAATTCTTAAGTAGCTCGACCCAACGACGCTGCCGCATGTTCAGCTCCTTCTGATCGTAGATATGCTGGAGACTCTTGTGGTCGGTGTAAATGGTAAAATGGGTACTGTACAAGTAATGACTCCATATCTTAAGAGTAAACACCACAGCTCCGAGTTCCAAGTCATGGGTCGTGTAGTTCTTCTCGTGAATCCGTAGTTGTCGAGAGGCATAGGCTATAACTTTCTCGAGTTCCATCAGCACGCAACAGAGACCTTGTATCGATGCGTCACAATGTACCTCAAATTTTTCTGTTCCCTCGGGAAGGGCTAGGATAGGGACGCTACAGAGTTTGGTTTTCAATAGTTGGAAAGCGGATTCTTGCGCGTCTCCCCAATTGTACTTAGTACCCATTGTGAGTCAAAGCGGTGAGGGGTTGAGCAATCTTTGAAAATCCCTCGATAAAACGCCGGTAGTAGCCGGCCTGTCCTAGGAATTGTCGCACCTCAGTCGGAGTCTTAGGTGCTTCCCAGTTTTTGATGGCCTCTACTTTGCCGGGTCGACATGGATACCATTCTCATTGATCACATGTCCTAAGAAGTGAACCTCGCGAAGCCAAAATTCGCATTTCGAGAGTTTAGCGTACAGTTGTTCCTTCTTTAGCAATTCCAGAATTAACCTCAGGTGTTCTTCATGGTCGGCCTTGTCCTTGGAGTAGACGAGGATATCATCAATAAAAACAATCACAAACTTGTCGAGATACGCCTTGCATACTCTGTTCATGATATCCATGAATACTGCTGGTGCGTTGGTTAAGCCAAAAGGCATAACTGAAAACTCGTAGTGACCATACCGAGTTCTGAAAGCCGTCTTTGAAATATCTTCTTCGCGCACTCTTAATTGATGGTAACCAGATCTCAGATCGATCTTCGAGTAGTAACTCGTTCCTTGAAGCTGGTCGAACAGATCATCAATTCGAGGTAAGGGATAACGGTTCTTGATCGTTACCTTGTTCAGCTCTCGGTAGTTGATGTACATGCGGAATGTCCCGTCCTTCTTTCGGACAAATAAGACAGGGGCTCCCCATGGTGATGAGCTAGGTCGGATAAAACCCTTATCCAACAAATCTTGCAATTGAGTGGACAACTCCTGAAGCTCTGCCGGTGCGAGCCGATACGGGGCTCGTGCTATGGGTGCAGCACTGGGGGTCAATTCGATTTGGAACTTGACTTGTCGAATAGGTGGGAGTCCAGGAAAATCCTCCGGGAAGACTTCCGGAAAATCTCGCACAATCGGTATGTCTTCGATTCGCTTCTCCTCCGCGAGTTTCTCGACAATATGGGCTAAAATTGCCGGATGACCCTTTCGTAGATATTTCTGCGCTTTCATGAGGGTGATGACGCTGGTGGTCATGCCGCTCTTCTCGCCCTGGATCGAAATGATTTTGCCAGAAGGGGTAGTGATGTGGACTATCTTGTCGTGACATAAAATCTCCGCTCGGTTCTCGGATAGCCAGTCCATGCCGACAACGACATCGAAACTACCAAGCGAAAAGGGTATGAGGTCGATATCAAAAGTATGACCCGACAGTTTCAACTTACATCCCGCAAGTACATGAGTTGTTTCTATAGACTTACCGTCAGCTAATTCAACAGGAAACTTAGCATCTAACGGGGTTGGAGTTAAGTCTAAGAGTTTACTAAAGGCTTTCGACACAAAACTCCTATCAGCTCCAGTGTCAAACAAAACAGAAGCAAAACAGTCGTTCACAGGAAACTTACCGGTCACCACATTCGGATCATTGCGGGCCTGGCCCGACCCAATGACGAAAGCTCTACCTTTACCACTGCCTCCGCCACTGCTGCTGCCTCCATTGCTCTCATTCTGCTTTAGTTTGGGGCAATCCTTCTTGAAATGACCCTCTTGACCACACTCGAAACACCCTTTAGTTGCCGTAGGTTGTTTAGGAGCACCCTTTGCCGCTAGGTCTCCCCTAAATTCCTAGGCCCGATGACCCATTTTTCCGCATCTCAGACATTTGATACGGTCGCATGGGCCAGCATGGTGATAGTTGCACTTGTTGCATTTCGGGTATTTCCCAGCATAGCCACTCGAAACCTGCCCAGCACTGTTGTTGTTATTGTTGGAACCCTGATTATTGAAGCTCCGAGTGAGTTCGGGCTTACGGTAGTGTTGTTGCTGTGAAGGGTTCGATGATGAGGACCTGGTGTTATCAAATTTCCTCTTTCCATTACTCAGGTTGTTGTTGTTGTCAGTGCTCAAGTTGTCACAGGTTTTAGAGGTTGAACCTCTAGGTGGTAACGCACCTTGTGTCACTGCCTGGTCCGTTAGTTTGTGAGCTAACCGGATCGCTTGCTGAATCGTAGCCGGTTTGGAAGACGTCACCATACCCTGAATTTGTGGTACCAACCCATCAATATACATCTCGATTCTCTTACTCGGTGGGTCTACCATCCGCGGACACATTACTGCTAGCTCGTGGGAACGGGTGGTGTAGGCTTCAATCTCGGAACCCACCATTTTCAACGACCAAAACTCAGCTTCCAACTTCGCGATTTCCTCTCTAGGACAATATTCTTCCCGCATCATATTCTTGAACACTTCCCAGTTCATAGCGTTCGCCAATTCCAACCCAAGAATTTGCACATTGGTTCCAACAAGTGAGAGCAGAATCTTCCAGTGTTCCAGCAGCAAATTTGACCCTACTGGCGGGTGGACAGTTACACATCTCGAAAGCTGACTCGACCTTCTCAGCCCAACGCAGGAAACCTATGGCTCCCTCAGTGCCCTTAAACGAATTGGGCTTGCAATCCAGGTAGTTCTTGAAAGTACACGCTCCAGCTGGACCTCCGGCTTGATTTTGAACATGTACGGCTAGAGCTGCCGCCGCATGGTCATTCAATAAGGTTTGGAGTTCTGCTGCGGTTAAGTTGATGTTACCGCGACCGTGCCCAGCGTTTCTTCCAGCCATTTCCTAGAATCACAGCACAAAATGTTAAACATGAATTCTCGGGTTCATATGTAACACACCATACATGTAATAAAAAGATAGGTAAGAAAGAAAAATAAAAGAAGCAAACATCACATCACAACCACATAATAATCCAAATAATAATTCATGATTAAAACCATTGTATTTGCTACAAAGTATTTAAAACCAATCCTTAAATCATAGAAAATAATAGTTTGGATGGAGACAACCCCTCCATCTAGGTGTTATCATCCTTAGATGTCATCGTCCGAGGACACCTCTGAATGTGCCTCCGGCTAAGCCGGTTCTTCCTCCCGTTCCTCTTCGGGTTCCTCCTCGGGATCTTCCTCTGGTTCTTCCTCAGGTTCTTCCTTAGGTTCTTCCTCAGGTTCTGCTGCATTCTGGGCAATTTGCGTCTGCAAGATATCGCAACGCTCTAGAGCTATCTCTGTCCGAGTTCTCGCCACATGGAGTTGCTCTTGCAAATCTATCATCTCTGCTTGCATTTTTCTCATAATCTTCATCTGCTGATCGTTAATATCTTGCACTTCCTTCATAGCCGTTGTCAGGCGGGAAATTTACTCCCTAGCCTCGGTTCCATCTCTTATCAATCCGGAAACGTTCGCTCTCGCCGAGCGCATGAAACCCGCGTCACGCTCTAAACAGGAAACAACAGCTGCGAGAACACACTCTATTGGTTCGGTTATGGGTGGTAGGGTGTTGGGGTAAGCAGGACGGCTCGGGTGAGGTAGTGGGGGAACTTGTTCGTGATAAACCATACGTCTGATCAGACTCGGGTACCAATCCCAGCTAACGTCGTCGTCGTACATGCCTCCTGATAGGCGATACCTCTTCGGTGCAGGGGCTTCTAGTTCCGGGACTACTCAGGGTGGCGATGAGGTAGGTAGCTGCGGTCCCTTTCCATGAGCATGAGTCATCTGGTCGGATGATGATGATGGTGGCGTCTACATCCCAATAGGATAAGCCGTGTATGCGTGCGTATGAGTGAATGAGGTAAAGAGATAAAGATAACGAATGACTAAATATAATATATATATGTATGCAGTGCGTATAATTATAACTAATGGGTCGTTGTGGTTATAGTCTAGTATGCATGCAAATTTCTAGTTCTCTATAACCAATGGCTCTGATACCAATCTGTCACACCCTCAAAATCCACTAACGGAGTTTTACCGTCAGAGGGTGTGAACTAATAGGATCGGAATTATTAGTTATAATCAAACCATAAGTAAAGTTTTCAAACCACGAAAACATTTAAGTGTAAATAAGTGCGGAAGCGTAAATTCATAAACCAAGTGTTGCGTCACGCAGGACGACTTAAAACCCAATTAATAACAGTTTAAAAACAAGTTTGCAAAAACGACAGTGTTCAATGTAATGCATGTTCCTATACCGCGCGCCCGCCTCGGCTACCTGATAATAACATACTAAAAGTGTCAACACGGGGTTGGTGAGTTCACAAGTTTATATAAATAAAGCGTTTGCGTTTACGTTTTGCGTTTTCGTTTGTGTTACCGAATAATGTTATGTCAATTATATATCTATAGGTAGCTAGCCTATAAAACAAGTATTACTAAGTGTTCGACACCGAAGCTGACTGTTTATCAATTGCCTTGCCACCATGTCTACCACGACCATGGAAAATGTGTTAGCCAAGATTACACCCACTCGACCTCCAGTCGAGTTTAGCGTTGGGTGGGGTTTGTCAAACCCAGTAGTACTACTCAACAGTGACTCGCTATTATCCAATATTAAACGGTTCGATGTTATGAAGGACTTTAGTTGGTTCGTTTGCCACTTAGCCTTTACAAGTGATATATAATTAATAACAAAATCCAAAGCGTTTTGGAGTATGTTATCTCCCCCAAGTAAAAAGCGTTTAAAAGAGTAAAAGGGGAACGTGAAACTCACTGTTTGCGAAGAATTTCAAAAACAAGTCAACCAAGAGATGCGCGTCACAGAAAATCCTCTCTAGCGTTCTAAAACAAGAATGAGATTTTCTATGTGTTGGAACTAATATTGAGTCTCTAGACTCGGCACATAATACCTATGCATAAGACACGTTTCGTGTTTCGTTTGTGAATTGCGTGTGACTCAACAAACACATTGGTGATACGTTACATGTGTGAACAACTACTTATGTGTCAAGCATTAATATTGTACATTACTAGCAATCATTCCCCACAAGGGCAATTTAGTCAAAAACATAGCAATTGTCTAGCAACAAGCACGTTTCATGTATTTTCATATAGTTCAGCAGCTAGTTTTATCAAGACAGATTTCTACTTGAAATATTACTCTATTAAACAGATCATAACATATCAATTAATTCACCAAAAATCGTCAAAAAAGCACACATGAGTTAGGTTTTCAGAACTATTTTTATTGTATTTTTATTCCACATAGTTTTCTCACAATGGTCAAAACATTACAGTAAACTCACAGCAGTCAGAATCATGCGCAACAGAATGATATTTGTTATTCCCGTTAAATGAAAAATCTAATTAATGCAAGACCAATTGGGTTAGGTTCTTAATTAAACTTGTTAACTTCCAGAAGTGAAACCAACCCATTTGGTCTTGTAGTTTATGAGATATGCTAATTACAAGACAGCCTAACAGCAGGTCTCACAATTCAGACTTGCACTTCAGTTTTGTAAAATAATAAAAGTTAACTTTTACACATCCAAAAATTACAAACTTGAACTTTATAGAAACTAGACTCAACCTAGTACACGGTAGTATTAATAATCTCAACCAATTACCACATTAACATTCAGTTACAGCCGTCTAAACATAACTTAACAATCTGTCCAGTACCAGTTTTGACCTTTGATCACATTTGAATCGTTTGAGCAACCAAAACACCTCCAAATCAGGCGTGGTTGGGTTTTCTGAAACTAGACTCAGAGTACTACCTTTTAGACTCATAAATAGCTCAGTTTGGTTTTATATTTAACAAGTTACATGTCGTTCAAGTTTAACTATCTCTGCTGTCAAAACTCAGCAAGCACAAACAATCGTCTAACATGCATCCTAAGCATACGACATATCTCCAAACGTGCAATAAACATAATTATCCATAAAATCAGTAGTAAACCCTCTAGGGTTTACAAACAATCAATGATCTAACAATCTTTCACCGTTCAATATCACATATGACCATCTAAATCAATAACCGAAGCATAATCAATCATCATCCAATCAAAACAAAGCATATGAACACTTAACACATGAATTACAAAATTAGGGTTTTATGTTTATACCTTAAAAACGCAGAAACGAGCAAGAGGAAGGTGAGAGATGCCTAGAAACAAGTGCGGGATGCTCCGCTTATGAAAAACAAGGCCAAAACGGAAGTGATATGGTGGTGGTGATGGCTGCCGTCGCAAGGGATGTGGGGAGGGGGGGGCGATCGGTTTGAGAGAGGGAGGGAGGGAGTTAGGGTTTTTGTTATTATTAAATAATAACATGTTACACAAAGGCCCCTCAACTTTTAATTATTACTTTTCTAGCATAAAGTAACTTGTTTGCATCTTGAGTTAATGTTCTATACAATATTATCAAATAGCACATAAGCCTAACACATAATTATCAAATAATTATTGTTTGGATGTTTTTCGTTTATTCACCAATGGTTTGCGTCAACTCGTTTGCATTTCGGTGCAATCCCGAAAGACTACATATGTAGTGATTGTCAAGCGCCATTTAAAGCCCTAGTTTAAATGTAATGAGATGTGCGTTATAGTTCTAGTGATCTTAAGTTTGAATTGACGGAGTTTGGATTAACGGAGTTAACCTGAAATTGGCGAGTGTCACAATTACCTCCCGACCTCCAACCATAAATGGAGTTAGTTCTCCATCCTGAGTTACCGTAGGCATTCGCTCCCCGACTCTGATTACCCAAGTAGTCCACCTTCTCCTGTTGATCGACCGGACAATCAACTGTATCGTGTCCTCCACGACAGATTTCGCATTTCTGAGCGATCTTCTTCAACTCTCGGATATCCTTCTGCATTGCCTCTAAGGCAGCCGCGATGGTAGTATCATTCGAGACCTGATAGATGCCTCGAGCGGAAGAGGTGGTGGTTTTAGAAGTACCTCGGGCGGACTGCTCCTGCTGCTCGGCTAGGGCGAAACTCTCAAACAACGACTCACACTCATCTATATCCAACTTCTCTAACATGTTTCCTCCAGCTGACATATTGAATCTCTTCTGCATCTCAAAGGTCAACCCGTTATAGAATTTCTCGACTACAGCCCATTCAAGTAGACCATGTTGGGGGCATCTACTAAACAGATTATGGAACCTTTCCCAAGCCAAAGGGTATGGCTCGTCAGGGTCCATGCGGAAGGAACAGATCTGATCACGAAGTCGCGAGGCTTTAGATGGCGCAAAATACTTCTTAAGGAATTCAGGTTGAAGATCATCCCAGGTAGTGATGGACCCAGGTGGAAGGTTTTCCAACCACGACGAAGCACGACCCTCTAGAGAAAATGGAAAAAGATGAAGGTAGATAGAAGCACGAGTGACGTTGGCAATATTGAAAGTGTCGCAAATACGAGTGAATTTGTTCAGATGGCCTGGCACGTCCTCGTCTTCAAGTCCGTGAAATGGGGCAGAATTAGTGATGGAATTCATGACGTTGGTTGGAATCTGCCAGTTATTAGCATTGGGCATCGCCGGACGTGTGATAGCAGACCGTCTCCCCATAACTCCCTCATTTGCTCTCGAGTGAACCGTACGCCTAGGTGGGTTAGCGTCACCCATATCAAAAGTGGAATCAGAAATGTGTACCTTGCTTTTGCGTAGAGCACGTGCAATCCCTCGAAACTCCCTACGGCGCTCACGAAAATCTCTCTCAGGTTCGTCAGAAGCAGTAAACTCTGGTGGTCCTAGTGAACGAGTACGTCGCATACGCTGAAAAACAAGTAAAATAATGAGGACCCAAGCTTATTCCTAAAGCACACACGTTGAAAATAAGTCACAAATAGCAATCAAGAGAAACTAAATAATAAAATAAAATAAAACTAATTAATTAACACTAAAACTAAAAACAAATAAAAGCAAATAGAAACTAGTTCGCTATTACCAAGTGTCCCCGGCAACGGCGCCAAAAACTTGATGTGCACGAAGTGGTATATAAATATCTAGCAAATAATGACCAAGCACAACGAGTAATAAAAACCTAGAATACCCTAAACCAAACCACTAGCAACAGGCAAGTGAACCTATCGGGTGTAGAATAGCTATGGGAAGACCGAAAATATCGAACCCTAGAGACACTAATTTAAATAACGAGACTAGTTTTAAAAGCTAATTTAAAGTAATAATTAAGAAAATAAATTTTTGGAATTATTTATTTATTTTATTTTAAAAAACTAATAATTAATTGAAATAATTACTTAATTAAATTAAAGTAAACTAGAAAATTAAATTACTGAATAAAAACTTTAGCAAATTCAAATATGGGAGCAAGAGTTACCTAGGCAAGGAATCCGAATTGTGACTACTCGGACTTTTATCGGTTACGGGGAAATGTTATGGGAACCGGGAATCTAAAGGTATGAAGCTCTAGGAAACTTAATGGATCCTTAATCACTCTCAAGGTGTCACCGAAAAAGAAATCTTAGAGATCATGTAAAAACACCCGCTTATTAGTTCACCTGTCAGTTCACCAACTATGATTACTTACCCTATAAAATAGCTAACCCGTCGGTTTCACTATCTCAATGCACCTAAGTACACATGGTGGTTTTGAACAGTTTAAAGGACACGGGTAAACAATGAAATTAAGGCAAAAATAGGCAAACCTCCTGTCAAATAATTTAACCTAAAACCCTAACAACGCAGACAAACCCGACAACTTATTACCCGTCGGATATTTAAGCTAGTAAGAATATAAACTTCTAATAATATGCCAAAAATCAGTTTCTATGGTGAATGAACTCAATAAACCAAAAACAAGTTGCAAACACACAGTAAACAACCCTAACATACAACTATAATCGAAAAACAATCAATCAAGTAACATGTGAAACATTCATTCAGACACAAATCAAAAGTAAATACGCATGAGACACATCCAATAAAACTAGTCAAAACATTTAATTAATCAAATCCCATATACAAAACCCGAAAACCGACAAGTCCAAAACAGTCAACAAAACATTATCACAAGCCTAGATAACTAAAAAGGTTTAGCCAATAATCATGTTCGAAACAAGGAAATAAATAATTATAAAAGAGTTCATCACCAAAATTTTCCTTTTTGCTTGCTACTGTGCGACCCTTTCTTTGACTTGCAGCTGCTGTACCCTCTCGTCCAAGACCACACAACAAAACGAATATAATAATGTTTTGGCGGCTCTTTGTGTCTGACTAAAACGAAAACAATAATAATAGTCCTCCTGTAGCGGCAGCCAAAAGTTCTCTGCTCCCACTCACCTCTAAATCAACCCCACGTGAATAGCAATAACAATAATGTATTTTGGTTGCAACTTGCGGCTGATGTCTCACGTTGTCAACTCCCCACGAAAACAATAAGAATAATATTAATAATAGTTGGCGGCCCCTTTCTCACGTAACCTAGCAGCCCATACTTTAATATTTGTGTGTGATCCAAATTAACTCCAAAGCCCATGAGGTCCATCAAGACTTTTGCAACTTCTGTATCAAACAATATAAATCGATAAGTATATATATAAATCATGAGTCAATAACTCCCCCACTAAATGACCATATACTTTAAAGGTGCTCAACTATATTAACAATATAAAAACGTAATATAATATACGTTTAAATATTTACTCGTTCTCAAGATTATATTTGATATACCGTTTTAGTCCGTTGTCTCTTCAAACCATTTATAACCCACATATGAACCATCTAATAATAATATTCAATAAAAACATGGCTCAAAAGTATCTAAAAGTATAGAAAATATTTATATTAATATGTATATAATTTAGAACACATCAAATATCCATGGCTTCCTTCACTGTCTATTGCGACAAATTTGTTTCTAATGGGGTCGTTAGGTTATATGGCTTTTATTCGGTTTGGCATATGCACCGGGATTATGTTGGTTTATTATGTGTTGTTTGGTCTTCAGGCCACTTATGATATGGCACATCAGGAACCTCAAGTGTAGCTCAATGCTATATGGATGGATGTATAATTATAATAATGGAATGCAATTGTGCTTAGCTTATTGATAAATGATATTTGTATACCGACAAAATGGGTGAGTTCGGGTGACGGATTAAAAGGGGTTTGGGTTAAAACAAGTTCGGTCAATAAGGGCTTTAAAATAAAATGATTCTTATGTAGTTTGACTTATTCTGATCAATTTATGTTCGGTTATGTTCGTTTATGTATATTTTTTGATAAAACATTAAATGAATCATTTACTTAATGTTTTATATTTATTTGTTTTTTTTTCATTTTAGTGTGCTTATTTATATATGTTTATGTTTGTTCGTGTCGGTTTACGTTTGTTCATATCTATACACGTATGAATCTTAAGTTTTCTGAAGCTCGTTGACTAACCACTTTTACAAGACTTAAAGCTTGGCCTATCTCCTATCAATTTCTCTTGAAACTCACCATCTGCAGACTACACAAACATATTAAACATATTACAAATACTTCAAATAAAACATAAAACCCTAAACAAAAGATGTCGTTCTTACTTTGAAGATGTACACCTATGTTAGCTTGACTGCTTGAGTATCGCTTCTAGAGTTATATGCTTCCAAATATTAAATCAAACAATTAAAAGAGAGAGCAAAAATATTTATAAAATAAAAATGCATACCCTTTCGATATGACAAATCTGGAAATATTGTAACTTCTGCTTAAGCTCCTTTGCCACTTTGCACAACTCAGTCATGTTATGAGTTTTTTATTCAATTAGACGTCAAGAGACACAACCATTTTTTTATTTATTATATTAAAGATGTTATAAAGACCAACGGCCATAAAAGTTTATTTGACACGTTTCCTTTAGTTTGTATTTGGTATTATGACAAGAAAATGTCTAAGCATGAATGTTTGTTTGCCTAGCGTTTCTTATTTCTTAATCCATTTTTAAAGTTATTTCTTAATCCATTTTTAAATCCTAATACTAGTCACAATCATAAAATATTTAGTTTATATGCAAACCCTATACCTGAAGCGGTCACAAATGGTTTAGCCTTGCCTTTACATCATGATTAGCTCGATTACGAATTGAAAGGATTAAACCATGGAAGAATCATTGATTGAAAGGTGCTAACATGATGAATAAAAGCCCCCAAAATCATCCAAAACGGTTGAGGCATGAAGATGTTTCGACCTAGGGTTAAACAAACTTAAATATAGAAGAAAAACGCAAAAACCGACTTTCCTCGTCGGGTCCATTGTAAGCTATGGTAGGGCCACCGTATTCTACGGTGGACCCAGGCTCTACAGTACTTGCTTTGTGCCTTACGATGCACATTACGCCATTTTTACCCAACCCCCACCATAAGCTACGATGTAGGTGACACTCAGTTCTTCATTTTCCATTTTTGGTTTTTAGATTTGTCAAGAAACCCAAAATTCATATATTATGGGTCCCATAATTCATTTTCTAGCTCCGGATATGCCCGTTTTACTTTTAAACGAACGCAAATCACTTCCGAACTCCCACAGACTTCAAAGCATGCAAATAAAAGCTTCCTATTAGTATCTTTAATGATCCAAGCACCTGTAATCACACAACCAATCAAAGTAATCGTGTTCGATTGATATAAAGAACTAAATCGCACTAGATTAAACATTAAGAACACGTGATTTCACCCAGGCATCAGTTATGCGCTAACTAGGTGACATACACATAGTTGTCTTAACCGAACGACATACCCGGTCGATAACAACCACGTCATTGATCCATATTTTTCAAATAATTGAGGTAGATTAAGAGATTAATGGGACATATTTTTTTAAAATTTAGAGAAACTTGAGATTGTTGGTAATTTTTAATAAGTAAAATGATGTTTAATGTCAAAATCCGAATTTAAGCCTAGAAGTGTGACACCCATTGGTACTTGTTTTGTATATATTAAAGTTGCGGGTTTGATTTAGCTGAAAAATTTTTAAATTAATTTTTTTTATATTGTAAACATACTCGGGAATTAAATAACCGAGTATTTTATTTACAAAACTCAACTCTGTTTTATTTGATTTCAAGGATTTAATAAAAACGAGACATCTTCATATAGCGATCATCTAACTCCATTAGTGACTCTAATCCTTGCTACTTGTGCTAAACTTGATTTCCTGAAATGTGGGGGAAAATACATCAACGATATGCTGATGAAACGTTGACTCTTAAAACATTTGACAAATTCTTTAAATGACTAGTTTTCTTAAACAAACTCAGTAGGAATGTATCTTATTCCTGGGATTGTGCCACTGCCATACACACACAATTCAAAGGTTCTCCGAGCCACACAGCCCGTTGGAGAACTGGTTATGACTGAAATTTAGCTTGCCTACTTGGTCAGTTATGGTTAGATCCAGACACATGTGCAATCAGTCTGAGTTGCTTTTATTTTTAATTTTATATGTTAGAGATCACGTAATCTCATAATTATTTGTTTGACTCTTTGAGACAAACTGTCAGTTCCTATCATCGAGTAATAACTCTTTTGATTGTTTGTAAAGGTTTAATATATTCACCTATGATTGGCTAATATGTAAGATGTGATGATATCGTTTGAAAACTTTCGTGAATGAATTATGCTTAAACTATAATAAAATATGTTTACATAAATACTCAGATAGTCTTTTCATCCGGCTACAGACCTTTAGAGCATGTTTGGGATTGAGTTTTAAAACACCTTATTAGCTTATTGGCTTTTTCAAAAAGCTAATAAGTTAAATGGTGTTAGGCAATCACAAAAATTCCTTTTGTTTTAGTTTTAGAAAGGGTTAAAAAACAGTTTTCTAAAAGTCTCAAATCCTGACTTTTTGAAAAAAGTCAAGAAAACAATAAGCAGTTTTCAAACTCAATCCCAACATACTCTTACTCTTGCTTTGATAGCTTTAAACCTTGATAAATATTTGTTTTGAGTAAAACATTTAAACATATAGTCTTTTGGTTTGTTTACCACTTATATGATACATTTCTTCTTCACGAAGAAACGTCTATGTTAGGTTTCTTCTTCGAGAAGAAACATCAATTTGACAATAGTTCTTATATGTAAAACCTTATATTTCACAGTCATGAAGAAACATTATTTTAACTATAACCTTTGTATATGAAAAGCTATGTTACACTTATTTTTATCAAGGTCTAGGCTATACCCCTTACGAGGGTTTAAACAATATAAATAAAATACTTAAGCGGAACCCCTACCTTACAAGGGTACTTGGAATTGGACGCCTAAGGTTGGTCGTGCAACACTTCTACTTTAATTTGCGTACAAGGGATTAAATCGTCGAAACTTTGGGGCTTTGGATATTTGGCTAGATTTTCGAGACTTTCTGCATGTATGGGGATAGTGTGTTTGGGATTTATGGCGTGTGATATGGGTTCATGATGTGTGTTGGGCCCAGTTTTATGGTTTGAGCTTGATTTGTACTTAGTTCTATATATTTGGGCTTGGATTTTGGGTGCATATGTAAACCGGGAACACTTATGTGTACTCGGTAGGCTTTTTGGTGTTTGGACCGGCTTATTGTTTGCTTTGCCTATATATTGTCTCGATCATGTATAGGGTAAAGTTGTTGATTCCAAGTTGTATTGCAAGTGTTTAAGCACATGACGTATTCAATAATATACGTGTGTTTTGAAGCAATTCCTTGTTACTTTTACTGTGTTATTCGTGTTCTTGAATCACCGAGTGTTTGTTTTCCGCACCAATACTCGTTTAGTTGATATCATATTGTAGTGATCCAGATTCGGGACTTACAATTGGTATCAGAGCCTTTGACGAATTCAAGCTCGTTATTGTGATATCAACGATTCAAAGATATCAAGGTTGGGTAGCCATTTTCTGGGTAAAGATTGACTTTGATTTGGAAACAAATCAAACCTCCAAATTTCCTGAAAGTTTGTGGCAACAAAAACTGGAAAGTTTGGAGTATTCGGCCAAGATCAGTTCCATTAAAACCTTAGTTTTCGGCTAAAATTAGTTTTCGGCTGAAATCTGCTCAAAATCAGAGATTTCGGTCAATTGATTTTGTCAACATACCTAGTTTTCGGTCAAACAGCTTATTCACACTTTGAGTTCTCGGCCAAAGGTGGTTTTCGGTCAAAGAGCTGGTCAACGTTGGTGTTCTCGGTCAACACTTGTTTTCGGCCAAAGAGTGTTCTCGGTCAGCTTTTGTTCTCTGTCAACAACTGTTCTCGGCTATCTGTGGTTCTCGGTCAAATTTGGTCCTTACTTTGGTTCTCGGCCTACGAGTTTGAGTGTGCTCAGCCTAGTCTGTTGATTTGGGCTTGTTTTATTGGACTTAATCTTTGATTGGATCTAAAACAATCAGTAATCAAATCTCAAGGGCCCAGTTAACAAATGACAGCAATTCAACCAACTCGTCACTTCACCAAGAACTTGATTAAATCATGGGTACTGCTTCTCGTGTACCTCTTTTATTATCCCCTGAAGGGTTCAATGAATGGAAATTCCGTTTTGAACACTATGCCAAGATGAAAGACTCAAAAATTTGGAAAAGTATCGTAAGAGGACCTCAAAGAATCACCTACCAAAAGGATGGATCAACCGAGGTCCTTATAAAACCAGTTGCTCAATATGATGATGCTGACTTTGAAAAGGTCGAAGAAGATGAGAAAGCTCTTTCAACTCTAACTATGGCACTCACACCCGAGATTGCGCTTCAGTTTAGAGAACTCCAATCAGCTAAAGAGTTGTGGGCCGTGCTGATAGAAGTTTATGAGGGAAATGAGGACATGAAAAGAAGTCGTCAAGATCTGTTGCGTCAGAAGTTTAATATGTTTAATCACGTTCTGGGAGAGACACTGGAATCCCAGCTTCAAAGGTTTATATCCCTCGTAACTGAAATGAGAACTGCTGGAATCTTTCTACAAACCTCAGAGATTAACAACATGTTGGTGAACTCTCTGCCAAAGAATTGGGACATGCATGTTGCAGTCATTAAAAAAACCAAAGACCTTAATAGAATGAGCATGATTGAAATGATTGCAACTATTAAGGCCTGCGATATGGATGATAAACAGCGAGCAATAAATCATGCTAGCTCTTATAGCGCTGCTGGATATAACGTTGCTTCTAACAGTGCCCTCATGTCTCAAGATAGCTTCTCATTATTCAAGACCTCTCAAGTACTACCACAGGGAAACTTTCAGATGTTCTCGTCCACCCTCGGTCAATCATCATCATCAAATTCACCTAATCCAGCTCCAGTATTTTTTACCAAATCTGGTCAGTCTGCCAATGATTCTGGCAAAACCACTCCTAGTGTAAACTCCAGCCAGATTCCCACTATACCTAAAGAAACTCAAGAAAATATTGCTCTAATGGCTGGATTTATGAATTGCTATCATGCATTTCTGGCCGGAGACTTGGTTCAACCAGTGGTTACTGCTGAACTTGATCAGATTCATCCCGATGATGTTGAAGAAATGGACATCTCGTGGCAAATTGCCATGGCAGTTTTCCGTGCAAAGAAGTTTACTAAGAGTACGGGTAGAAATAACTGGAACATGCCTAATAACCAAAAGGTGGGTTTTAACAAAGAAACACTCAGATGTTACAACTGTCATGAGCCGGGTCATTTTGCTCGTGAATGTACTAATCCAGCTAAGGAAGGAAATACCGAAAGGGCATTGGTTCCAGTTGGGAATGCTCGGGGTGAGGCTGGAGGGAGTTCGGGAAATGGTGAAAGGGGTATGGTGGCTCAAACTTTCTCTTGGGAAGGGCAGATGGCTGCGCTTAACATTAGAAATCAAACAGCAAATTTTGCCACAGTTGAGGAATCTGAAGAGGAAAACACCGCTGAGGAGAAGGTCAAGGAACTCCAGTTTGCATACATGGCATTCACTTCTCCGGACCCATCTGAGGTACGTTTTCAGCCATGTTCTCTAAATTGTGGTGAGAAAATTGAGATGTATCAACTTCATAATGATATTCTAATTAGAGATATGGAAAGAATAAAATCAAAGAGTTTTAAACTTAAGAAAAATGAAAAGGGGTTTTTAGACAAAATTGAATCTCTCAACAAAGACATTAAGAAACTTAAGTCTGATTTTAGTATTAAGAGCTGTCACTATCTTGATGATAAACAAGAAATCGCTGAGTTGACTGCTAAACTGGAAACCACCAAATCTCAAAAATTTTAAATTTGACTAGCAAGTTTGAAAAGGCTGAACTTGATTTTAAGAAATTCTATGGGTCCAGTAAAGTTGTCAACTCAATGATTGAAAATCAGTTGTGGTGGAAGGAAAATGAAGGTGAGGGGATAGGATTCAGTCAAATTCCCCCACCATACAATCACAACTATGTTCCTACTCCTGTTACCAAAGAACAGGAAGAAAAGATAAAGGATTTGAAGTACGGTAAACAAGATAAAGGTGAGGGGACTGGTTCTACTAATGCCGGTCCATCTACTTCAAGTATGAATGATTCTAACGTGTCTACTTCATGTGCAGAAAAATTAATTGTCAAGGAGTGGACTGATGAGGATGACGACTGATGTGAACGAAGTGGTATATAAATATCTAGCAAATAATGACCAAGCACAACGAGTAATAAAAACCTAGAATACCCTAAACCAAACCACTAGCAACAGGCAAGTGAACCTATCGGGTGTAGAATAGCTATGGGAAGACCGGAAATATCGAACCCTAGAGACACTAATTTAAATAACGAGACTAGTTTTAAAAGCTAATTTAAAGTAATAATTAAGAAAATAAATTTTTGAAATTATTTATTTATTTTATTTTAAAAAACTAATAATTAATTGAAATAATTACTTAATTAAATTAAAGTAAACTAGAAAATTAAATTACTGAATGAAAACTTTAGCAATTTCAAATATGGGAGCAAGAGTTACCTAGGCAAGGAATCCGAATTGTGACGACTCGGACTTTTATCGGTTACGGGGAAATGTTATGGGAACCGGGAATCTAAAGGTATGAAGCTCTAGGAAACTTAATGGATCCTTAATCACTCTCAAGGTGTCACCGAAAAAGAAATCTTAGAGATCATGTAAAAACACCCGCTTATTAGTTCACCTGTCAGTTCACCAACTATGATTAATTACCCTATAAAATAGCTAACCCGTCGGTTTCACTATCTCAATGCACCTAAGTACACAGGGTGGTTTTGAACAGTTTAAAGGACACGGGTAAACAATGAAATTAAGGCAAAAATAGGCAAACCTCCTGTCAGATAATTTAACCTAAAACCCTAACAACGCAGACAAACCCGACAACTTATTACCCGTCGGATATTTAAGCTAGTAAGAATATAAACTTCTAATAATATGCCAAAAATCAGTTTCTATGGTGAATGAACTCAATAAACCATAAACAAGTTGCTAACACACAGTAAAGAACCCTAACATGCAACTATAATCGAAAAACAATCAATCAAGTAACATGTGAAACATTCATTCAGGCACAAATCAAAAGTAAATACGCATGAGACACATCCAATAAAACTAGTCAAAACATTTAATTAATCAAAATCCCATATACAAAACCCGAAAACCGACAAGTCCAAAACAGTCAACAAAACATCATCACAAGCCTAGATAACTAAAAAGGTTTAGCCAATAATCATGTTCGAAACAAGGAAATAAATAATTATAAAAGAGTTCATCACCAAAATTTTCCTTTTTGCTTGCTAATGTGCGACCCTTTCTTTGACTTGCAGCTGCTGTACCCTCTCGTCCAAGACCACACAACAAAACGAATATAATAATGTTTTGGCGGCTCTTTGTGTCTGACTAAAACGAAAACAATAATAATAGTCCTCCTGTAGCGGCAGCCAAAAGTTCTCTGCTCCCACTCACCTCTAAATCAACCCCACGTGAATAGAAATAACAATAATGTATTTTGGTTGCAACTTGCGGCTGATGTCTCACGTTGTCAACTCCCCACGAAAACAATAAGAATATATTAATAATAGTTGGCGGCCCCTTTCTCACGTAACCTAGCAGCCCATACTTTAATCTTTGTGTGTGATCCAAATTAACTCCAAAGCCCATGAGGTCCATCAAGACTTTTGCAACTTCTGTATCAAACAATATAAATCGATAAGTATATATATAAATCATGAGTCAATAACTCCCCCACTAAATGACCATATACTTTAAAGGTGCTCAACTATATTAACAATATAAAAACGTAATATAATATACGTTTAAATATTTACTCGTTCTCAAGATTATATTTGATATACCGTTTTAGTCCGTTGTCTCTTCAAACCATTTATAACCCACATATGAACCATCTAATAATAATATTCAATAAAAACATGGCTCAAAAGTATCTAAAAGTGTAGAAAATATTTATATTAATATGTATATAATTTAGAACACATCAACGACCCTAGTTTTGATTTTGATAATAATTTTGTTTCTAATGTTTCTTTAGAACCTCGTGTTTTGAATTCTGTTATTTCGACTGTTTGTGTGGGCTCTGTTTTAAAGAGCAAGGATACTTGTGTGACTGATTCGGTTGATACCTTAAACTCTAATAATGCGATTTCTAATAAAAATAAATTTTCAAAAAATTCAAAAACATCAGAAAATTATGTTACACCTAAGTTTGTCAAGGAGGGATGCTCCAATGATGAACAAGGTGGTAAGTTCAAGAGGAACAATGTGAATTCTCGTAAATCTAAATAGAATGGTCCACACAACCAGTCCAGACAAGGAGCTGCCCAGAATGAATTTTTCATAAAACGTCAGACATGTTTCAACTGTGGCACCCCTGGTCATATTGCCAGAAACTGTCCATATCGTCCGTATATTCCGTACTACGGATTTTATCAAAGGAATATGCCATATGTGCCATACAATGCATATATGCAAGGGTTTAGACATTATTCGGCTAGTTCCTTTGACGATGATAGGTTTAGTCCTCATCAGAACAAACCAAACCGGTCTAAAGGAATGGTAAGGAAAAATAATTCAAAACTAAAATCTGACATAAATACTAAGGTTAAGGTCAAATAGGAGAAACGGTCAGATTCGTCTCCTCCCACGTCCAAATCACCGTGGGTTACGACAACTATTCGTACATATAACTCCAGGTCCAATAGACACAGATGGTTGGCTAAATCTCCGGACAAAGAGTCAACAAAATCTGTTTTTGATGATTAAAAGGACATGTCATGGAAATCCGTGACAACTGTAGATGAATCAGGGTCACCCAGTGTAAGTATGAACTGGGTACCAAAACTAACTAATCCCGCGTTTCGTGCAGGGACAACTATGGAGGAATATCATCAGACCTTGGTATGTTGATAGTGGCTGTTCCAGGCACATGACAGGAGACATCACCCAACTACACGACATTCAAACATTTAATGGTGGGTATGTGTCCTTTGCGGGAGGAGAGAAAGGAAAGATCACTCAAAAGGGTACTGTAAGTAATGGTGTTCTAAAGTTTGAAAATGTTAATTTTGTTCCAGAATTGAAGCATAGTCTTTTGAGCGTGTCACAAATTTGTGACAAAAACTTCTCAACTCATTTTACTAAAAAGGAGTGCTTAATTCTGAAACCTGGTATAATCATACCAGAAGAGTGGATTCTTGTTCGATCACAACGAAAGGAATCAGGTGTGATAAAAGAAAGGAATTCAAGAATGCAGTTCTAAATCATTTTTGCTTAGAAAAGGGGGTGCTTCGTCAGTACAGCGCTCCAAGGACACCGCAACAAAATGGTGTCGCTGAAAGAAGAAACAGAACCCTGATCGAGGCAGCGAGAACGATGTTATGTGACTCCAAACTGCCATTATTTTTCTGGGACGAAGCCATCAATATGGCCTGTTATGTTCAGAACCGGGAGATAATCAATAAGTCCAAGATGAAGACTCCGTATGAGATCGTTTATGGTCATCAACCTACCGTCGCACATTTCAGAGCCTTCGGGTGTCCGTGCACGTTGCTAAATCTAGAAACCACTCCAAAGTTTGGAGCTGCAGCAGATGAGTGTTACTTCGTTGGATATGCGGGAAATACAGCTTACAAGGTTTACAACAAGTCCACTAAACAGATTATAGAATCTTATGAAGTTCGTTGGTTAGAAGAAAATGAGACTGATGCCCGTGTTGGTCCTGATTGGTTATTCGACTACAATGAATTCTTCAAGCCTTTTAATGTGTTTCCAGTCATCATCACAGACTCTCAAGGTGGTTCCACAGTGGAGATTACTCAAGACAGTTCTCATTCACCGTCTCATATTTCTCCGTCACTGGATGATGAGGTTATTGAGATGACTAGTGCTTCGACCACAACCGATAATCAGCCTATCCAATCTTCAGAGACCGATCATTCACAACCAATCTCGTCTGAGAATACTGCAAATGTTGAGGGGGAGAGTTCCGTTCGTCAGATATTCGGGAGCACATTATTTCCTGACGCCATTCCAGATGAATACGTTGCCGACACCTCGTACTCTCACAGTACAGAAACGTCTGGATGGAAAAACCCCCTCACTGATTCTGGGGAGAACGTAACAAATCTTCAACCTAACAGTGATGTTTCTAATCAGCTAATCCGTCAAGAATCCAAAAGAATCATCCGATTGAAAACATCATAGGTCCCATTGAAGCAGGTGTGTCCACCAGAATTCAGACCAGACATATAAACAGTTGTATGTTTTCCTGTTTCATATCTCAAATCGAGCCAAAGAATGTTGAAATGGCGCTTCAAGAACCTAGTTGGGTTGACGCCATGCATGAAGAACTGAATCAATTTGATAAGTTGAAAGTATGGAGATTGGTTAAACTGCCAGAAGGGAAGAAAGCTCTTGATACAAGATGGATATTTAGAAACAAGCAAGATGACACCGGGGTTATTGTTCGTAATAAAGCTCGACTGGTAGTTCGCGGGTTTCGCCAGGTAGATAGGTTAGATTACACAGAAGTCTATGCTCCAGTGGCTAGACTTTAGGCAATTAGAATTTTTCTGGCATATGCGTCGTATATGGGTTTCACAGTATATTAGATGGATGTTAAAACCGCGTTTTTGTACGGGGAGCTCAAAGAAGAAATTTATGTTGATCAGCCACCGGGTTTCGTTGACTCTAAGAAGCCAAATCATGTTTACAATTTAGACAATGCTTTGTACTGGTTACATCAGGCTCCACAGGCGTGGTATGCTACACTGACCGCGCACCTACTTGACCACGGCTACAAGCGGGGAACGATTGATAAAACCTTGTTCCGGAAAACATTCGGAAAGGATTTGATTCTGGTACAGATTTATGTTGATGACATCATCTTCGGTTCCACCAGTGCTGACTTGTGCAAAGAATTTGAAGGCGTTATGAAGAAAAGATTTGAGATGAGCTCGTTGGGTGAAATGGCAACATTTCTGGGGTTACAGTTTCGGCAAAGTCCAACGGGAATTCTGTTACATCAAGGAAAGTATGTTGAAGATATGCTGGCTAAGTTTGAACTTCAAGATTCAAAGAGTGCTAATACTCCAATGGCAGAAAGACCACTATTGTCGTCTGATCCTGAAGGGAGTCTCGTAGATCAAACATACTATTGATCGATGATCGGGTCTCTGATGTATCTCACAGCCAGCCATCCCGACATAATGTTCGCTGTCTGCCAATGTGCTCGCTTCCAGGCTAATCCTAAACTCTCTTATTTAATTGTTGTTATACGTATTTTAGATATCTGAAGGGACAACCGAAGTTAGGTCTTTGGTATCCCAAACAATCAAAATTTGATCTTTATGCTTTTGCTGATAGCAATTATGGTGGAGATGACATTGACAGGAAATCCACGTCAGATGGCTGCCAGTTTCTCGGAGATCGGCTCATTTCATGGCAGTGTAAGAAAAAACAAACAGTGTCTACTTCGACAGCTGAAGCAGAGTATGTTGCTGCATCCGCTTGCTGCTCTTAGGTTATCTGGATGCAAAATCAGTTGCTGGATTACGGTTTGGAATTTCTTGACACTCCTATTTTCTGTGATAATGATGCAGTCATTGCTATTGTGAAAAACCCAGTCCAACATTCTAAAACCAAGCACATCGATATTAAAATTCATTTTATTCGTGACTGTTTCGATCAAAAATTGATTCATCTTGAACAGGTCCACACAGATAATAACGTGGTGGACTTATTTAAAAAACCGGTCAGAACAGTAAAATTTAACGTGCTTGTGAGTTTTCTTAAAATGCTACGTTTCGAGGATTGAGTCTTTTTGGAAATAAATTTTTAGATTTTTGGTTAGTTTTTGCACAAATTTAGGGGGAGAAAAATCAAAAATTCAAAAATAGTGTGTGTGCGTTGAAAAATTAAAATATCAAAAACAGTGTGTGTGCGTTGTCTTCATTAAAAAAAATAATAATATATTTGAGTTTTCCAAGATTCATTTTCGCTTAAAATTATGTCGGTTGATCAAGTTTGAAGGACATATACTTATATATGGTTGGTCCAGTGTTCTACTTGTAGTTTCACAGGATAGCCATTTACCTAATGAATGAAAGCATCCAGGGCGACTATGATATGTTTTTGTGTTTCGTGTTCCTTCACTTAAAATTATGTCGGTAACTTTGAGTTGGAAGGACATGTGTTTTCATGCATGTTTGGTCCGGTTAACCACTTGTGGTTACAATGGATAGCCATTAACCTGAAAGCTTAAAGTGACCAGGGTGACTGAATGCTTAACACGTGTGTTTTACTTAACTCTCCGGGAAGTGATATTACTATTCAGTTAATACTTTTTTTGAAGCTTTGAAATATTTTCAGATGGAAATTGATCCAACCTTTGGAAAGTGATAGATAAATTGTTTCTGTGTGCCTAACGGGTGAAGTTATTAAGTATAAAATGCTCTAGAACAGTCATTGATGTGTATGGTACTTTCCACGATGCGTAAAAGTTAATGTGATATAAACTAAATTTGCTAAACTTAATGTGGAGAGTCATTTTAAAGACAGGTGCATGTCTCCAGATACATCTCTCCGAATGATAGGCAGAAAAGCAATTACCCAGTCATACACGAGCCCGTTAGTGTCTTGATCACCAAAATATTGTATAGTCAAGCTATTATTATTATTATTATAAGCAAAAAAAAATTGATTGAAGTTATCTATGTTTATTAAAGCTATCTCTTTATCAAGACTTAAAGGGTCAAACTAGAACTATAGCGATGGGGGCACACAAGTAAGTCCTATCATGTCTCGAATGAAAGGCTTGTCAATTTACTAGCACTAAGTCCAACGTTCAACCTTAAAACTAAGACTGCTTTGAATAAAATTATTTTGATCAAGCACTAGGGGGTTGGAGTCAAATTGGGGTGATCTGGGGAAAGCCAAATACGCTTTGAGAAGAGATATGAGGCATCACAGGTCCATGAGTGATGTCCATCTAAGCTTTATGCCTAACTGAACCTTAATCATATCACTGATGCGATGAAAGATCATGCTAAGTATGGGATACACGCTATCAATCTGTCTCTTAATGTCATAATAACGCTGAACATGAATCCTTGTGACAGCCTCTTAAACGATATGTTTCCATGTTTGGATCTTTTCATAAAAGGGCGGCAGCTTTACGAAGAACTGAAATTTGATCCCGGCGTTAAAATAAAGGGAGTTGTCTTTCTTGTGGATATAGTATTTCTGTCTTTTTTCTTTTTTGATTTTATCTTATTTTATTTTATCCTGTCTTGGCTAATATTACCTTTCTTCGAAATTACTTTCCTCGAAACGTTTGTGTAAACGGTGTTTTTCGTAAACTTTGGTTTTAAAAATTTGGACCTCTTATGGGTCATGATCCTGTTTTGGGCTAACCTCTGTGCTCGGCCTGCTTTAAGCCCACTAAGGGTTTTCGGCCTGCTTTGATGTTGGTATAAAAGTATCTCAGAATTATTATTTTCAACTATTGTCTTCATCTGATTAAAGAGAACTAACCTCTTCTCTTAAAGTGCTTCAGCCGAAATCTAAACTCTTGTTACTAATTATCTTTTAATGTGTTCCTGGTTGTTTAACAGGTAATCAACAAGATCATATGGAACCTATGTACCAACAGAGGCATATTTAATGATTGCCATGGATGGTTTGGTGAATTAAGAGTGGATTTATGAATAAAAAAAAAAGGAGTTTTGATGGATTTATTAATGGTTAATTAAGGTTTTTCAGTTGATTATGTGTGAGATGTTGCAGGTTTAATGGAGGTTTTAGGGATCTCGGTGGGTTGAGGGCGATTACTCGTTTCCCGAGGTGGAATCCAAAGGGGTTTTCTGTCCACAGCTGTCAATGAGTTCTCGGTTGACTTTCGTTGACCGAGAACCCCCTATCATGACAGAAAACTTCGTTCTCGGCCAAATCTTAATCGAGAACCCCTGTTCTCGGTTAAATTATGACCGAGAACCCCCTATCATGACAGAAAACTTCGTTCTCGGCCAAATCTTGACCGAGAACCCAACTGTTTGACCGAGATCCCTCCTGCTGGGCTTAATTCTCACTGATTGGGCCCAAACCTTCACAATGGTGTGAATTTGGACCAGACTAATGTACTTTGGGCTGTCTGAGGTGTTTTTGACATGCTTCTCTTAGTCTAATAACTAAAGATCTTTACTATTTATGAACAAATTGTTGATCAATGTCAAGTTAATTTAATTATTATCTAACTTGAAGCGTTTGATGCAGATATGGCTGATCAAAACCCGTTAAAGTTTGTTGATACTCATAACATAGCCGGACACTTGTATGATCCACCAATGGCTCACAAGGAATTAAATTCGATGCTAGTCGGACTAAATACTTGCAGGATTTTTCATGCTCTTAGGGAAAATCCTGTCATTTGCAGGAAGATGGTTACGGACTTCTGGAACAACGCAAAGATCAATTCTCAGGGGGTAGATGGAGTTATTTCAATCGACTCCAAAATACAGACGAAGCAAGTTACTGTTACTGAAGCCATTATCAGAGAGGTACTTCTGTTTGGGGATCAACCTGACTACCCAATAGAGTATTTTACAGCTGAAGTTACTGAAGTGATTACAAGAATGGGGTATGAAGGCACTTATCCACCGGCAATCAAGAAGTTGTTTCACCTTACGGGAGATACTTATTGCACACGTTCTTCACATGTATCTCGGGAAGAAAGGGAGGTTCAGATGAAATCAGTCACACCCAAATGTCTGCCGTTGCTACTCTGATCATGGGTTAGAATTACAACTACTCCTAGTTCGTGTTTAATGAAATGATGAGCAATCAAAGGGCAAATAAGAAGAAGATGTTCTTGATGTATCCAAGGTTTTTGTAGATGATCTTTGATTCTCACTACACCAACTTGGTTAAGTTTGTTGAGACCTTGGATATGAAGTCTATGGGACCCAATTTTTTTGGGTTAATGAAGCAGTTAAGAAAAGGAACCAAAGTATTTTACAGGGGATTGAGACCCCTGGAAAATTCGGTCATTTTGCTGAGACCAAAGCTGAGTCTGTCATAGCTCAGGTTGCTGACGAACACGTGGTACCCACTCAACCACGTGCTGCCACATTTGAAATCTCCGATGATGAAGATGATGAAGAAGAGCTCCGTCAGCCAATTACTCTTACAGATGATGAAAGATTAAAAGCCCTCGAAGCTGCTAAAGTTCTATTTCAGTCAACTGCTCGGAAGCCTCCTCTGAGGGTTACTGAAGATGCTGAGGAAGATTATGTTGAAGAGTCAACTGCTGATCTCCTCCATTGCAAACGAAAACGAGATGATTTGAGTTCAAGCGAGTTGGTCAATGAAGTTGAAACAACCAAAGCTACACCAACACCAACACTCTCACCAGCACCAGAACCAACCGCCAGCCCTCAACAAAACACCGATCAATCAGAATCACATGCCCCAGAATCGCAAACTGAACCAGTTGCATCTACTACTGAGCCAACATTTATGGAGTTGTTGTCCAGTGATTTCGGTGATGATTTTGATTTTGAAGCAGAGATTCCGCACACTGATACTGAAGATATTCCCTCTGGTTCAGCCGGCCAATTTGATCAAGGTCAGTCAAGTTCTGGTGTTTCTGAAAAGGTTGCTCAAATTCTGGCTATGCAGGAAACCTATCTTCAGAACAAGGGAAAAGGAGTGGCTCTCGAGAATGCTCATGTGGATGTCCAGGCACTACAACGTCGAGTCTTTGAACTCGAACATGATTCAGTGATTAAATACGTCCGTATCTAGGAACTTGAGGCTAGCAACTCGGATAAAGACTCCAAGATTAAAGAGTTGCATTCTGGCATGGGAGGTTTGACAGCTATGTATCTCGATCTCCAACAAATCTAGTTCAGAAATTTGGAGATGAGTTCAAATGTAATGAAGATATAACATATCAAACTCCAACTGCTGATCAAAACAAAGATTCTGATTTTCATCCAGATGATAACACTGGCGTTAGTCGACAAGAAGAATCAGAGTCCCTAAACCAGTATTTGAATGCACCATCGGTCACAAAAGAAAAATTTTACAGAATTAAGAAGAAATTGCTTGAAAAGGGAAAGAAGAAATTGCTGGTAATGAAGAACTCCGATCAGAATGTTGTGTCTTCAGATCACCCAGAGAGATATGTCGTTACGCTTCAAAAGGGTTTTTCTGATAAATATGGTGATCGATCTGGAGTTCTATCCCGGGGTTTTGATGCAGATAAGAACATGTGGTGGGTCAAGAGAAATTCAGAGACAATGGAGTATTATAAAAAGATGAAGGACTTTGGTTCTTGGACTAAGGTTGATTTGAGTGACTTAATTAATGCTCCATTTACCAATCCGACAAATGACAAACGAGGAACAGATTTTTTCAATTTTCTGAAGCGTCAGGTTGATAGAGGCTTTTCACACATGACGACTGCCGATTCCTTCCTGAAGAAAGCAAAAGGTATCTTGGATCCAAGAACTGGGAAAACTATGGTAAACGTGACGTGGCCTCCCACAAAGAAAGCTACTTACATTCCAGTACCAGGTGCCATTCCCGATGGTACGTTGGACAACATGAGATTCTGGTTCTTTGATCCCTTTACTGCCACAGCTGTTGTCAAGCAACAAAAAGGTAAAGGTCAATATCGCTTTGTTGACCCTAAGGATCTGTTGAAATTTCATGAGAAGGATATCAAGACACTCAGTACACATCAGATTGTTGCTGATGGTATTTTTGAAACAGCTGCCAAAGAATACACAAGCATGGTGGCATCTATCATCAATAACAAGTTTTGGGCTGGAGGATTGAAGGATGCGGATCTTGATTACATGGAGGAAGAGAAAAGATAAAGCTACAAACCAAGGGGGAGATTTTTGGGCCCAGTTTTATGGTTCGAGCTTGATTTGTACCTAGTTCTATATATTTGGGCTTGGATTTTGGGTGCATATGTAAACCGAGAACACTTATGTGTTCTCGGTAGGCTTTTTGGTGTTTGGGCCGGCTTATTGTTTGCTTTGCCTATATATAGTCTCGATCATGTATAGGGTAAAGTTGTTGATTCCAAGTTGTATTGCAAGTGCTTAAGCACCTGACGAATTCAATAATATACGTGTGTTTTGAAGCAATTCCTTGTTACTTTTACTGTGTTATTCGTGTTCTTGAATCACCGAGTGTTGGTTTTCCACACCAATACTCGTTTAGTTGATATCATATTGTAGTGATCCAGATTCGGGACTTACAATGTGCCCCCTTTTATAGGCAATTTTTAGACCTATCGCGTATCGCAATGACTTATTTGAGTGGCCAGTGCATAGCGCAATGATTCATCACCTCTGCGTTTTGCCACATGTTGACATGTGGTTCGACATGTGTGCCTGAATGCTTAACAAGGTCATCGTGTATCGCGATGGCCCAAGGGTTTTGGGCGCCGCATAGCGCGACACCTCCCAAATCTTGGGTTTTGTGAGACTCCATCGTTTATTGTGACCAAGGGTTAAGGGTTTTGGTCGTCGCGTAGCTCAACACCTTCCAAATCTTGAGCTTTATGAAGCTCTATCGTGTATCGCGATGGGATTATCCTTTGCCAATCACGTAGCGCGACGGGTTCCGAAACTCATATATTATAAAAGAGGAAATCAACTGATGAAATCATTCCAACAATCAAAGTTGGTAAGAAATATATTTACAAACAGGCTTGGACACTTCGTCGCCATCATAGCTTTAATCAACTGTCACACCCCGACCAAAGGCGGCAGAACATGCCATGGTGCAACGGATTGCCCAAAACACAAGACACTATTAAAGTGGCAATATTTAATCAACTCATTAAAATTCATAAAATCATAAAACTCACATAACTTGTTCATACAAATACCGAATTCAAATCATAGCAAATAATATATTGATCATTTTGCTAATATCCTAATAGTCTTGATAACGTTTTCTTCAAGTTCCCGATTCAACCTAAATTAAAACCTGTAACATTGCATAAAATAGAATTTGTCAACACAAAGGTTGGTGAGAAATTTCATAGTTTTGAACAATAAGTACATAATAGGAAATTCCACAACTTGTATACAAAACAATAAACAACTTAGATAATGAAATCGTTAATAAGAATAAATTAACGACACCTTTCTATAATGGGATGCCAAATTGTCTAGGATTTATATGAAATGGTTAATAAGAATACATTAACGACACATTTCTATAAGGGGATGCCAAATATACTTGGATTTATGAATCAAGCAACCAAAAGCGGTAAATACATTAGCATGTAAGCATAGAACACCAAATCGAGCATTTATTTAAGTAAAGTATACAACAAAGTTTGTGGTTTAAGACTCAAGTATAAAACATTTAGTTTGAAGAAGTTTGCAAAATCACCCCCAAAACGAAATATTGAAAACGGGGGATGAAAGTACTCGCGCTCAAGTGATAATTTGATCGGTAAACTGACGAGTAACCGGAAGGATGAGGTTAACGAGCAAAGCCTAGATGAAAGGAAGTCTTATATTAGAAAGGTTGTCTAGAAAGTCTTTAAATAAAATAAATGATAAGAAATGCAACAATTTAAACATTAAGGTTTAAAGATGTAAATGTTTGAGAAATTATAACAATAGTCCTTTAAAAATATAAGTTTGCTTGAAACCGGGTTAAAGTATCTAGCCCTTAATATTTACTCAACCTATGTGAAGTAATAAGGTGGGTAAAAATGCAAGAATGCAATCCCTTTATAATATAGATACTAAAACGGGTTTTAACGAGTGTTCGGGTTGTTGGTTCATATCTTGATAATCGGTCAAACCCAAAGTCAACTTTCCAAAATAATGAATGTTATGAGATAACTCAATAAAATTTAATAAGACTTAAACAAGTATGTAGTTCTATTGTTTTAGAACTAACAACGTTCGTTAAGCGGGTGTTCGGTTTTGTCGATCCAAACTTTGTTATAAGATCAAGTTGGATTCAACATTCCAAGTAATTTAAGAAAAATAATTAAAATCAGTTTATAAAGTAATTTTAAATAAATATACAAGTCTTGAAAGCTAGAAACACACTTTTGTGTCTTAATTGAGTGAAATCGGTTTAGTTCGGTTTGGTTCGATTTCCATCTCGGAATAAGATCAAGAATGGTTACTACATGCCCAAAGATCAAAGAACTTGTATAAAAATTATAAACAATGATACTTAAGTTTTACATCCAAAAGTCAACAATAAAGTATTTAAACAAAAGTTCGGTTTTCGGTTCGGATCTTGTTTCGGGTTAAGACCGAGGTTAGATTCTACAAACCCATAACCATGAAACTCATAAAAACGATTTTTGAAACTAAAATCTAACATAAAACATGTTTATACAATTATTTAACAAAACTAGTAAACAAATTTCGGTTTACGGTTTAGAGCTATTTACGGTTAAACCGAGACTAGTCTCTACAAACCCATAATCATGGAACTTCATAAATATGATATACAAAGTAAAATGAGCAGAAGTTAAGCATGGTTAATATGTACAAACAAGTTATATAATTATATATATATGTATATATATATATATGATTGTACCATTTAAGAACTCTAAAAAACTTAAGAACTCTTAGGAACCCTTAACAATCAAACAATTTTTTAATTTTTTTTATATATTAACATTATTTAAGATTAATTTTATCATATTTTATATAAAAAATTTTGATTACATATATTAATCACAAGTTTACATATATGCAAAATTTTTGTACTAACAAATTTACATAAGTGTAAAACAAAACATAGATACGTATAAAAACTAATTTTCAAAATTGTAATCGTAGATATAGATATAAAAAATGATAAAGCTACTCTCAAAGAACATTAAAATACAAAATGTTTTATAAAAAACGTTAGATTTCAAGGGTTCTTTCAAGTTCTTAAATAATTTAACAGTTCTGTAATGATACTCATACACACACACACACACACACACACATATATATATATATATCAAGGACTACGTAAGTCCTCCATGAAGCCTTGCCTTACTACTTTACGAGGCCCGACACTTCACGACCGAGACCGGAGAATTGACCATCAAAGGTAACAATGGGTTTATATTATATATATATATATATATATATATATATATATATATATATATGTTGTGCCATAAATTATAAGTAATAATATGATATTTAAAATCAAGTATTATGGTCAGTTTGACTTTTGAAAGTCAGACTGCCAAGAACAAAGTAAAACACCTTTAAAAACCTTGAATTTGAGAGAGAAAATGAAGTATGAGCATGGAATAATGGAGAAGAGGGTCTTGTATATATAGGACTAGATGGGTGCCCGCACGATGCAGCGGGAAATGCGGATATTGGTAATCACATTATAGATTTATGGTGCTCGTCGTTTCGTTTGTAACCGTGAAACCATTTATTGGTATAGGTAGATTCATGGTTCTTATTTTAAACTCATTTTAATATCAAAGTACAAACGAAACGGAACCTAACCATTGTTAATGGTTTGATTTTGTTGGGTAATTTTCAACGGTTTAGTTTCAATTTTTGGTGACAAAAAATCGTTAATAATGGCTTGGCTCATGGTTTAATTTAAGACCATCAAAACCGGACGGCAAACAATTTTATGTAAAATTGTATTTTTTTAACTGAAAAGAAACTATGACAATATCATACTCAAATTAAAGAGAATTAAATGCTTGTTTTTATTGTGCAATTTTTTAAAAATAATATTAACGTATGCAAAAGTTATAACTGTTAAAAAATCGTTGGGGTATTTGGGTTAAAAATGAAATTATGAATAATAGATAGTTAAAAGATAAAGAACCAAAGTTATAATTATTGTTTAAATTTGCAAAATTTTATTAAAGTTAAAGGGGCAATGTTGTAACTATTTTGGAAAAAAAAATCAAAGACACGTGATATTAATGTTAGAATGATCACTTTTTCCTCATTTTATGTTGTATCGTATGCTTGAAAATTTGTAAATCCCTTAAATTTCACCGTCTTTATTTGCCCATCTTTGCCTCATTATATATAGTATAGATAAGATTGATAAGGTTATGCATGAGGTCTAATGTATAAAAATCGGATTTGGATAAAAGGATGTAAAGCGCAAACAACAACAAACAAACATGCTGACCTGTAGGGGATCGCGATACGTGACCACCTATGGTCCTCACCCATCGCGTATCGCGATGGGCTGGGCAGCCAGACGTTCAAACTTTTCAAAATTGGCAGATTTGTCCCCTGGAGTTGTTTTAAAGCGTTTTTAAGGCATTTTAAGGATCGAAAAGGATGTTTTTGATACCCGGCAAGTATAAAATAAATATGTAACATAAAATCCATCATTTTGATTATATCGAAGGGTTCGGTTTACAAAATGGGTCGGTTTACATGATAAACGAATACAAATAAGACCCGAAATTGACGAATGTCACATCAACCAAACTGACCCATGCCATCACCACTCTACCATCACCAAGGGTTCCTAATCGATACCTAACAACGATAGTTGATGTCGGAGGACGACAGAGCTGAGTAACCGGATGAAACACACCTTAAATGACCTCAAAAACCTGAAATTTAGCAGCCACCGTCACATAGAGTTTTGATTTCAAACCTTGACAACGATGTAAAATGGAACCATACGGTCGATGGTACGCATGACCAATACGACTACAAAAGGGAAGCAGTTAAACACTCTTTCAAGCGGCAACCATGCTCAACTACCTTAAGTTAAACCGCCATCGCTACCTAGGGTTTTTGTGGTCCTTTTCACAAGTTGTTTAAATTGGCCCAAAAGTTTCAGGATGTTACATTTAAATAGGTAAAAAGTATGATCAACATGTTTTTCTTCTTTATTTTCCAAGCTTCCAACTGCCTGATCATGCATTCCCATGAGTCAACGACAACCCGGCTCATAAAAATTCGTTCGCGCTGCCACATGATGCATGCTAGTGTGTTATGCGCCATCTATGTGGCTCGCGCCCCTTTCTCGCGACTCACAACACCTAGTACTTTGAAGATGTACACCTAGGTTAGCTTGAGTATAGCTTCTAAGTTATATGCCTTCCAAATATTAAATTAAACAACCTAAAAAAAAGGGGTCACAACAGCTGGTACTTTAAAGATGTAGAGCTAGGTTAGCTTGAGTATAGAATCTGAGTTATTTGCCTTCCAAATAGTAAATCAAACAACCTAAAAAAAAGGGTCACAACAGCTGGTACTTTGAAGATGTAGACCTAGGTTAGCTTGAGTATAGAATTTGAGTTATTTGCCTTCCAAATATTAAATCAAACAACTAAAAAAATAGGTTAAATTAATGAAAGCTGACAATTTAAAATCAAGCAATTTGATCGTTTGATAACAGGGAGCGGGGTAGCGAACAGAGAGCCACAATTTTTTTTTTGTAGACATTTTATATAGTATAGATGAGAGAGAATTTCGTTAACTCATAGTTGTTCATTTCATTAGATTGATGTTTGTACTAATTTGATTGTTGTCTCTAATGATTAATACCTAGCAAACAAAGTATCTAATAGATTCTTATCATATAACTAGCTTGAGACTCGTGTATTGTACGGGTAATTAATAAATATAAAATACTTAATATATAATCAAAAATACATTTTAACAATATACATATCATACACTGTTATTACAGAGCCATCGTATAACACAATTTACAACAATTTTAAAATAAACAGCTGGTTGATTAATTGATATTATTTGTTGTGTTTCATTAAGACTGCACGAGTTTTAAAAAAAGTAACATATAAAAAAATAAAGAAGACAATGTATACAATGTCAAATAGAACGAATTTTGGCCTTTTAAAACTAATTTGAGATTCTTATTACAAATATCTTTATTTTAAGTATATTTTTTAATTAAAATTTTTAAAGTTAAGATTGGTGTTCTTAATTTTATTTTAACTACTAATCTGTATCACTGACGGGCCATCCGATCATTTCCAATCCCGAGTATGGAACCTTGGGGCTCTAAGCTGGCACTAGCACATCCTCATAAGGAACCTCGTACATCAGCCTGCCTCATTTGTCTCGCCCATAATTATGGTAAATAAAAAAGGATAAGTAATCTGAAAAAAAATATAAAAATATGTTGTTTATTGTGTTAACAACGGATTTTATAAGTTGTTTGATTAAATTTAATTTAATTATAATAAAACTAACATTTCAATAATTTGAAAGTTGTTTAGAAAAACAACATATTTTAAGATAATTTAGTCATAAAAATAGTAAATATAGCTTGTAGGAGATGAAGTACGTGTAGTTCAATTTACGTAATTGAATTGGTGATGAGAATTTAAACGATAATTATATTTGTTTTATTGAGAAAGACTTACTTATTAATGTCAAATGAGATCATTAATGTTATGATTATATTTTAAAAATGAAGACCCTTATAGAACAACTTTAAATATATTGTATTATAATTATGCTTATTTAATAATGTTTGACTCAACATGATTTGGTCCAATCGGAACGGCCGAACTGTTCATAAAAAATAGTATATACTAATTTGACCCTACTCGAATGGTCGAACCGGATAAAAAAAGGTCATATATTGATGGTCAACATAGTATCGACTCAAAAAGATCCTAACCCTTATGAGAAATGTTTGGGTCCGTCATTGGACTGGAACCAACTATAAAAACATTCAAACCAAATGCTCAATCTTTTAGAGAAATAAATCACTCTCCATATAGACGATATTGTTTAAAGATACAATGCAAATCTTTAAATCAAATCAGTCTCCATTTAGTTGATTTCGTTTAAAGCTACAATACACATCTTTAAATCACTATTTTTTTCTTAAATTATCGACTAAGACGATAAAATAATTATTGGTGTCAACTTTTTATATACACTTGACATTAAAAAGATAATTGTGTCTTTTTATTTATTATTTTGTTTTTTATTTATTTTCGTAATTAATTGCTTATTTTTTTCTTTGGCATTATGTCTTTTTTTTTTAAACTTAAACATCGTAGATATACCTTTTAACTAATATTGAAATTAAACATAAAAAAAGTACTTTAATAATGTGTTCTAGTAATCTGCCACATTTATATCATGTATTAATTATGGGTCAAATTATTATATAAATATGGACAAAAATAAGAGAATGAATGATTTGTGGCTTATAAAAACTAATAAATAATAATAAATTAATAGAAAAACATAACTCAAAACAAAAAATCAAAAAGTAAGAAAAAAAACTAAATTGTATTTCCCGTCTTCCTTTTACAAAAATATATATAAAAAAGACACAAGAGGAAAAATTAATAATTGTTTCTTTTTTATTATTGTGTTTTTTATTTATTTTCGTCATTAATTGCTTAGTTTTTTTATAACTTTATCTTTTTTTTTCTTGATATCGTGTCATATCACTCAACATTTTGTTATAATTGGTTCGGTTGTGTTATAATTTGCAAATTATTGTGTAATTTCTTATTATTGTTTACTTTTATATTTTAATACAAAAATTTCTTCCAAATAAGGAAAAGGACAAACTTGATACAGTCAAATAAATTTAATAGCAAAACAACTTAAAAGAGTAAATTTAAATAAAAAAATCTCATAAGTATTAATTATTACAGGGAAAGATCAACTAAGAAAACTTTTTCTTAAAGAGAAAACTTAAAAACTTGTAAAGAAATATTTTTAAATTTAACAAATATATTTGCAACCTTTTTTTCTTTCTTCCTTCTAATATATTGCTAATTTTCACCATAAAAAATAAAAAACATATATCTATTACACATATGCAATAGTGTTGTATTACATATAACATGCAATAGTGTGTATTGTATATGTTCAATGATATTTAATTTCATATATTCAATAGTGTGTATTGTAATGTATTGTATATATACAATAGTGTTGTATTATAATGAAAAGCATAAAAAATAGATAAAAGTTGATGTAGAACATTTGTGCATTAGTGTTGCATCACATGTATGTAATAGTGTGTATTCGACATTTATAGTAGTTTTATATATTGCATATATACAACATTGTGTATCAAATATGTGTAATAGTGTTGTATTCTATGCAATACAACACTCTTTCATATATGCAATACACACTATTACACATATGCAATACACTGATGAATGATTTTTTTCAAACAATATAAACGTATAAGAATAATAAATAGAAGAAAACCATAAAATATTTTTTTAAATAAAATTAAAAGTAATTCTTTAAGAGTTGTCTAACTATTCATGTTAAAAGAGATTGTCTCTTCTCACCATAATTATTATATTATAAGTTTAGCCCTTTGAACCCACTTTAAACAACTTAAGAGTAATTGTATATATTTTTAACATTATATGATATATATTTGACATATGATCATACATATAATAGAAATCTATGTGGGTAGCAATAAAAATATTATGTAAATAAACTATAACGTACTATTGATATTTCTATTTATTAATTTAACTGTTATAAATGATCTTCTTTGAAGAAATAAGTAAAATACGATACATGCATCAGGATTACGTAATGACATAAACTATCGCAACTTTTGCGTCAAAGTATTATCGATTGGGTGATGTGTCTAAATGGTGCAAAGGTGATAAACTATGTTGTGTGCCTAGACGGTGCAAAAGTAAGAAGCGTTTGCACCAACATATAATAAGCAAAAAGGGACTAAATGGGTGGAGGGGTATTTCTAGGGCTGTAAACGAACCGAACGAGCACGAACAAGACCTTGTTCATGTTCGTTCGTTAAGGAAATAATTTGTTCACGAACACTTACCGAATGAGATTTTATGTTCGTGTTCGTTTATTAAGGAAATGAATATGTTCATGAACGGTTCGCGAACACAATCGAACACAAATAAAATCGGCAAAGACTAGAAATTGAGACCGGTATATTCATCAACGTGAATAATGAAACCATGTAAAAAATCAAACGAACATGAACAAGGGTATGTTAGTGTTCGTTCATGTAACTTTAAACGAACACGAATGCTTAATCGAATGAATATTTAAGTTTATATTCGTTTATTTAAAAAATGAACACTTGTGTTCGATTATATTCGTGTAACATAATTGAACAAAGATAAACGGCCATAAATGAACAAATGTAAATGAATACAAACAAACATAAATGAACACAAATTAACAAATGCAAAACTTTTAAGTAGATAACTTATCCAAAAAAATATATAATTATTTTCTATTAACACATAAACGAACATAAATGAACGTTCATGAACATAAATGAACGAACGGAACATGTGTTCATGTTTGTTTGTTTAGTTAAACGAACACAAATTTTTAGTTCATGTTCGTTCGTTTATTAAATAAACAAACATAAACGAACTTACCGTCGAACGGTTCACGAACAGTTTACCGAAGGTTCGGTTCGCTTACAGGCCTAGGTATTCCCAAACTACCCGATGAATCAAATTTAACCAATCAAGCATCAAATGAAACCTCATTGGAACCCAAATATATCCCGATAGTAGGGTGTAGCATTCACGAATAACCTAAATTACCCAAATGAACTTTGCAACACAAAACTATCAATCCTATTGGGTTAAACTTTGGGTTAGTGAACTATAAACAAAACTATCAATCCTATTGGGTAAAACTTTGAGTTAGTGAACTAAAAACGAAAGTATCAATCTTATAGTGTAAAACTTCGGGTTAGTGAACTCAAAACTAAAGCGAAAGCCGAACCAGAATGGGTGGGTTGCGACTAGCGACAATATAGTTCCAGATTTACCTGAATGAACCTCATGAGTTCCCCATGGCACCGCTCCACCCTTGTCTGGTTAAAATTTCTTAATCAAATGATTTTATAATATTCAAAATCATAAATTCAAGAAAAGCATAAAGAGCTATTCTAGTCCAAATTCTTGTCACATGATTTTCCTTCTACATACATATCATATTGTCATATGATTTTCCTTCTACATACATATCAGATACACATGATATATGTGTAATATATGTAACACAAAATAAATAAAGAACATAAAAAATTAAAACTAAAATTTTATCATATAATATCTTTTTTATAAATGATAAAGCTACAATCTTTTCATTTAATGTTGATCTTCTGTTACAATCTCAGACAACTCTAGCAATGACTTCTTTTGCAACTCTTGACCACCACTATTATTATTATTATTATTATTATTATTATTATTATTATTATTATTATTATTATTATTATTATTACCGACATGTGTTAAGTCATGTGTACCACTTGGGACAAAATTTTTATGTGGCATAACCGACTGGAAAGTGTGATGAAATGGAGTTAACGTAATTGCTTATATTCAAATTCAAAGACCTACGGAACACATGTTGTATGCACTGTTGAAATTTTTATATAGTTTTTTAAAATAAATTGTTTATATTCAAATTCAAAGACCTACGAAAACACATGTTGTATGCCTATTGAAAACTTTATATAGTAATATAGAGTTAATGGCCATTTTCGTCCCTGTGGTTTGCTACTTTCGCCACTTCAGTCCAAAATTTTTAATTTTGTCAATTTAGTCCTCATAGTTTTAAATTTTAGCCAATTACGTCCCATCCGTCTAACGGCATCCAGCTATGCCATTAGTTTAAGGGTATTTTTGTCTTTCTCCTTTTAATTTTGAGTTAATGATCATTTTAGTCCCTGTGGTTTGATATCTTTGCCAATTCAGTCCAAAGTTTGAAAATTTGTCAATTTAATGTTCAGTTTAATTCAGTTTTTTTTATTTTTTATGTTTTTTGTTTATAACCCTAAAGAGCATAATTCAAGCCCAAAACCATCGAGCAACCTCAAATACTGGTATGCATTTACTCTGTTGACAACAGTAATCATACCCCTCCCTTATATTTAGTTTCTAGACATTTCCTAAAATCTTCTCCATGGTGGAATTCAATGGTAAAGTGGTCAAGGTAATTCCCTGAAATCGAATTATACAAAAAAAACTAAAAATTGTTTTGTTGATTAATGTATAATAGTTGATTACGACCCAGATTTTCGTTATGATATGTTAATCTCTAAACCCTAAATATTATGCATTCATCAAAGAAACGATTTTTAGTTTTTTCCGTACAATTCGGTTTCACGGAATTGCTTTGACCACTTTACCATTGAATTCCACCATGAGGGAGAGTTTAGGAACCGTCTAGAAACTAAATACGAGAGGAGGGGGTATGATTACTGCTGTCGACAGAGTAAATGCAGACTTGTTTTGGGCTTGGATAATGCTCTCTAGGGTTATAGAAAAAAAACTGACTTAAATTGACAAAATTTCAAACTTTGGACTGAATTGGCAAAAGTATCAAACCACAGGGACGAAAATGACCAATAACTCAAAATAAAAAGGAGAAAGACAAAAATACCCTTAAACTAACGGCATAGCTGGATGCCGTTAGACGGATATGATGTAATTGGCTAATATTTAAAACTATGAGGACTAAATTGACAAAAATACAAATTTTGGACTGAAGTGGCGAAAGTAGCAAACCACAGGAACGAAAATGGCCATTAACTCAGTAATATATGATTTATATTATAAATAGAACGCATATTAGAATGTGTATTCTTAATGATTTAAATAACATTAGCGATTCACAAAGTAAAATTATCTTAGATAAATTATGACTAGTCGATAAGTTTTAGCTCAAGTATCATTATAAGAAAAGTAAACATTTGAGTTGCATATGAGCCGGATATTCCAATATCTCAAGTTCAAATCTGATTATAACTGCGTTTTATCGTAGTGGGTCATTGGGCAGCGAGTTTTCTGGAACGGAAGATAGTGGGTTTGGACTACTCAGCCATGTCTGTGATCGCAAGCGTATGAGGTTTTATTTTACTATTGGGTTATCCCGAATAGTCGGGCTTTATTCACAGGTCGTTAAAGAAAAGATACGGATTTATTTTTAATTGTTTATAAGTATGTTAATTTTATAATATGCCATTGATTTAAGTTACAATATGATGCTGCTCATTAGAATTATACTTAGTTACCGTAAACTTTACATTATTAGTTTAAATTGTATATCCCGACTATATCTTGACACTCATCCCACTATAGTATTTTTTTTTTTCCTTTTATGTGTTTCCTCTCATGACATTTAAGATATGCCTTTTTTTTCTAACTTTCGAATATATTTATAAGTTTTATTTAAAGTTGAGTTGTATTTGATAATACGTAGTTATCGGAGTACAAATGTATAAGTCGTTAAAGTTACTTCAAGGCTTTGTTTATTTACATGATTTTTATTTTAATTTTTGCACCATACTTCTTTTATCGACATTATCTTTCGCGAACTTAATCATAATGTACAAATCATCAAAATTTGATTGTTCCAATTTCCAATTTTACCTTTAAGGTGGTTCGTATGAACTGTGTGTAATTTTTTTATATCTTGTGATGTGCGAAAATATATATATTTATAAATAAAACACAAGTCGCAACTAAGCTTTAAAATACCAAACAATCTATCCTAGTTCACACAAACGGCAAGTGTACCGGTCGCGTATAGCACAGATGAAGAAAGTCCGGATATCGAACTCGAAGACACGTGAAAACGTTTATAATTACGAAACTCTAACCAAGACTCACCAAAATATTTAATTGATTTATTTTAGACTTTAATTTAACTACTTAACTTAACTAAATGAAATTTTTGACAAAACTTTGAAAACTTTGGTTTAAATTCAATGAATAAAGACGTCTACCTAGGAATGAATCATGTTGATAGAAATAACAAGACAACGGATTGAAAATATTCACGACACCGGTTATAAAAGATGACACAACTAAAACTTGTTTAAGAAAGTCAAATTAGCTCTCAGTCTCTCTAACAAACTCTAACTTATCTTAGTTGATTTTAAAGAATAAACCATAAAAACAATTATTAACGTGTTCAAATGACGACTCTCCTCTCGGTCTCATCGACACACTATCCTAATGGAGACAAATACTATGTCACCAAGGATAGAGGAACAATTTAACTTAACCCAAATTAGACCAACTAATTGCACATAAACACTCAAACATGACAAGACAAAAACCCGCTCTCGCGCGGTCTTAATTCTAACAAGTAAAAGCAACGAGACAATATTACTTCTTATCACCTCTCGGTCTCAAAGAAGGTGTATTTTAACTGATTTTAGATGATTTATATTACCCACTTATCCCTACGGTTGTACACCCCGCAAATAAACCCTAAACACCAAGTCAAGAGTCTAACAAGCAATCAATTAATCAAAACTAATTCAATTAACTAATGCAAGAGGATTATAAGTAATAAAACATAAAACACAACCATCACACACAATCTAATTTATGGTTTAGTTAAACTTTACATCAATAATTCAAGTCTTGAACATTAACAATCCATTATACAAGTCTAAACTACTCAACAATCATCTATCCTAGGCAGAACAAGCAAGTTTAGCCTAACATTGATTTTGGACAGCCATGTATACTTAAGAAAAACATCATAAACATCATCATAAACATTATCAAACTCATTCAAGATTCAAACACAATCAATAACAAGTCAAACTATTAATCAATTGCAAAACAATTCAAAGCAAAAGACCAATTCAACAAAGTTAGGGTTCTTGAACAAAAACCAAAGATTAAGATCAATTACTTAGGGTTTATGGCTGAGATTTATGATGTATAAGGTCCCTAGCAGCTGCACAAGATCACCCCGAGCCTCTTTCTTCTTCCTCTAGCCTCCACAGCCGCCGCTTTTTCTCTTTTTTTCTTTCTTCCCTGCTGTCCGATCGCAACCTTGCTGCCCAAGTTAGGGTTTTATTGATTTCGGGTTTTTTTTGGCTGAATAATCACTGATAACTCTCATAATTAACTTCATATATTATTATAAAAGGCTTCTAAGATGTGGGCTTGGGTCGGGCCTTGACTTATAAGTTTGAAAGTTGACCAATTAAGCCCCTAAACTCTTCAATTTTAACTCTTTTTTCCACCAAACCTCATAGCCTACAAGTAAACAATCAACTTTGTAAAATTAAGCATAAACAAACCATAAAACTTAATAATTATACTAAAAAGCAATTAAAACATGATAAAAATGATACGGAAAGTAAATGTGTTTTACAACACATCAAACATCCTCACACTTATGTCTTTTTCGTCCCTGAAAAAGTCTAATACAGTTGGATCAGAATCGGAAAATCAAAGTTAAATCAAACATATAGGTTAGATTTTAAAGCTCAGAAAAACGCAAAAACCGCGATCATCGATATTGTTGTCCACCTAAACTCATGCCTTAATCTTTACCGAGACAAATAAGATCCGACAATAATATTACTTAGTGGTTTACACAATTAAGACCCGCTTATTTTCTGCTTTTACCGGATCAGACCACCCCAACTTGACTTAAATCTCAAAATTAGCAGGATTAAAACTTTGTTGCTCCATATTTATGAATGTTAAGACGATCAAGGGTATTGTTTATCCACCTAAGCTTAAGCATCAAAGTCTACCAAGCAGCCATTAGATATGATTAAGGTTCAATTATTTATAGCTAGTGCTCCCCACAACATGACATACCCCCGTTATCAAGCAATACCCCAAATCCATAACCATATGTGAGTATGCAAAATTTTATCTGTAGGGCTTACATGTGGCGTGTCCCTTGTGGTCCGTTTCTTAATGGTAATGAGACGCGAGCAAGGGGACCCCACATGGCTAACAGCGTGGATGATCAAGTCTGTAGTGTATTTGTACTTTTGTGATCATGTTTATAGACTTATAAGGGTTTGCTCTTTGGCTTTATTTTAAATATCCACAACCCCACTTAGGAATTGTGAATACCCAGCTAAATAGATTGCATACAGACCCATGGTCTCAGGACCCGAAGCATCCCATCAATACAGGATTTAAGGTTATAAAACCATACGCCGATGAGGTATAAAACACTAAACTAGCATTTTAATATTTATATCACAGGCTTCACGACATACTCTAATGTTAAACCTACCCAAGCATCATATGGTAACGTATTCAAATTTTTAAAACTCATGATACTTCCACTTTTTCATACCAAAATTTGAGGCTTGAGTATGGCCCGACCTTTCATTGCTTATTTTCCACGGACAAAACGCTTTACCCACACAAGATTTCCGTTTAACCGTTTTATCAAATTTGCCCTTTCATTTTCAAGGCTGAGCCTACCAACACATCCCAAGTTAAGTGCGTTTTCTTTTATTTATCTCATATTATTAGTAGTTTGAAAAACCGATTTCCGATAAATATCATCATCTCCCACTTTAATGCAAAAGAAGCTAAAAACAAGGGACACAATTTTTTTTTTAATTTTTTACTTAAACAACGTACGAAAACGAAAAACAAGTGAAAACTTTTTGTTTTTTTTTTAAATTTTTAAATTTTTTTTTTCATTATTATTATTATTATTATTATTATTATTATTATTATTATTTTTCTACAACTAAGTAAAATAAATTCCCATCCCCACACTTAGAACGAAATCGTCCTCGATGAGAACAAGGAAAAGAAATAAAATAAAAATAAAACGTAAAGCATAAAACTAAAACTTGAAAGAGCAGAAATTAAAATAGAGAACGGGTTACTCCCCTGGTTTAGATGCAAATTCTTCATCAGCTGTGTATGATTCGAACAAACGACTGTATAGCATTTCATTCGCGGCCGCAACCTCGGGTGAACCAGTTCCAAAACGCCATCAGAGCTACCATGCGCATAATAATACCTGTAACAACTCAAACTCGCTCGCATGTAGCGGCGTACAAAACAGAAAACAAAAACATAAGAAATAAACATATTTTTGTGTTTTTGAATTTTTTAATTTTTTTGATTTTTATTAAATATTTTTTTTTGTATTTTTATGTTTTTATAAATATAAATAAAAATAAAACAAATAAAAATAGATAATAAGGAGAATCATAATACAAACTCTACAACTCGGGCTGTCTCCCGAGTGGTGCATCCATCACGACTATTCCTCGGTGAATGAGTCAAGGTAGAACACCTCGACTGTCTGATCAGTTATCGGCTCTCCTATGTTGTGCTTCAATCTATGGCCGTTCACCTTAAACTTCCCGCTTCGATCTTGTATCTCAATGGTGCCATACGGGAAAACCTCAGTGACCGTGAACGGTCCCGACCATCGGGATTTCAACTTTCCCGGGAATAACCTCAACCGTGAGTTATACAGTAAAACCTTATCCCCACACTTGAACTGCTTATTACCCTTCAATTTCCTGTCATGCAGTTCCTTCGTATGCTCTTTATACCGAAATGATTGTGCATATGCGTGATCCCGGAGCTCCTCTGATTCATGTAATTGATGGAAACGATTACCCTCTGCGGCGGGTAAATCAAGATTAACCCTTTGAAGGGCCCATGAAGCGCGGTGTTCCAATTCAACAGAAAGATGACAGGCCTTCCCATAAATCATCCGTAATGGTGTGGAACCAGTCGGAGTCTTGTAGGCTGTACGGAAGGCCCACAGAGCGTCATCTAATTTGTCGGACCAATCCCGACGATTTGAACCAACCGTTTTCTCGAGAATACGTTTGATTCCCCGATTACTCACTTCTACTTGCCCACTAGTCTGTGGGTGGTAGGCGGTCGCAAGCCGATGGGTGACCCCATAACGCTTCAACGCCTTATCCATCTGCGAGTTGCAAAAGTGAGTACCTCGATCACTGATCAAGGCTTTCGGGACTCCAAAACGAGCAAATAGACTTTTCAGAAAACGGACTACCACTCGGGCATCATTGGTAGGTAGAGCTTTGGCCTCAACCCACTTAGACACGTAATCGACGGCCACGAGTATGTATTTGTTTCCACGTGAAGATGGAAACGGTCCCATGAAATCAATACCTCAAATATCAAAAACCTCACAAACTTGAATAGCATTCTGGGGCATTTCGTTTCGCGAAGAAATGTTGCCGACACCCTGGCAACGATTGCAACTCTTAACGAACAGATGAGCATCCTTAAAGATAGACGGCCAGTAAAAACCAGAATCAAAGACTTTCTTTCCCGTAGAATTCACACCGTGGTGACCTCCAGTCGGTCCCACATGACAATGGCTCAAAATTTGCCATCCTTCCTTGACATCTACACACCTTCTAATAAGCTGATCAGCACCAATGCGGAAAAGATATGGATCGTCCCAAAGGTAAAATTTGATGTCAGCAAAGAATTTCTTCTTTTGCTGGTAAGGCATCTTTGGGAGATATCCGTCAGCGAGATAATTCGCGAAATCCGCAAACCATGGGAAACCTTCCTCCTGTGCAGTAGCGAACATCAGACTCTCCGTCGGAAAACGATTGTCGATCCAAACTCCGAATCTCCTAAATCAACTCCCTCTAGTCGTGAAAGATGATCAGCAGCCACATTCTCGGCCCCCTTTTTATCACGGATCTCTATATCGAACTCTTGAAGCAACAGGATCCATCGGATAAGACGAGGCTTAGCATCCTGCTTGCTGAAAAGATATCTAATAGCGGCATGATCCGTATAAATAATCGTTTTGGACTAAACCAGATAGGACCTAAATTTGTCGAAAGCGAACACCACAACTAAAAGCTCTTTTTCGGTGGTGGTATAGCTTTCCTGTGCGCCATTTAAGGTCCGGCTTGCATAATAGATCGGATGGAAATGTTTATCCTTCCGTTGTCCAAGAACCGCTCCGACTGCGAAGTCGCTCGAGTCACACATCAACTCGAATGGTAACAACCAGTCGGGAGCAACCATGATTGGGGCGTTAACTAGTTTGTCTTTTAGAAGATCAAACGCCTCGATACACTGCTCAGAAAAAATAAATGGAGCATCCTTCTCCAAAAGTTTGGTCATGGGTCTCGCGATTTTAGAAAAATCTTTGATGAACCGGCGGTAGAACCCGGCATGACCTAAAAAACTACGAATTGATCTCACAGAAGTAGGCGGGGGGAGATTAGAAATGGTCTCGACCTTTGCCCGGTCAACCTCTATCCCCGCACTTGAGATTTGATGACCAAGAACAATGCCCTCGCGAACCATGAAATGACATTTCTCCCAGTTAAGGACTAGGTTGGTGTCAACGCAGCGGGACATCATCCTCTCGAGATTTGATAAACAATGATCGAAGGAACTCCCAAATACGGAAAAATCGTCCATGAACACCTCCATGGAGTCCTCGATCATATCATGGAAAATGGCCACCATACACCTCTGGAATGTGGCCGGAGCGTTACAAAGTCCGAACGGCATACGTTTGTAAGCAAACGTTCCGTAAGGGCAGGTGAAAGTGGTTTTCTCCTGGTCGTCGGGGGCTATCGGAACCTGGAAGTATCCGGAGAAACCATCTAGGAAGCAGTAGTACTGCTGACCTGCTAAACGCTCTAACATCTGATCAATGAATGGGAGAGGAAAGTGGTCTTTCCTGGTGGCATCATTCAGTCGGCGATAGTCGATGCAGACTCGCCATCCCGTCACAGTCCTCGTGGGAATAAGCTCGTTCCTCTCGTTGGTGACGACAGTCATGCCACCCTTTTTAGGAACCACTTGGACTGGACTCACCCAAGCACTATCAGAAATGGGGAAAATGATCCCCGCATCAAGGAGTTTAATGATCTCCTTCTTTACGACCTCTTGCATTTTCGGATTAAGCCGCCGTTGCGGCTGGACGACAGTTTTGAAATTTTCCTCCATGAGGATTTTATGAGTGCAGAACGAAGGGTTGATACCCTTGATGTCGATAATCTTCCAAGAAATAGCCTCCTTCTGCTCTCGTAGTACCCTCAACAACTTCTCCTTCTCGACCTCGGTCAACGCAGATGCAATGATAACCGGAAGTTTCCTCTATTCATCTAAAAAAGCATACTCAAGGTGGGAAGGTAAATCCTTAAGCTCTAAGGAAAGAGGAGGACTCTCGACCGAAGGTCGGTCCATCGTATCGTCTCGTATGATCTCAGCAGACACGCCAGATTCAGGGGTAAGCGACTCGGTGTCGTCATTTAAGGACTGATTGGTTACGGTAACCATTTCAATCTCCGGAATCTCCCTATCGAGAATCTGGGTGTCGGAGGCAGATCCTTCACAAATTTCGCTGAAAAACTCCCCGACATGCTCCATGATGGTATCAATGAAGTATAAGGAGTCATCAACAGACTTGGGGTGTTTCGGTGACTGTCGAACGTCAAAGGTGACGTTCTCATCCCCAACTCTTAAGATTAATTTACCCTCGCAGACATCGATCAATGCCTGTTCAGTGGCAAGGAATGGTCGGCCCAAGATGAGTGGGACACTATCGTCATCGTTCATGTCCAGGATGACAAAGTCCACCGGGGGTATTTCACTGAACGATCAGCAAGCTGGATACTCATACGGGTAGGCCTCGGTTCGCCTAGTCCCAACTTGCGATACACGGAATACGGCATGAGATTAATACTGGCAACAAGATCTGCCAGCGCATGGACGACCGTATTATCACTCAAGATGCAGAGAATTGTGAAACTCCCAGGATCGGACATCTTTTCTGGTAACTTTCTCTGCAAGACTGCAGAGCAACCAGCACTCAGAGGAATGGAAGAGACTTCGGCTAACTTCTCTTTGTTTGAAAGAATATCCTTAAGAAACTTTGCGTATTTGGGCATTTGCGTAAGTGCCTCAAGGAAAGGAATATTAAGATGAAGTTGCATCAGAAGATCAAGAAATTTGGAGTTCTGCTCCTCGTCTCTATCCCTACGGACTCTCCCGGGAAATGGGAGTCTAGGTTTGTAGACTCTCGGTGGTGTGCTGGGTAATGGTTGGTTCTCGGCCTGTGCTGAACTTCCGGGAATGTGTCTCTGATTCACCTTGGCCGGTGGAGACTCCAACTGAATCTCCTCGTCTACCTGCTCCTCTACATCTACCGCAGGCTCGTTAACGACTCCTCTCGTCGCCTCTTGAATCACGGGCTCGCTACGTGCCCCCGCACCGCTCCTTGTCGTCACAGCCTTCGCAAAAGCCTTCGGATTTTGTTCAGTGTTACTTGGAAGTGTACCTGGCGACCTTTCATTTAGACGACTTGCTATCTCTCCCATCTGACGCTCAAGATTTTGAATTGACGCTCCTTGATTTCTCATGAATGACTCGTGCTCCCGGAATTTCTCTTGAGTTTCTTTGTGACGGGAGTCCTCTCGAGTCATGAGTTGCGACAGCATCTGTGTCTGTTGTGCCATCATCTCCTCTAACGTGGGCTTCTTCTCCCCACTACTCGGTCCCTCACCGGAATCCTGGAATAGGCTCTGACGTTGCTGGAAGCCGGACTGATTTCCGTTCCTCCAGTTGGAATTTTGGTTACCTCTCCACCCCGAATTATAAGAATTGAAAGAATGTTGATTTCGGTTTGGATTATTAACGAAGTCGACTGCCTCCTCCTGGAAACCTACGGGGCATTGAACCGTATCATGTCCTCCTCTACAGATCTCGCATAACTTACTTTTCACTTGTAAGTCCTTCACGATCTTTGCTAACGCTTCAACTTGTGCCGCAAGTGCGGTGCTCGTGTCTACCGAATGCATGCCGCGTGATAGGGAATCGATGGTTTTGGTGCTCTTAACTGGTGGTCGCTGGTATCCACTCATGGCTAAACCGTTAAACAAGGCAATGCACTCATCCGTATCTTTCGTCGTTAGTAGGTTACCTCCTGCAGCTGTGTCGAGCATACTCTGAGTTGCGTACGTCACTCCGTTGTAGAACTTCTCGACAACCGCCCAGTCTTGTAGGCCGTGGTTCGGACATAAAGAAAGTAGATTTTTGAACCTTTCCCACGCCTCGTAGAAGCTCTCGGTGTCCTCCATCTGGAAAGAATGAATTTGGTTACGCAAACGAGCGGCCTTAGCCGGAGGATCGTTTTTTTCAAGAAATTGGGTCTGCATGGCAGCCCAAGTAGCAATGGATCCTTGTAGGAGGGACTCAAGCCACAGACTCGCATGATCAACGAGTGAGAACGAAAAGATTCGGAGTTTGATGGCGTCTTCGGATACGCCGGCAAGATGAAACGTGTCACAGATACGTGCAATACGAGTGAGATGAGAATGCGGATTCTCGTGGAGCAACCCGTGAAATTGAGCAGAATGAGCAATCGTGTTCAGAACGTTAGATGGAATCTGACAAGTCGTTTGAACTCCTATAGCTGGTGGAGCAATGCTGGATCTCGCGCCAGCATCGACCAGACGGGCCCGGTCTGCAACTATCCTCCTCGGTGGTGGATTCGCGTCGCCCATAATCCTATCCCTAATGACGGGTTCAGAAAAAGTAGGAGATGAGAACGTATTACCGACGGATGTAGATGCACTGGAAGACGGGTTTATACGACGTCTCTCACGAAGCTCTCTCTCTGGTTCGGCTAATCCTTCAACTTCTGGTGGTCCTAGAGATCGAGTACGTCGCATACAACTATTAAATAAAAGAAACTATAATTAGCTAAACTATTTTAAACTAACAAACAAAACAAACAAGAAAGACAAGTAGTAAACAAGGCAAGTCCTAACTCGAGCCGTTCTTAATACGCCTCAAACCGTGTCCCCGGCAGCGGCGCCAAAAACTTGATGTACGAAAATATATATATATAAATAAAACACAAGTCGCAACTAAGCTTTAAAAACCAAACAATCTATCCTAGTTCACACAAACGGCAAGTGTACCAGTCGCGTATAGCACAGATGAAGAAAGTCCGGATATCGAACTCGAAGACACGTGAAAACGTTTATAATTACGAAACTCTAACCAAGACTCACCAAAATATTTAATTGATTTATTTTAGACTTTAATTTAACTACTTAACTTAACTAAATGAAAACTTTTGACAAAACTTTGAAAACTTTGGTTTAAATTCAATGAATAAAGACGTCTACCTAGGAATGAATCATGTTGATAGAAATAACAAGACAACGGATTGAAAATATTCACGACACCGGTTATAAAAGATGACACAACTAAAACTTGTTTAAGAAAGTCAAATTAGCTCTCAGTCTCTCTAACAAACTCTAACTTATCTTAGTTGATTTTAAAGAATAAACCGTAAAAACAATTATTAACGTGTTCAAATGACGACTCTCCTCTCGGTCTCATCGACACACTATCCTAATGGAGACAAATACTATGTCACCAAGGATAGAGGAACAATTTAACTTAACCCAAATTAGACCAACTAATTGCACATAAACACTCAAACTTGAAAAGACAAAAACCCGCTCTCGCGCGGTCTTAATTCTAACAAGTAAAAGCAACGAGACAATATTACTTCTTATCACCTCTCGGTCTCAAAGAAGGTATATTTTAACTGATTTTAGATGATTTATATTACCCACTTATCCCTACGGTTGTACACCCCGCAAATAAACCCTAAACACCAAGTCAAGAGTCTAACAAGCAATCAATTAATCAAAACTAATTCAATTAACTAATGCAAGAGGATTGTAAGTAATAAAACATAAAACACAGCCATCACACACAATCTAATTTATGGTTTAGTTAAACTTTACATCAATAATTCAAGTCTTGAACATTAACAATCCATTATACAAGTCTAAACTACTCAACAATCATCTATCCTAGGCAGAACAAGCAAGTTTAGCCTAACATTGATTTTGGACAGCCATGTATACTTAAGAAAAACATCATAAACATCATCATAAACATTATCAAACTCATTTAAGATTCAAACACAATCAATAACAAGTCAAACTATTAATCAATTGCAAAACAATTCAAAGCAAAAGACCAATTCAACAAAGTTAGGGTTCTTGAACAAAAACCAAAGATTAAGATCAATTACTTAGGGTTTATGGCTGAGATTTATGATGTATAAGGTCCCTAGAAGCTGCACAAGATCACCCCGAGCCTCCTTCTTCTTCCTCTAGCCTCCACAGCTGTAACATCCTAAAATTTTAATGATGAATAAAGGAAGTTATGTTTAGTGATTTCGCGTAATTGATTAATGTCGGGGAAGGAGCGGGTCTTGGACTTGGATTAATTGAGATGGGTTAAATGAGAATGGGATTTCAGGGATATAAATACCCCCAAAATCCCAAAATATCTTCATTTTCCCCCACTCTCCTAAACACACACATACACACACACCAAACACACCCAAAACCGCCGCCGGCCGGGCCGAAAAAGAAGGAAGATCGAGCGAGGTCCGGGTAAGAGAGAAAGATTAGTGGTGATACCAAGATAAACGAGATCCAAACAAGCTCAAAAGGTATGATTCTTGATCTTGGAAGTTTAAAGATCCGAGCTTTTAGTGTATAAACGACCGAAAATGGTCGGGAAGTGTAGTGGGTAGTATTGAACCTTAACAAGGGTGTTAAAATCGCCCGAAATGTTGATCAGAAATCGAAACAGCGGACATCTGGGCAACTTCGCCTTCATCTGGGCAACTTCGCCTTCAAGCGATGAACTTCGCCTGCAAGCTAAGTTCGCCTGATGAACTTCGCCTGCAAGCTAAGTTCGCCTGATGACAAGTTCGCCTGAGGTTTAAGTTCGCCTGATGATAAGTTCGCCTGAGGTTTAACTTCGCCTAAAGCTAAGTTCGCCTGAGGTTTAACTTCGCCTAAAGCTAAGTTCGCCTGAGGTTTAACTTCGCCTAAAGCTAAGTTCGCCTGAGGTTTAACTTCGCCTAAAGCCAAGTTCGTTTAGAAAATAAAATTAAAATCTAATGAAAAATGTGTTAAGACAGTTAATGGAAATAAAATTTTTCCAAGCTGACCTGGCAGCTCGACCCCAGCCAGGGGCTCTGCCCTTTGGACCCTGCTAGGGGCTGCCGCCCCTAGACCCCGCTGCCAGGGGCGCTGCCCCCGGACCCCCGTTCGTTGTGGGTAGTAATTAAGACTAGAAAGATGTTATAAGTAGTGATAGTTAAATTGATATGTATACTTGTTATACAGTCAGCCGTGCACAACTGAAGAAAGGGATTACGATCAACGGAGAACGTAACCGTGTTCAGGTGAGTTTCTGGCCCCATTTATGTGTTATGTTTTCGGGGCTGTGTGCATACTCAACATGTTTGTTAATACACCTATCCTAAGAGATAAGTGTATGCCTTATGTGGATAATGTGAAATGTATGAATGATTGCTTGATGGTACGTGAACGATCTTCGGATATTGCACGTACTGTCAGGTTGTAACGCTATGTATAAGGTAAGTATGTTATGTATGTTTATGTGTATGAACATGATAGAGATAATAGTAGAAAGAAATGATAATGTATGGTTGTATGGTTACGAAAAGGGTACCGAGCCCTAATAATACTCGAGGTATGATGTATGGTTGTATGGTAACGAAGAGGGAATCGAACCCTACTAATATTCGAGAACTAGGGAACCGAACCCTACTAATATTCGAGGAAGAAGGGTACCGAGCCCTAATAATACTCGAGGAAAGAGGGTACCGAGCCCTAATAATACTCGAGGAAAGAGGGTACCGAGCCCTAATAATACTCGAGGAAAGAGGGTACCGAGCCCTAATAATACTCGAGGAATGTAGGGCGTAATGCTCTTTATAACATAAGATATGAAAGTAAGTTAATACAAAAGAAAGTAAGAAAGTATGAAAGTAAGAAAGTATGAATGTAAGAACGTATGAAAGTATGAAGGTATAAAAGTATGAATGAAAGAATATAATGTTATGTGAATGGTATGATTATGTGATTATCTAGAACTCACTCAGCGTAGCTGACTTTTAGTATGCACGCAGGTGAGTAGGATGAGGCAGCTCTCTTGAGGAGACACATGGCACTGAACAAGAATCTGGCATCTGAAGACTTATGATGTTTTAATTTTAATGCTTTAATGTGGAAAGACAAAGGATGTTTTGAGACAAGTTATGAATTATGTAATGTTTTATGAAAGTTTTATATTCCGCGTAAATGTTTTAATTAACTCTGATATTTAGAACTGTGTTTATGAGTAAATCCAACACGAAAGTAGGGTTACCGGTAACGGGGCCTTACAAGTTGGTATCAGAGCAAAGTTCGAGAGATTTAAGCATCCTACATGCTTAGACTCGAACAGAGTATGGGATATAAGTAAGAAATGAAAGAAGATGCCAGTCCAAGAATGCCATGTGTCGCTCAAGCAAGATTAGTAAAGGTAAATTGTATGATTAAATGATATATGTTAATGAGAAAGAAAATATATGTGAGCAAAAGGGATAGGAATAATTGATTGATGATTTGACTAATTGCTTAAGTAGAACCAGCACAAATAGACTCATAAAGGGAAGTGTATAGGACACGGAAAGCAATGTGATCAGCTAGTCACAGCTGGCCACTGTTATTACCTGTTAGCCTTGCTATCCTTGTACTAAATAGTTCCTTGAATGATGATGTTTGTGTTTTCCCTTTTAGAATACGATGGCTGGAGCCGAAGACATTGTTGGAGCTGGAGGTCGCACTGGACGACGCGGCAGGCCTCGTCGTGTCCAGCAACCTTCGGTTGAGACCGCTTCCAACACTGAAGCTGAAGGAAGCGCAGCGGGAAGGAACCCGGAAAACAATGAAGGAGTTCAACTGGATCCTGCAATTCAAGTAGCTATTGTTCAAGCTGTAGCCACTGCTGTGAAAAATATTACCCCGGGAAGGTCTGCTGGAAGCCGTGAAAGAACTGTTGAAGGGGCAGGTGGTAATGGTAGGAAGGATGACGAGAGGGAAAGGGGTGACTCAAGTGAGGTAAGGTCTGTGAAAGATGATGATAGGAAGAAGGGCCGAGGCGGTTGCAACTATAAGTCCTTCAAAGGTTGTGACCCGCCTAAGCTGACTGGTTTAGGAGACGCAATCGCTACTCTTCAGTGGATAACCGCCATGGATAAGGTTATCCGCATTAGAGAGTGCCGTCCCGATCAAGCTGTCGGTTATGCCACCCAATCGTTTGAAGATGAGGCTATGTATTGGTGGGAGAGTGTGGAGCAGAGGAAGACCCGTGAAGAGATCAAAGAAATGAAGTGGGACGACCTGAAGGAGTTAGTAATGAAGAAGTTTTGTGCTGACGCCGAGGTTGAAAGGGCGGAGATGAAGTTCCTAAATTTGAAAGCTGGGACAATGACGCATCGTGAGTACACCACCGAGTTCAATCGAATGTCTAGGTTGGTGCCCGATATGATCAACACTGAGGCTAAAAGGATCAAGTGTTATGTGAGGGGATTACCACAGAGAGTTCGCATGTTAGTCAGAACAAGTAAACCTACTACTTTCGATTCTGCTGTCGAACTCGCAGAAATGGTCTACGCAGACTTGGTTGCGGATGATGTGGTGGTGGGAGATGAGAAGAAAGAGAGGAAAGGGGTCGCTCCTGCTAAACGACCCGGTACCCAGATGTGGAACCCTAAGAACAAGCAGCCGAGAGTTTGGGAGAACAGGTCGTGCAAGACTTGTGGCAAGGCGCACAGTGGTGAGTGTAGGTGGGGAAGGGGTTCGGATACATGTCATAAGTGTGGAAAGATACATGCCGGAGAATGTAAATTTGGGTCGAATGTTTGCTACAAGTGTGGGAAGGTAGGTCATTATGCTCATGAGTACAGTTCTAAGCCTGCATGCTACAAGTGTGGTAAGACGGGTCATTTTGCTAGAGAGTGTACCGAGAGTGAAGCTGGAGGTAGTAGAAGGAAGGATGCTGATCAAGCTAGGCCAAGAACTAGAGCCTACATATTGACCCAAGAACAAGCCAAGCAGATTCCGGATGTTGTCACAGGTACGTTTCTAGTGAACGGTGTTTCCGCTTCTGTATTATTTGATTCGGGCGCAAACAAAATTTTCGTAGCCACACCATTTAGTAAACTAGCTAAAATGAAATGTTGCCGAGTGTCTGAAACTTTTGTAGTAGAAACCGCCAGTGACACTTCGGTTAAAATAACAAAAATGGTTAAGAACTGTAAGATAGAATTGGAAGGACATGAGTTCCCGATTACCCTGTACGTTATGACCTTGGGAGGGTTCGATTTGGTTTAGGGTATGGATTGGTTGTCTGAGTTTGAGGCTCAGATAGTATGTAAGAGTAGGATTATAAGGTTAAAGTCATTGGATGGTAGCGCGGTAACGGTCTATGGTGATAAGGAAAGTTCTGGGCTTAATGTCATCTCGATGATGAAAGCCGAGGGTTTGCTAAGGCGAGGGTGTTGTGCCTACCTGGCGTATGTCGTCAACGCTACGGCCGAGACGAAAGATATGAAAGATGTTCCTATTGTGCGCGACTACCCAGAAGTATTCCCTGAGGATCTTCCGGGGTTGCCACCAGAGCGAGAGATAGAATTTCAGATAGATTTAATACCGGGAGCCCAACCTGTCGCAAAAGCGCCTTACCGTCTAGCACCGTCCGAGATGAAAGAATTGATGTCACAACTGCAAGAACTCCTCGACAAAGGTTTCATAAGACCGAGTGTTTCTCCGTGGGGCGCACCAGTATTGTTCGTGAAAAAGAAGGATGGAAGTATGAGGATGTGCATAGACTATCGTGAGTTGAATAAGCTTACGGTAAAGAATAGATATCCGTTGCCAAGGATTGATGATCTGTTTGACCAACTGCAAGGTTCAAGTTGGTTCTCACGAATAGATCTCAGATCAGGCTACAATCAGCTGAAGGTGAAAGAGGCAGACATCCCTAAGACAGCGTTCCGAACTCGGTATGGACACTACGAGTTCCTCGTAATGTCATTCGGTCTAACCAATGCTCCTGCAGCATTTATGGACATGATGAATAGGGTGTGTCGACCGATGTTGGATAAGTCGGTTATCGTCTTCATCGATGATATATTGGTTTATTCAAAGAGCGAGTCTGAGCATACTGAGCATCTGAGAGAGGTACTTGAGACTCTGAAGAAAGAGAAGTTGTATGCCAAGTTTTCGAAGTGCGCGTTCTGGTTAAGAGAAGTGCAATTTTTAGGTCACGTGATTAATCCTGAAGGGATTACCGTGGACCCAGCTAAGATTGAAGCGATAACGAATTGGAAGACTCCGCAGAATCCAACTGATATACGAAGTTTCCTAGGGTTAGCTGGCTACTATAGGAGATTCATCGAAGGTTTCTCCAAGATAGCCGCACCGCTGACCGGTATGACCCGAAAGTCGATAGTATTCAGTTGGGGAAAGTTTCAGGAAGAAGCCTTTGAAGAATTGAAGAAGAGGCTCGCGCAAGCTCCAATCCTTACTTTGCCCGATGGCGACGAGGATTTCGTTGTTTGTGCTAATGCCTCGCATCAAGGGTTAGGTTGCGTGTTGATGCAACGGGGGAAGGTGATAGCTTACGCGTCTAGACAGTTAAAGGTCCATGAAAGTACTTATCCGACGCATGATCTGGAGTTAGCAGCTGTAGTGCATGCTCTTAAGATATGGAGGCATTATCTGTATGGTACTAAGTGTACTATCTATACCGATCATAAGAGTTTAAAGTACTTCTTCGAACAGAAAGAACTGAACATGAGGCAGAGAAGATGGTTAGAATTGATAAAGGATTACGACTGTGAGATTAGGTATTACCCCGGTAAAGCTAACGTGGTCGCTGATGCGTTAAGTCGTAAGAATGGGGAAGTCCTTGCAACAGTGAAGTCATATAAGTTGATCATGAACTCAAGTCTTTTTGAAGAAATCATCAAAGTGCAGTCAGAAGTGTTAGTAGACGAAGGGTTAGTAAAGAAAGAAAGGATTTATGGCCAGCAAGATGAGTTGATGGAAAACACTCATGGAGTTAAAACTAGATTTGACCGTATGTGGATTCCACGCCATGGTGATCTTAGAAGTCGAATCTTAGATGAAGCTCATAAGTCAAGGTACTCAATCCATCCTGGAGCTACAAAGATGTACCAAGACTTGAAAAGAGATTACTGGTGGCCAGGAATGAGAATGATGTAGTGGATTATGTTAGTAAGTGCTTAACTTGCTTACAAGTCAAGGCGAGCACCAAAAGCCTTATGGAAGATGCAACCGCTAGAGATACCTGAGTGGAAATGGGAACACATCACCAGGATTTCATAACTAAGCTACCTCGTACAGCTAAGCAACATGATACATCTGGGTGATTGTGGACCGTTTAACCAAGAGTGCTCACTTTCTGCCCATACGAGAGGCCATCTCGTCAGAAATGTTAGCAAGCTTGTTCATCAGGGAAGTTGTAACCAAGCATGGAGTACCGTTATCGATCGTGTCCGATAGAGATACACGGTTTACTTCGAGTTCTGGAAGAAATTCCATGAAGCTATGGGGACGAGGTTGAACATCGGTACGGCGTATCATCCTCAAACTGATGGACAGTCCGAAAGGACGATCCAAACCCTTGATGATATGCTACGTGCTTGTGTTTTAGATTTTGGTGGAAGTTGGGATGATCATCTGCATCTGGCAGAGTTCTCCTATAACAACAGTTACCATTCAAGTATTGGTATGCCACCGTTTGAGATGCTTTACGGTAGACGATGTAGAACCCAGGTGTGTTGGGGCGAGATTGGTCAGAAAGAAATGGGAAGCCTAGAGTAGTTCAAGAAACGTCTTCAAAGCTCGATCAGATCAAAGCAAGATTGAAAGCCGCGCAAGACAGACAAAAGTCTTATGCAGATAAGCGGCGACGACCAATTGAGTTTAGCGTGGGTGACTATGTGATGCTCAGGTCTCGCCTTGGAAAGGAATTATCCGTTTTAGAAAAAGAGGAAAGTTGAGTCCGAGGTACATTGGACCGCTCAAGATTGTAGGTCGTGTGGGTGAAGTAGCTTATAAACTGGATTACCCGATGAGTTAGAAGGAATTCATTCAACCTTCCATGTTTCTCATCTGAGGAAGTGTCTAGCTGATGACACGTCTCACGTGCCATTAATGGACATTGAGGTTGATGAACAATTGAACTACATCGAGCAACCGATAGAGATCGTGATCGCAAGGAGAAGCAGCTCCGTCACAAGATTATACCTTTGGTAAAAGTAATATGGAAACACCGCAAGGGATCAGATGCTACTTGGGAAGCCTGAGGATGAGATGCGCAAGTTGTACCCTAGTTTGTTTATGTAATAGTTAGGTTTCGGGGACGAAACCTCTTTAAGGGGGGAAGACTTGTAACATCCTAAAATTTAATGATGAATAAAGGAAGTTATGTTTAGTGATTTCGCGTAATTGATTAATGTCGGGGAAGGAGCGGGTCTTGGACTTGGATTAATTGAGATGGGTTAAATGAGAATGGGATTTCAGGGATATAAATACCCCCAAAATCCCAAAATATCTTCATTTTCCCTCACTCTCATACACACACATAACACACACCAAACACACCCAAAACCGCCGCCGGGCCGAAAAAGAAGGAAGATCGGAGCGAGGTCCGGGTAAGAGAGAAAGATTAGTGGTGATACCAAGATAAACGAGATCCAAACAAGCTCAAAAGGTATAGCTTATGCTTGGAAGTTTAAAGATCCGAGCTTTTAGTGTATAAACGACCGAAAATGGTCGGGAAGTGTAGTGGGTAGTATTGAACCTTAACAAGGGTGTTTAAAATCGCCCGAAATGTTGATCAGAAACCGAAACAGCGGACATCTGGGCAACTTCGCCTTCATCTGGGCAACTTCGCCTTCAAGCGATGAACTTCGCCTGCAAGCTAAGTTCGCCTGATGAACTTCGCCTGCAAGCTAAGTTCGCCTGATGACAAGTTCGCCTGAGGTTTAAGTTCGCCTGATGATAAGTTCGCCTGAGGTTTAACTTCGCCTAAAGCTAAGTTCGCCTGAGGTTTAACTTCGCCTAAAGCTAAGTTCGCCTGAGGTTTAACTTCGCCTAAAGCCAAGTTCGTTAGAAAATAAAATTAAAATCTAATGAAAAATGTGTTAAGACAGTTAAAGGAAATAAAATTTTTCCAAGCTGACCTGGCAGCTCGACCCCAGCCAGGGGCTCTGCCCTTTGGACCCTGCTAGGGCTGCCGCCCCTAGACCCCCGCTGCCAGGGGCGCTGCCCTCGGACCCCCGTTCGTTGTGGGTAGTAATTAAGACTAGAAAGATGTTATAAGTAGTGATAGTTAAATTGATATGTATACTTGTTATACAGTCAGCCGTGCACAACTGAAGAAAGGGATTACGATCAACGGAGAACGTAACCGTGTTCAGTGAGTTTCTGGGCCCCATTTATGTGTTATGTTTTCGGGGCTGTGTGCATACTCAACATGTTTGTTAATACACCTATCCTAAGAGATAAGTGTATGCCTTATGTGGATAATGTGAAATGTATGAATGATTGCTTGATGGTACGGTGAACGATCTTCGGATATTTCACGTACTGTCAGGTTGTAACGCTATGTATAAGG